>NC_064895.1:26247192-26552192 GCF_929443795.1 Astur gentilis
AAAAACAACCTCGCGCCCGACTTCCCTGCGTGGGTTGTGTCTCTGTGATGGCTGAGACCGTGGGACTCACCCGGAGATCTCGGGGTGCGTGTGTGCCTGTGCGGGTCCGTGTATGCGGGTACCAGCCCTTCCCAAAGTCACACAGAAAGCAATGCAAAGCAAACCAAACCAAACCAAACCCATCTACTTGCTTTCCCTAAACTTTACTTTTCTTTCGGCGAACGGAACCGTTTAAACAACTTGCACCGACAGAGCAGGCAGCTGTGTTAAGGAAGGGATGGAGTAGGAAAAGAGAAAACAGGCAGGGCAGGAAATAAATCGGCTTTCCGACGTACATACAAAGGCAAACCTTCCGTTGAACACCGAGGTATGAGGCAGGAAAGAAATAAACGGGAGCAAACGTTCGTCAGAAATACTCACTATGATAAAAATCCCTCGCAATATCGGATCTAGATGTTAATAAGGAGAGAGATGCAACCAGATAAAGCTGAATTCATCTATCTATGCGCCTAATCATTCATCTATTCCCCCCTAACCGGCATCTGGACCCATAAAAAAAAAAAAAAAATGCTGTTGCCGTGTATCAAAACCTCAGCTTTATCCGCTCAGAAATCCTTTGCCCGGCACTAAAAATTCACCTCCGGTAAATTGAGCTGGTTGCTTAAATGAAATTTGTTTCCAAAATTGCAAACAACGCCCTCCTGTATCTAACACCCATTTCGACAAGTCCCCCAAATCAAAAGCAAACCTTCCTTCTCCCGACGAGCTGAGGAACTAAAGGCTTCCCGACCAGCGGGGAGAGACAAATAGGACCGTATTTACTGTACTTACTTTTCCCCCAAATCTCGCTCCCAGTCATACAAAGCTCTCTATGTTGGTCTTTCCAAAAAGATGTAGCGGTCAAAGGCTTGGAAAAAAACCCCCGAAGTTCGTAAAACTAAGACTTAAAACCAAACCAAACCAAAATCCCCAAACCTCTATTTATATCAGAGAAGAGAAATATTTTTTCCCTTTTTTTCTTTTTAGGGAGGAAAATAATCCAACAACCCAACCACAGAATGTTATCTTTTGTATCTCTGAGGAGGAAACCCTAACTATTTAAACCTAGGTTTCTCCATTAAAATTCACTATATAATTTTATCCTCTCTGGCCATTTTTTGTTTACATTTTTCACAAGGATCTCCTTATGTTACCCCCCTCAAAAAAAAAAAAAAAAAAAAAAAAAAAAAAATCTGCCATTCACTGCTCAGCCCAACTAAAACCTATTTACTCCTTTTTATAACCACGTCTGCTGCTGATTTTTTTGTATCTGTACAAATTTTTTTTCTTTGGCAGGCACAAAGACTTGTATTTTTCAAAAGAGGGGATTAGGAACGTTTGCAAGACAGCAGACAATGCCTAAGTCCCGGGCAAAAAAGCACCATAGTTTATCCAATTTTCGACTTAGTGCCATTCAACTGGTCATTTATGCAATGTCATCCGACCAAACAACATGTTTCCCTTTAAAAAAAAAAAAAAAAAAAAAAAAGAAGAAGAGGTTGGTTAAGCTGCTAGCGGCACATTCTTTTTTTATTTATTTAAAGCAGAAGAAAATCAACAGCTTTTCTTTGGAAAATATTAATTTTTCGATCACACTTTGTTCGAAAGTAAATGACTTAGGTCTTTGTACCTAATCTTTTCTTTATTTTTCCTCCTCCCTCTTTTCCCGAACAGAAGAGGGAGTGTACTGAGGTATCGAAAAGCCTGAGCGGTGAGAAGTTGAAAATATTAATATCTGTCGTTATGATTTAGATGATTCAGAACAAACTTGAACTCTTGCGAGTATCACCTTGGGTTTAGAGGGAAGCGTTTTGGTGGCGAAGAGAAACAGGACTGTACACAAATACTTTTAAACCAAAATTGTGGTCTAACCAGTCTTCCCCTTTCTCCTTAGTCTTTCTTTTTAAAACGTTCATCAGCATATGCCTCATTTCAAATGCAACAAATGTAAATATACTTTTCCCTGCACAGAATTTTAAGTGAATGTCCAATAGTTTCGAGGGCGGTTTAAGTCAGCCTAACAGATGCAAACAGTCTTGGAGCTGGAGTGGCATCTTTCAGTGCCCTAAAAAGATTTTCCATGGGCAACAAAGAAAACTGTCACACCTTTTCCCATCACCGCTTTAATTTATGCTCAGTCGCCAAGTTTTTTTCATATTGATTTCATAATCACTTTAAGGCAGAACACTTAAAATAAAAAAGAGCCTTGAAAAGGAAGGTCTTACAGGGCCAGCGCCAATATGGTGAAAGTGGGGGAGAGAGCCAGGACTGTAAAGGTTGTTTTGTAAAGTGGGGTTTTTATTATGCACCGACTCTCTCCGCATTTACTTAACTCTTCACGGGCTGTTGAGTAGGTTAACACCCTTAAAGGCCTCTTTCATGTCCAATACCTCGTTTGTTTGTAGAGGAAAATGAGTCTTTAACACATTTCCACTGGGCAAAGATTTAGGTTTGGTTTGTTGTGTTTTTTTAACCCCAACATAAGGAAAAACCCAAAGAAAACCCAACCCTTTCAAGTCTTTTATCATTCCAATAAAAATATTTATTAAGGAGGGCGAAGATCCCCAAATAATCAGCCTTGTAACAGGAGAATAAAGAAGTGAGATCTCTTCGGATGTGCACCAGAAGCCCTAGGCAGGTTTTTGGACGGTTCTTCGCCCCACGCTCACACATGGGTGCCTCTGTGTGTGTGTGCACGCAGATGCATATTCATCCCCACCTATGTGCGGACACACGCATTGTTGCAACACCCTTACGACTCTGTGTAGCCGGCAAAGCCCAATAGGTCATCTGTTGTTTGTGCTCTTTGTCTACTTCTGTGCACACTTTGTAAATCGGTACATGTGTGTCACGAAACATAGATATGAATTTAACTCTGTCTATATATACAAGTATACAGCTAAACATACAAAAATACTGTATAAAAGTGGATTTTTACCTTTGTGCGTGCAACTTCTCTCAAGAGTACTTTGTCTTTCTATCCTGCCACGTAACTGCCGATCTAAGTCCCCAGTTCGGGAGAAACTCGTATTTAAATGGAAATGAAAGTGATAATTATTCTGCATTTCATGGGGTAAGGGCAGACTGCAGGATGGCAGTGGGATTTCGCCAGAGCACTTGAGTTCGATGGGAGTAACTGGGTTTTTCCAGTTCACCTTAACTATTGGTTCTGTGCGAGTCGTGTAACAAAGCAAAAGCTATATGATCTCTCTGTGTCTGATTTATTTCTTTATTTTCTTTCCTTCCCCCCCCCCCCCCTCATTACTTAAGAGCTCAGTGGAGGCCCAGTGTGGACTTGTACTGAACGGGCAAGGAGGTGTGATAAGAAGAGGTAAGAGGTTACAAATACTTGGGTCTATCAATTTTTGTAAACATAAACCCCACACGGCTTCTCTCTCTCCTTCCCTCCCCCCCCCCCCCCCCCCCCCCACTGCTTAGCGTTGTTTGGATTTACTGCCGAAATAGTGATAATTTGACATTTGACAGAAGTACCTTCAAACTAGCTTAGAGCACTTCACATTTCACAGTCCATTTGCACTTTACAAATGATCTGTTCCTCGGTAGCTCTCGGATACTCCCGCTGAATCCAGAGCTTTCTTGACTCGTTTTATCATTCCCCGTTTAATCGAGTTGATCCCTGCGAGTTTGAGAAACCTCTTCCCTGGCGCCGGGCTGTTAAATCGGCAGTTTGATCTCGTGTGGGGAAAGGAAGGAGCTTTTTTGGAAATGTGGTTTCAGTGGCTCTACAGACCCGTGCGGAACCCGTTCTTGAGTGTCACTTTATTTGATAACCATCTGTCAATGTAAATATCTAACGTCAAAGTTCGAGGAAAGATTTGGAACTCTTGTTAAATACGTATTTCTTCAGCATTTGCGAAATCTGACTGTTCTGGGGAGTTTGTTATTGCCGTCACTTACCCTGAAGAGAAACAAAAGTAGTCTAAAGGCCTGACGTAGGAACGCATTTCTTACAAGCTCAAACGCATACTTCCATTCACAGTACAAAACGAATAATGCAGTGGAAGAGAGGACACTTCATGACTCAGCCTCTTGGAATGCGCATTTCTTGTCCCATTATTGCCTTTCTTATCCATGATAGCCACCGCGAAAAGTAGATACTTAGGAGATATTTTAGGCGATGTGATACTACCGTGGCGGAGGGACGGGTTTAGCCATCACTTCCCTAGACAAAACTTTGCGCTGCGGCAATAGTCACACACGACGGCGGTGAGTGGAGACGGAGAGCAGGCGCACAGGCGGCTACACCCGCGGCGGGGGGGGGGCGAGGTTTGGGGGTATCATCTCCCCACACCGACTAACAACAGGCTTTCTCCGGGCTTTCCGCGGGGTGGCAAGGCGGCTGGCAGTGGGGCTGCCCCGGGGGCCGGGATCGGGACCGGGGGCGAGTATGAGGTCGGGGCCGAGGCCCGGGGCCGGGGCCGGGAACCGGAGCCAGGGCCGGAGCCGGGGCAGGGGCCGGGGCCGGGGTGGCGGTGGCGTTGCCGGAGCGGTGGTGCTGAAGGGACAGCTCCCCTCGGCCGCTCCGCCCGGCCCCGCCTCGCCGCGGCGGGCGGCCCCAGCCCCGCGGCGGGGGAGAGCGGCGGAACCGGCGGCGGGGAGAGGGACTGTGTCTGGGAGAGGAAAGGCGTTTGGGGAGGGCGGTGGTAAATCCAAAATCTGCCGTCCCCTCCCTGGGCACCGCTGGCGGGACGCTGTGGGGAGAGCTGGCAGCGCGGCGGGCTGGCAAAGTCCTGCCCAAGTCGTGCTGTCGGTGGCTGCGCCTGCCTAGGTCCGTGTTTGTCGGATTTCAGGGGATTCTGATTATCCCTAGGAAGAGGGATAATTCTTTCGGGTTTGATCTGAGAGCTGACCTCCGAGAAAAGGAGATCGTTAGCTGAAAGAGAGAAAGACAGAGGCCCCATCAGCTGGGGTCTGTGCCTGTAGTGTTTGACTGCGGTTCTCATTTCCCTGCTGATGGGCGGCTTAAATCTCAGTTCAGCTCAACTCCGGTTTATTCAGCTCTCCAGCTCCTGTTAAGGAGATTCCAATTACCTGTGCAGATGATTGTAGTCAAGACTCTCTCTTCCCCCGTCTCTCTCTCTCGCGCGTTTTAAAGCGATCAAATTATTCAAGGTTTTAAAGATTGATAGTAAAGGAAATCCAGCATGAAAATGCAAGGTTTTCTGTACCCTGATCTAAGTGCTGAACTACTACTGCACTGCTAGCTCTCTCTTGGCATATTCAGGGAAGATATCAAAGGCAGGAGTATAAGTTTCAAATGTATATTAAAAATACATAATAAATATTTTGTCCGACTTCAAAAAAAGCGATAGGTGTTAGCAGTAATCAAAACATCCTGCGCCTAAGCGCTATACAGTATCCCATATAAATAAATCACACTTCTTTTCTAGTAATACATCAATAAGAATATATTAACTCGAGAGCGGCTTCCCTAATATTTTAAACATCTTGTGTCAGATTTTTTATTTTATTTTTGTCACTAATATATACATATATTTTTTAAAAGGTTGCTTTTGAGTCTTTTAGATCCAACAGCAGGAAGAAAAAGGGGAAAAAGAAGGAAAGAAGGAAGGAAGGAAGGAAGGAAGGAAGGAAGGAAGGAAGGAAAGAGAAAAGGGGAGAAAGGGGGAGAAAGGAGGAGAAAGAAAGCAAGAAAGAAAGAAAAAGAAAGGGAAAAAAAAAAGAAAGAAAGAAAGAGGAAAGAAAACTTCCCATATACTTTCCCAGAGGAACATACCATTGCCTAGTCCTCCCCCCAAAAAAGCAATCTCTAAAAAGTGCCATGGTTTGCAGTCCTGGTGTTAATACTGATAGGAATGACAAACATCACAAGCACGGCTCTTCCCTGCTTCCATCTCTGGCTGCCATTGCACATATCAGCTGCCTTCTAGATTGTTTAGTGCAGTGGTTTGGTGTTTGCTTTTAATGAGGCTAGGAAAGTAAAAGATTTTTGCAAGGCTTAGGTGCTGGCGAGCTAATTACTAGCTAGAGAAAATATTTGCCACCGATTCCAGGGCAGAGATCCCCATGCTATCACTTTCAGTTAATGGTGTGCAGGATTTAGCCCGGAGCTTCCCTGCTCTAACCATCAGAACCAATAATCTTTACTTTTCCTACTGCTCGTGTATCGATAGCTTCTCTAGCCTCAGGCAGCGGCTTTGATATGTTAATATTTCTGAGTACCAAATTCTGCAGAGATCATATTAATGTTGTACATACAGAGTGGAGCTTTGCCTTAAAGTTGAATATTCAGATCGCTCGTTTCAAAAGAAATCACTTGAAGAAATGAAGCTTCTATTTACAGGAGTCGTCTGTGTTTTTTAATCATTAAAAAAATCCCTCCCCTCTTATACTTTCCTATTAATCGTCTCAGGCTTTTATTACATACCCATTCCCTTTTAATTCCTCTCTAGGTTGCCATTTTAAAAGCAGAATAACCTGATTCCTGTTTGATTTCTCTCTCTGTCTTTCCCCTTCTCTCCCTCTCTCTTTCTTTTTAAAATTTCTTTTTCTTTTCTCTTTTTTTTGCGGGGGGGGGAGGTGGGGTCCTTTTTAAAATGCCCTCCAAGCCCCCTTCCACACCCATCTCTTCCCCATTCTTCGGACATGAAGTGTATGCAGGCTTAGTGTCCTCACCTCCATATATTTGGATTAAAAAGACAACACGGTGACATTTGGCCTGCATCGTTTTATGAAATCGAGATGGCAAACTCCAAAAAAAGCTCTTGTTTCGCTTTGTGATCATCCATCGTTCCTGCCCCAGGCTAATTTCAGAAGCTTAAATACTGCTATCGCCTCTGGGCCATGAAGAGAGAAGGGCCAACCTATCGGCAATAGCTCTTTTTCGATTGCCCTTGGCAACATAAAATACAAACTACTTTGGATCAAAACATTTTTGGGGAATTAATATGATCTGAACTCTGCACGTTTTAAGAGATCTTGAGTTTGTCAAATCGCTTAGAGGTGACTGACATTCGAATGCATTAGTGCCTAGCTAGGAACAACCCTCAGATCTTATTTGATTAAAAAAAAAAAAAAAAAAAAAAAAAAAAAAAAAAAAAAAAAAGAAAGAAAAGAAAAGGAAGAAAAAGAAAAAGAAAAAAACCCACCCTCTCCTTAAAAGCTCAAGCATCAGTCACCATAAAGTCCACCAATAAAAACTGGGGAAAGACGCTCCCCTTTCTCGCCTCTGCCTTTTATATATTTAGTCGTGGTATCACCTCTCATTTGAAAGGCACTCGCTGAGCCTTGATCCTTTCCCCCATCCTAATTTTAATTTTTGACACTCAAAACTGACTCCTAACCACTCAGTCATTAAGGACGAGACTTTGGGCAAGAGGTTAGAGAAGGTGGGTGAAGGCAGGGGCTGAGGGCCTTGCACCTCTCCCCGGGACAATCTTCTCCCCTGCTATTTTGTGTGCAGATGAAAAGGAAAAAAAAAAAGAGGGTGCTGACGTGGTACCACCTCCCCACGGTCTCACCCAGCCATCCCGGGATGCAGGAATGGGCAGAGGGGACATCCCCCTACACCTTGCTGTATCTCATGCTCTGGCAAACCGACCGGAGTTACCCGGCCAGCCCCCACCCCTAAGTGGGGGTGCGCCTAAGGACCCCCCCCGCACCCTCCGCCCCAGAGCCCCGCCGTGTCCCGCCCCAGGGGAAGGCAGGGCCGGGCAGGACGGCGCTCCCTGACCCCTTGGCAGCTCCGGGCCGTGAAGGTGAAGGTCTCGGTGAGGCGGACGGGGGTCCCCGAGGCTGAACCGTCTCCCCCCGCCCAGCCAGGAGCCCACCGAAGGCAGGGCAGATCCCCTCCTTGTCTTCCCTTTGTTGTCCTCTTCCTTCCTTTTTCCCGGCTCTTCTGAACCTTACAAGAGCCTCGGGACTCTTGTAATAGCCCATCATTGTGTTCGGATCCTAATGCACTGTCATTAGCACTGTTGTCTTTTTCTCTTCTTTTCTTTTCTATTCCAAGGGCCAATTTAAATCGCATTAAAATCCTAAATAGCTGGCTTAATTAATGGCTCTCGCGGCTCCAGCTGAGATAATCTGCCAGCCGACTAAAGCCAAATCGGTCGGCGACTTTCAGCTCCCCGGGAGTTTGGGGCTGGGGAAGAGGCCGGAGGGGGCTGAGCAGAGGGTTCAAGTGGGCTCTGCCCGGACTCCGAGCGTTTCACCGAGCCGGGAAGGGAGCGGAGCCGGCTCCCTTAGGTGCTGGCAGCAGCAAGACCTCTGGGCGAAGTTTGGGGAAGAGATGTGAGGTTGGGGGTTGTGTGGTTTTTGCTTGCTTGCTTGTTTGTTTGTTTAAGGGTTTGTCTTGTTTTGATTTGATTTTTTTTTTTTCCGCTGGGTTTTTGTTTGTTTGTTTGTTTTCCCTGCTGATTATCAAAGGGCTATTTTCTGGCTGTGCACGGAGAGGGAAGGGAAAACCCCTGGGTAGGGATCTCACCTGCTTTGGGGGTCTGTGCTGCTCCCCTCTCTTGCTGGGGTAGAGGTGGTGTGTTACAACTTTTCTGTCCCCCTTTGCTCCATTCCGAGCGGTGGGGCTGTCGTGATCCACCCAGTCCTAGCTTGGCCTGCCTCAGTGGAGATTTCGGAGCCACACAGCCGTGGGATGCACACCGCACCCAGCAGTCATCAGCATTCCCCAAACTCAGGCACACACGTGGGGAACAAAGCGTGTCAAAAGCACAACACAGGTGGGCACACACCACACACACATACATACCACAGACACACACACACCACACAAGCTGCCAGTGTTGGGGGAGCACAGCTTCCCCTCCTTCAGCATCGGTCACTCTGCCCCATGCAGAGCCTCAGCCCCTTTCCACACCCTCCCACACACAACCCACACCACGCACAACCTGCCCAACCTTCATCCTCCAGCTCCACAAGACCCAACACCGGTTCACACACGCTGTCCAGCAATGCACACCCATGTTCTCAAGGCGCTGCCGCAGAGAGGGCCCAGAGACGCATTGAAAACTGCTGATGAATTCTTATGGCTTGTGCATAGGAAAAAGGAATGAAGTAGATTTCTTTTCTTTTGGGTCTGGTTTGGGTCCTATCCTTCACCCCAGGAGCTGTAGAAGTGCTCCTGTATCAGTGCTGATACATCTTGGTAACGGAGGGCTGGCTCTGGGTCCCTGAGATTTAACATCCCCTTGCATGTTGACACAATCTTTAAAATTGATATCCTGTAACAACCTCCCTTATTTTATTATTCTGTTTTCCACCATAATACCTTGCTTCTCCCAAGCTATTTTTTTTAACAGTGTCTAAACTTAAAACTCGTAACAGTCTTAATAGCCTTAAAACCTGTGTAGCTAAGAGGCTGGTCTTAAAAACTGCTGATCATCCGCTCAGTGCTATTGAATCTTCGCTTCATATTAAAAAAAAAATTTCTTGTGCAGGCAGGCATGTCCCTCTTTCCCTACCATGAATGTGGTAGTGATAGACACTATCTCAGAATTGTTTATGTTCCTGGAAATAGCTGGTTTATATGAGTAGTTACATGATAGAAAGCTTGTTAACTTAAGCAAAACCAAAATAATAACTGGGAAAAAAACAATACTTACTATTTTTCCTGACAAATGTAGATGAATTTTAGAATTTTGAATATTTAGTTCCTGAGATTAATGACTGGGTGATGTGAGGATAATATGTAGAACTTTTTAAATTGCTAATAGACCTTTGGGAACTGAATATGGGATTAAATAGTAGTGATAAACTCTATACAGTAAACTGCTTGCTTAGACTTGCTACTTGCTAGGAAAAAAAAAAAAAAGCTAACGAGAGGCAGATTTTCATGTCTTCATTTTGTAATGTACTGTAAACTTGCCAGAATTTCAGAACAGAGCAGAAGATATACTATAAGCTGGAGACTCCTTCCAACAGCACCTGTAGATATAAATAATAGACTAATAAAAAGCATAGCATGTTATTAATATTTTATATAAGATTAATCTGTAGGCACTCAGGCGTGCTTATACTTAATAATGTACACAAGCACACAAACATGCATATATCCTGAAAAATAAAATAAACACTACTTCTGCACTGTTGTCACAGTACTTCTGCGCTGTTGTCACCAGTGTATTATGATGTTTCCTTCCATAACTGCATATTTATGGGTGAATATCTTGGAGAAAGGGACTACCACATCTTGAATGAATATAAAATATCCATCATATTGCAGCTGTTATAATTAACAAATAAGAAATGATCTTGCAGGGTGTAAGGATGTGTGTAGCTATAGAAAATTATAGACACGCATTTTCAAAAATGTATTTAAAGTGTAAAAATCATCCAGTGACAACAACTGATATTTCTCTCTCTCATTCCTAATAAAGCAATAGCATTACTCATGAAAAAAACATAAAAAAATGTGAGAATTTGGATTTTGTCAATGAATAGATGCACAAATATTTAACTCTGAGGGAGTCAGGGAGACTTACATTTCAGCAGATGCCCAAGAGCTTAAGTAAATCAGAATAAATCATTGCACTCCAGCCACCCTATTGTCCTCTTCGTCTATACAAAGGGAAAGCTACAACCAAAACAGACCAAGCTCTTTTTTGCATCATGTGTTGTTGGGATTTTCATTGTGTTGACAAGACTGTTGGGTTAGAGTATGGCTCTGTTGTTCTTGCTGCTGTCATATACACAACCCGTCATCAGCTTGTGTTGGCATTTTGTACTGACTTGTGCTATTTGATGGGGAGACAGGAATAAGGAAGGGAAAATACTCTCCCGCTCTTTGCTGTGACTACCTTTTTCAGTATCACATAGCCTAACTTTTGTTCATTCTAGGCTTGGGAAACAAAGCAAAAGTGCACTTCGCACAAAGGAGTATGTTGCATTGAGTATGAACCAGTCAGCTAGAGGGAAAAGGATTGAGCCCCAAAAGTAAGCTAGCAAAAATGAACGTAGTCTTTTGTTATTCCTCTCCCTCAGACCACTTGGCAATAATCATAGAATAGAATAGAATCATAGAATAGTTTGGGTTGGAAGGGACCTTTAATTGTCATCTAGTCCAACCCCCCTGCAATAAGCAGGGACATCTTCACCTAGATCAGGTTATATATAATCTCCTGAGATGATTCAGTAGCTGAAGTGATTCAGTATATGGCAGTACTGGAGCCCAGCGCTTTCACCCAAATGTGATCTGCTGCACAAACCATATCTCTTCCTCACCCATCTTTTTCCTCTCAAACAATCATATTTGTTGAAATCAACATGAAAGTGAAAGATCAGAGGGTAAAACTCTGTCATGAATAAAGAAGAAGAAATTGAATAGAGTTGGATGGAAGAGAAGCCCTGAAGAAGGGTTTGTGTGCCTGAAAGCTTCCCTGCTTTCTTTCTTTTTTTTTTCCCCAAATGTATCAGTTGCAATATAAAAGATACTCCCCCTTCATCTAAATCTTGTCTTGCTTGTGTCTTTAGACCTCTACAGCTGTAAGAGCGCAACTATCACCATTTACAGTCATCTCTAACACAGTAACTTATGGAAACAGATGATGTCAGACCAGATGATGTAATCACTTCCCTGTGGGAATAAACGGTTGTCCTAAAAAGACTCTTTTTAACATTCACAGGCCCATTTCACGTGGTACTCAGAGCATGAAATTGCTGAGGCAATCTGCTGGATGATCCTACCAGCTATGTCACCTTCTTCCTGCTCTCCTATTCTTTTTCCTAGCCTTGCAATGGTGTGGGTAACTAGTCAGGGAGCAATGGCCACAGTTTTCCCTTCTTTTATGCACGCTGGTGGGCACACTGATTTGCCCTGGCTATGTGTGGGGCTCTTCATCTGATGAGCTGATGGGGTCTTACCTATCCTGGCACCAGATGCTAGTCTGTGAAGATTTCTAAAGCAAGAAAAAGCTGCTAAAAGAAATAGGGATCTCCAGGTTGAACTGCTAAACTCATGAAAGGCATTATTTCTATTCTATTTTTGAGGGCATTTTCTTCTGCTTCTTCAGCTGGTGTCTGTTAGTTTCCCACCTCTCAAATACCCTGTTATGACAAGACCAGCTCAACAGTTGAACAAGGATTGACTTTTCCAACAGCACCTACAGTGGCATTGGGTTGACATGAAAGAAAAAGTGGCTGTTGCCCCTGCTGTTTAGTGTGACTTAAAACGTATCTTGTCTTCTCCCCATTGAGCTGCACTTCATAAAATCATTTGTCCACTCTAATCCATGATCAGAGTATGGGGGAAGGAATACACTAAAGCATGTGTGTTTGGCAAGAAACCTAATCCTTCATCTTGCAGTGTGGTTGCACTTATCCTTTCCTTTCTCTTTCCGGCAGCCCTCCCTTCGTTTATTGCCATGACTTTTTCCGTTTACCACCTGGTCTAAAGGCCAGGATTTCATCCATCTCCTCTCCAAGGTGGTGTTTGTGGTAGGAGGTCTGTGCCTTCAAAACTGCACACAGTTTGTGACAAAGACATAGCTTCGCCTAGAAAGCACCACACCGCTCTCTGTTGCTGTGTCAATGAATAATTAATATAGTGAAATAATTATATGCAACAGATTTTACCTTCTTATAATTTGCAACTTGTTCTCCATGTTACTGAAGAGCAAATGACTTAGACTTGTTGTTCTCTTTTACTTTTAACACATACCTGGCTTGCCTGGAATTGCTTTGTTTAAGATCATATTGCATAGGCATGGTATTTTTAAACATTCTAGACTGTAAACAACCTTCTTCTAAATAGTAATGAGAAGTGTTCCAGTAAATTCTGGTTAGGGTAGGAGCAGCTGCAGGGTAACAGTTTTTTGGATTAAAGGAACAATTATTTATCTGGCATAAATGGTGCACATACTGGCTTAACCTGGCAAGAAGATAAATTTTAATATGACACTGATTTCAGTACAGTCTCACTCATTATAAATTTTACAGACTTATTGAAGTAAATAAATATGTACACATTGCTACTGTTTTCTTGACACATATATATGTACACGTGTGTATATGTATTGTGTGGCAGGAGACGCCAGACAAACAAATCTACTCAGTGTTAACACTCTTCACAAATGTACCTGACAGACCAGAAGTTTGAAAATGTTGACTGAAAATATTTATAGGTTTCTGTGCAGCCCTGCCTCAGATATGAAAAAAAAAATAACCAAAACAAACCCAAACAACAAAACAACAAAAACCCAGAAACATTAAAGGCACGTGGCATCACATTTCTGTATGTGAGCACATAAGCTCATGAACTGTATCTTTGAGCTGTGCAAAAATGTGCATAAGTGCCCTTGATGTGTCTATATGTTTGGTGATACATGATTTGTCTCTACATTCTGTCTGAGAAGTGGACACTAGTATCTATCCTGTAGCATAATTAGAAAAGTCATAAAATATCCTGCTGTACTGAGTCAGGATCTCACCCATCTGGGATTTATACCAAGAGATGTTCTTTTCTGGTTTTGCTGTCAGCACAAATGTTTAAATATACCTTCAAGAGCTGAAATATTTGGAAAGAAATTCTGTTTGCCTTATGTAAGCAAGCAATAATCTGCCTTTAATGAAGTTTCATCCTTCAGTTATATTCCTCTGTCTCTGCTAAAACTGGAACATACATAGTCTTCTTAATTTTAATGGGGATTGTGTGTGGAAGAAGATAAAGTAAAGGTGTTAGGAACTTGTCTACAGCGAGCTATTTTTTTTTTTTTTATCCTATCCTATCCTATCCTATCCTATCCCATCCTATCCTATCCTATCCTATCCTATCCTATCCTATCTTTTCATATCCTATTCACATACAAACTAAAATTTTTAAGCATAATAAGTGACCTCTTGCAGTGCAAAAAGATTAGGGTGTTCACAGGAAAGAAGAAATTATCATGGTAGTTTAAAAAATACAGTATCTTTCCTTTAAACATGAATGATGAGCACAGATTCATTCTGCTGTAAGAAAGTCTTTATATCACTGTCCTCACAGAAACCATCTGAACTCCTTCTAGTAGTGCACTGAATTATATGATATTTTATATCACTGTCATATGCAGCTCATTCTTTTTTTCTCATCTTTCCCCCAGGGAAGACTTGCTCATGCAGTGGTAAGATTTATTTCTTCCACAGAATATTTTATTGTAGTTAGGTTGGAGAAGGCAGGTCAAAGAAAAGTGTTTTGCACTTGGTGATAAAATATGTGTTAGTCCTTAAGATTATTTTTTTTCCCCTGGGAGTTTGTACTATACTTTTGGATCCACTGCAGAGAAAGTTTTCTCTCTTGCTCTCTCACTTATTAACTTTAAAAGCTTGATTTTGCCTGAGGAGTTATTGATCACAGTTTTCATTGAAAGATTTGGTGATCATTCAGCAGTTTTAGACCCAGGCCAAGTAATTGCCACTTTCAAGAAATAAACAATTCCAGAACTAACCTGAGATAAACTGATGTAGCTCAATAGATTTCAATCATTAACATCAGCTGAGGATTTGACCTAACTTTAGAAGGAGTATATAAGAGCTCAAAGGCGTGGAAAGCCATTCTGGCTGCACATCACTGCAAACCTATAGTGCTGTTCCATCTTTGTTATCCTAAACATTGCTATGAGAGTTAAAATGAACATTTCTCGTTACAAGCAATATCCTAAGCTTTTCACCAACCGCATTTTTAAAATCCTGAGTGATACCTGAATCTGATTCAATCTTAGGTTGTTAATCATTTTAGATACAAGACTCAGAAGACTGACAATATGTAGTTTTTACTGAGCATATCAAATGAGGTAGCCATAATGATGTAATTTGACTGTAAACCTTGTAAGATCTAATAGTTCAGTATTCCCAGACTGAAATTTCATTCTGTTCATCTTTCTCAAAGCAACAAAACCAAAAGCACTCCCCCGCAAAGTACTCCAAAAACTCAAACAAAAACAACAACAGAAATAACCACAAGTAAACAACAGAATTGTTCTTCATTATTTACTTTTCAAAACATGGAATACTCTAACTTTTTTTTTTACTTTTTTTTTTTTTTTTCTGTAGGTGGCACCTGTGTTGTTAACCCCACCGACCTGTTCTGCTCTGTTCCTGGTCGCTTATCTCTCCTCAGCTCCACTTCCAAGTACAAAGTGACCATTGCAGAGGTGAAGAGGCGCCTTTCACCACCAGAATGCCTCAATGCTTCCCTCTTAGGAGGTATTTTGAGAAGGTAAGTTGAAGGTGAGAATAACAAGTCCTAGGCAGTGCTGAAATTTCTGTAATTTTATTTTCTGCAAATAGGTTTTGTTCTCCTTCCCCACTTGGATAGGTGGTCACAGTTTGGGAAACCAGAAGGAGGTGGATTGGGAGGGAACACTGTTTCTAGGGAAAGTTTCAATACATGAGAAAAATGAAGATTGTGTTGACATTTTCCACAGAAATTTTACATTTTTCAGTGATCTAATTTATTTATTTTTTACCCCTTCAGTTCAGTTACTCATCAGAGATGGATAGGTGTTTCTTTGCCTTGTTATGAATAAAAGAGAAAAAAGACCTTCAGTGTGTGGAAAATTTCACCAGGGCTACAAATCTGACTTCTTGTTGAGAAACTATTTCAAAGTAAATTGTTCTACCAAGTGTAGTTACAGTCTTCACTCAACAAAAACCATGGAGGTTTGCATGTCTTTTGAGTACAGAAAAAACAGAATACGCTAGGTTTATTTTTCTCATTGTGTCATACTGGAGATGAAGCAAGTAATTAGGTACAATTTTGCCTCTGACCCTTCACTGACCAGAGTAGACACCTGCAGAGAGCAGTAGCAGAGAAGAGGAAAGTGGCAGATTGTGTCTCACATTGCAAGTGGAAAACAAGGAGGCAACTGTAATTCAGCCAGGCATATGTAAGTCGCAATGTCCCTGAGGCGTCAACTTAGATGGCATAAGCTACTTGAATGCCCTTTGATCAAAACTAGCTGGAAAGTCATAGGCTATTTCACTGCTGTCACTGAAGGCCACACTGATCCCTGTAGTTATACTGAAAGTCATTTTAACCAACGTGAAATATTCTAAGATATGTAGTAGTCCAAGAGCTGTCTTGAGCCATCTTGCAGACTAAGCACTACAGACTGTAAAATTGTTTCAGGGGCATGAGCCCTATTTAACTGCCTCTGTAGGCATTGAAATCCAAAATCTACAGCCACAAAAATTTTCCTCTGTTACTGCTTCACCCTGGAGAAGCCTTCAGCTAATAATCACAGAAATATTCACTTTATTCACCCAGGCTTCATTAATATCAGTGCAAGCTATTAAGAATGCAAGGGCATCAGCCTGAATGTGGGGGCTCACTTGTCCCTTCTGTTAAAGTGCTAGAACGATCGCCATAAGTTTTTGACCCAGATCAAGCATCACTCTTCCAAATCAACCCTGGGCATGGTTCAGGAGTTAGCAAAAGCCAGGCACTACTCCCAGACAGCAGCTTGGATGCACTAATTCTGTTTTACGAGGCAGAGAATGTTAATGAATAGATTTGGACAGGTTATACCAATACGTGTCACAGCTAGAGAACAGACTCAAACACTTCGTAGATGACCAGCAGAGATGTAGCAAAACCAAATCGCATTCATGGTTTGCCTGAGACCTGGCAGGGTTGGTTTTGCATCCTGTCAGCAGTCACCATCTAGGTATTTCCCCAGGTAGTTTTTCTTCAGAATTAAGTGTTCTCAGAAGACATTTCCTGACATACAACATGGTCAAAATTGTGATATCTCTTAGTGCATAAAAATGACCATCCAAATGGTGGTATTCCAACATTGGTTCCTTCCTCTACCTGAAAGAACAAGATACTGCACCTCAAAACATCTAGTCAGGCATGCTTAATACTCAGTGATTGGTTATTCTAAGCTGAGGGTCCCTCAGTCTCATTTGGGGCTAATTAAATATCTGTTAGACAAAAGTGAAGGTGTAACTGTACTGGTGACTCTATTATCTAATGACCAGGTCATTCATTTGGGATGGGAGAGATCCGGGTTCCAGTCACTGCTCTATTCAATGTTTAAGCATTTTAACATTAGTTATTTGCTGCCAGCTGGCTGCTGCATTCATCTAAAAGACACAGGTTATAATTCCCTCAGGCTGAGGAAAAAATTGAACCTACGTCTGCTGCATAAGTGGAAATGTCTCAAATGCTTCAAACTTTGAGATACTGCAGAATAACAGGTGTGGGGTGCACCAGGAACCATTTTGTGGGAACAAAGTGATGTAGGCATTTGGGATATGGGCATAGATAACCAATGATGGCTGGGATTTTAGCTTCAGCATTTCCTATTGCCTTATCCTTCTTCCTTGTAAGTATTGGGCTCTGTAAGTACCCAGGTCTCTACATAAATTATAGATGGATAGCTAGAGCTGGATTCCACATAGACATCCACATTTGAGTAGTGATCTGGCTTCCTTTTGTAGTCAGGTGAGAAACGGGTAAAGTGCCCTCATTCTAGATATCTCTTTAATATCATTCTAGAAGTATGTGTTTCTCTCTTGATTGCCTTTGGAGCTTGGGGTGGCTAAATCAGATATAAGCAACTGCACTGTCAATATTTATATTCATTCATTGCAATCCCAGGCTCTGTGCCCAAATCAGGACCATGGGTTCCACTAGGTGGAAAGCTGTCTGACGATCTGATGCTGCTGTGACAGGCATTAAAATGTCTAACTCTGTTAAAGGACCAACATGAAAGACTCATGCAGTGTGAGCAGGAAGGACATTAAGAATACAGCTCTGAAAGATTTTCTGTTGATGGCATTAGGGCAGGCATTTGTCAATAAGGTGTGTACAATTTCTAGACTTATATTAACATGGGGAAAAAGTGCAGAATAAAGACAAATTTCTCTCTCCTCCTGTTCTTTCATGATAGAGCAAAATCCAAGAATGGAGGACGCTGCTTGCGAGAAAAATTAGACAGACTGGGACTGAATTTGCCTGCAGGAAGAAGAAAAGCAGCAAATGTCACACTCTTGACTTCCTTGGTAGAAGGTAGGGTTTATAATATTGCAATATAATAGAAACATAATTAAAATGTTTCCTTGTATACAACACTTTTCAGGCAAAGTGTTAAATATCATGATCTGTATTTTGTACAAAGAGGAAAACTGACTTGCCTAAAGCCACAGACAGAATGAGTGGCAAAATGGAACTTCACTCTGAGACATCATGGCTCCCAGCAAGTGATTTGGTCCTGCAGTTTCCCCAGCATTGATCTGTGCTTTTTGTGCTGGGATCTGACTTACAAATCGATGATCCAAGTGTTCTTGTGAGAGAGATGAATGTCTTATATCAACTCTACAAGTAGGTTTGTTTATCCTCCTTTTTTTAAAAAACTTGTGAATTTCCTGGAGCTGATCCAAAAATGTGATGAATTTTTTTTCTCCCATGAGAAGGCATAATATTTAGACAGCCTTTTCCCCCCACAGATAAATGAATGAAATCTGTTTTCAGATAAACTCTAGACAGGCCCAGGAGATACTTTCTTGGCCTTTATTTGTTGTTTAAATATCATTCACCAAATACTGCCAGGCTCTTCAAACCTTCAGCTGGGAGATGCAGGTTCAAACCCCTCAGGCAAAGGAAAGAAACTCTACCTGAATCTCTTCTATTCTGGGTGAATCCACTAAGTACTTGGTTTGTTGTCTGGCTGTGAGAAGCAGCTCTGGGAATTTCAGATCCCTCCTCCTTGATGTTGAGAGCACTTAGCTCATCCTAAAGGTCAACACCTTCTAGGATCATAACCTGAAAGTTCCATACAGATCTAGGCAAGTTGGCTGAGGTCTCAGCACATATTACCACAGAATCACAGTATTACAGAAAGGTTGAGGCTGGAAGGGACCTCTGGTGATCTTCTAGTCCAATCCTCCTGCTCAAAGCACAGTCAATTAGAAGAGGTTTCTTCAGGACCTCGTCTACTGAGGGGTTTATTATCTCAAAGGATGGAGACTCCACAAGGCAGAAATAGTGCTGAATCCACAACAGTGGAGGTTTTTCAGTATCTAAGAGGAGGGACTAAGCTTCTCAGGGGCCATTGAGCACACAGAACTACCATGGGGCTGCTCTGAAATACAGGTGTGTCCGTATCACACCTGCTTGTAATAAAGAGAAAGCCATAATGGAGTTACAGTTTTAGAAAAGGGAATTTTCTCCCCCAGTTTAGAGGAGTAAGGGCTGTTCCTACCCTCACAGTCCTTCATCCATCTTGGGTCTTGGGAGGGAAGAATAAACAGAGCAATGTGGCCAGCTACTTATTCATTGGAAGAGTTTGAGAGGAAGCCCTCTTTCAACTGCTGGCCTGGGATTGATGGCACAGTACTTTTACTGTAAATGGGAATCAGATTCCTTTTTCTCCCAGGGATGGAGCTCTGCTTGCCTCCCTGCCCTTTACGCAAAACCGATAGCAAACCTATTATCAAGCCTATGGCATTGCTTTTGTTCTTGGACTGCCTTACTGTGACTTCTAAAGAACTACACTCAAGAGGCTAAGCTCACTTTGGCACAGACCTGTTTGCCTAGACACGTTAATCATGAATTTTGTCTCCTGGAATTTTTGGGAAAGGCACCACCATGTGCGTTAACATTCCAACAGAAAACAAAACAAAGCTCATTTTCTGTCTATGTAACCAATCCTCAGTCAAACTTGGCAGTGCTTATTGAATTCTTTGTAGTATAAGCTGTCTTCCCTTTGTACGTGCAGCTGTTACTTCCAAGTGGTACTAACTTGTAGCATGGTTTCTGCAAGGAAACCCATCCCTCAAAGGCTCCTGCTGCTGGAGGAGGCAGAAAACAAAAGACACAGGCTTATTCCAGGGTTTAGAGAAGAAAACAGGAGGAAAACAGCATTGGCTTTTTCGGTGTGATTTCAATACACAAATTGGCATCATGATTTGTTAGTCTTATTAATTCCCTAAATATCAAGTGCACTGTGTGGACTTCTCATAATGACCCAGAATTGTGTAGCTCTTGATTACTTTAGATGGTTCTAAGTTTATTATTACCAAAGATCCTCACAGTCCTCTATGTATCAAGGCCTTTAATATCTCTGTAAGGTAGGAATGTGCTCAACTTCTTGAATGCCTGTTTGAGGTAAGAAAAGGCAAAATTAGTTGTATCATGATTAAGTATATCGACCAAAGCCGTCTCAAAAGTCTCTGGCAAGACTGAGACTTCTTTTCCTCTAAAATAGACTAAAATCATTGAGTTTGGGGGAGTACCGCTAAGTTCAAGAGAGGAACTGCAGTGAATTTCTAGGCTGTGGTGATCATGTGAAGATCCAGACTTTATGAAAATTATCCTGTGGCCCCTTGTTTTCTGCAAACTTACTTCTTTTGGGGTTCAACATGGCTGCTAGATGTTTACTGTTATTCTTGTTTTGGTCGGGATGCATCTTTAGCGTCTTTGGTAGGGACTTCTGGGGCCCAAAGTAGGAATTGTTTGACAGGTCAGTTCCGTTCTTTCTGTTGTCATCCGCATAAATCAGCACAATGGGTGGGAAGGCAGACTGGAGAACGAACTCAGCTTTGCAAGGTTCTCCCCAACAGTATGGGACACAGCTTTGTGCAACCTGTAGGTGAGGGATGCCCTCTAGTGCCTAGATTAGATGAAGGGAAAGGTCATTTTTCTTACCGGCGCTAAAAGGAAAATTCCTACATCTTAGCTAATACAATAAAGGCTCCTCCACTGAATACTAGCATTGCCAACGCTAAGACTTAGTGCTGGTTCAAAGGAGTCATAAGCCTCCCCGGTGGGAGGAAGAAAGGATGTGAGAAGAGGGGAGATGTCCCTTCAGTTTGGACAGGTCACTTATAAGGCAGAGACATAGCATAAATGGGATTGCAGATGCAGGTAAAAGCAATGCATGAATGATTTTAAAACCACCAGATTTGTTCCAATAACCAGTAAAGGCACTTACAAAAAATCTGGACTTTGTTTTCCTGTCAAACCTAATTAAGACACTAAATTTCCTAGACACAGAATTGATGGCATTCACCATTTGGGGACCAAAACTCTTGAGAAAAATAGGTCAGCAGTTACTTTTTCCACCCTGCTATCAACTCTCACACTTTTCCCCCACCAGCCTTTGTTTAAATATCCTTCCACTTGTTCCTCCTCCCTTCTCACCCTACAAATAGAAAAAAAAATTTCACCCCCCCCCCCCTCCGCCTGTCCCTCCTCCCCCTGGGTAGCATTTCTGCTGGGTAGAACATCCGGAGGAGGCAAAGCCGAGGAGAGAGTAGGAGGTTCAGATGCCGAGTGTCCCTCTCCTGGGACACAGCTTCTGCCTTCACTCTGCATAGGAGCATCTCTCACTCTTGCTAGACCCAGGAGACACGCACGCTGCTCCTTGCACCTGCCCACAGAAACCTGTCAAGGTACGCGGCTGGTCTCTCCACTGAGGTTTTCCAGAGCTGTCTCTGCCAATTCAGGTTCAGCAACTGTCCTTTTCCATCATGCAAAGCTCTCTGGTCAATTGTCAAATTATATAAGAAAGGCAGCGCTGCCTATTGCTGCAAAGCCGTGAGCTGGATTTAAGGAGAAAGAGTCAACGATCCCCAACACCCATTCTTTGTCTCTGCAGGAGGAAAGACCAGGGGGTATTGCACATGGGAAACTTGAATTTAGATTGAAACAAGGCAACTGGCTATAAAAGCCAGGGATTTTAGAGTTTTCTGCCTTTAGTATGACTCCTCCCTGATGTAAATTATAACTAGGCAGAAGGCAGGAAATCTAAGGTAAAAGACAAGAGGTCAGTTCATTCACATTACCAACATTTCCACATTCTCCCCTAGAATAAATGTCTAAATTATGATGTAGAAAAAGAACACCTTTTTCTAAATTATGATGTAGAAAAAGAAAGAACGTATTTTATGACATTTTCTACAAACTACTTTCCCCCACCAAGCAGACTTATTTCCTACTGTACAGTAATACAAGGGACCCCTATTCACTGAGATTAACAGAAATTAATACGTATAGAAGTATATCACAAGCGACTTCTAAATACCAAATCGTCATTTGGCCCAGGTTCAAAATGACATCTTTGCTCAACAATGAGATATGAGAAATCATGTTCTGCATAGTGTTTTCATGTCCAGATTTGTATTTTTTTTTAGAATTTGATGCTGTAATTTAGAATGCCTACTCCTTATATCATATGGAAGTGTGTGCTTATATGAATAAATATGCATAGTTCTAATGTGCATCCATAGTATACATCAGCTTTCCATTTCCAGTAAAAATATATCTTTAAAATATATTTAAAACATTTTTAAATTTATTATTTCACAAAACACAATAAGTACATTTGTATCTACATTTTTACCTATCTATATCCACAGGTAGATAAGCAATTTTGGGTTTTTTTTGCTCGTGATTTTACCTCTTCATATGTCATTAACATTTAATCACAATCACAGTCATGGCTCCAGGTAAAATGGACAAGTTTTATACTTTTGTATAATTTTCTCCAATCATCAAAACAGTTTAGTATAATTTTCTCTGCTCTAATAAATAATATACACTATCTTTGTAAAGATAAGTTTGAAAGACAATTCATATTTTCATTCCCTTTTTTTTTGACTTTAAGTGAGAACATACAAATTTCAGTTTGTTATTGACCATATTGAATAAATGCCTACATTACATCAAATAAAGTTTTGCTCTCTTGAGGAAACCAAGGCTTTTCCAATGGCTAAATGTTTGAATTCTTTGCTGACTACATTCCTTGTATTGTTATTTGGGTCTGACTGGGAACAGGATAGAGCTGTCTGGAGAATGGTAATTCCACCCGATGACAGCTTCGATGGGTTTGACTTTTATCTTCTTTCCATGCTGGCATGAAAATAAACCTACCAAGTGTTTTAATGGAGTTTGGTTGAAAAGCAAAACCTGGTACTCCTCTGCAGTTGACTTACTCTTTAAGTCTTTAAATAAAGAAGAGTAAAAGCATAGCTGAAATAGAAATTTTGAAGCAACTCTACAGAAATTTAGCAGCTATAGTTTAAATTTGTACCTTTTCTCATCCATGAAGAAGTCTGGGATAGACATTTTAAACACAAAACTGGCAGTCAGCTATATGCCTCTTCATTCTGACTCACTGTTAACATGCCACTAAAATCCATTTATATTCACTGAAGATTATTTTACTTTTCCAGATGCTGTAAACTAAGTGGAAACCATTTCTCCTTTCAACTCGGAGATAGTGGTTGCTTGTTAACTTCTTATTCTTTTCAGGCATACTGGAAATCATGTTTAAAAATTCCAAATAATGCAGATGATTTTGAGTATAATCTTCAATTTTTGCATGCAAAATTGGTTACAGCTGTGAACGTTGTTGTTGACTGGTGTCAGCAAACAAATTCCCTGGGAGTAGTGCATGTATTTTACTGGTACCTGAATCCAGGTAGGTCAGATAAACACACAACAAAGTATTTGCATATAGAAACAAAAGGTATTTTTCTGGTAAAAACTCCAATGATAGAAGTGAAGACAAAAAACTCTGAAAAGGTGGAGAATCGATTCTGGACTAGAGGTCAGTGCATGTGGCTTCTTATGCCTCATGCTGTCCCTGGCACAGGACCACTGCTCCCATGGATGTTTTCATCTTCCTTGACCTGGCCAGGTCTGTGCAGAGCACAGAGTCTCGGTCTTGCTGGGGATGGGATTCATCTCATCATCTTAATCATAGTTGTATCTGTTCTCTCATGTCGCACATTAGTCAATAGGGAGAAATCAGCACTTCTGGGTGATTAGCAATTAAATTAAATTAATAATTAAACATTTGATTAAGTTGCTCAGAAAAGCTCTGGAATCTCCACAGCTGGAAATATTCAAGACTAGGCTTGAAAAGTCCATGAATAAGCTAATCTAAGGCCATGCTTTCAACAGAAGGTGATCTCCTGAATTGCCTTCTAACCCAGACTTTTCTATAATTCCTCTGATCCACTTTTGCCTTCAACTTTAGTATGGGATGATACCTGCTTCAAGTGCTAGCTTGTCTCCATTGACTTGAAAGTACTAGGTCAGATGTCAATATTGACATTTAATCAGAGGAATTCCACTGCACATGTTCTCAAAGTGAAGTGCTACAGCTCCTGCATCCCTCCTAACTGTTCACCTGGAGCATCAGCCTGGTCTCCAAAAGGCCAGGGTCCAATGCCGCCTCTCATGATGGCAATCAAATACACAATTCTGAAAAAAAGAAAAATAAAAAACCCACAACACCCTAACCCAAAAACTATTCTGGAGCACATGTCTCAGTCACTCATGCAGATGTGCTTCAACGTACACTTCTGGTAGCTGACCTATTTCTACCTTCTACGATGAGATGAGAGCACGTGTCATCTGGAAGTGCCTATTTCCCACCAGGGAAAGACTAACTTAGGCACAGATGTTCACACTCCAGGCAGCTGTTTTTGATCAGATAAATCCCACACCAAGGTTGTCAGAGTCACAGCACGCAGACCAGAGTGTTCAGTAAACCCTAAAATAAATTCCTGAGTTCTCTAAGCTAGTGGAGAGGGACAGGTTCTTCCAGAGGTATTTGGCACCCGGCGTGGAGTTGGGTTATGGTGTCCAGTCTCTGTAGTGAGGTAGAGATGTGCTCAGTGCCTGCCTCTGTCACAGACTTCTCACAAAGCCTAGTCAAGCCACGTACTCCCTTTGCCTTGATTTACCCACCTATAAAACAGTAACTGTGATCTTCATTGTCATCCCTTTTTGTTTTGTCTGGTCAATTTTGACTGCAGTCTTTTTGGAAACAGGATTGTTTCTTGTGCTCTACTTTGGTGTCTGCTTATCTTTAACGTGGGGCACTTGTATTATGCCTGCTGGCTTAACCCCTAAGCAAATACGCTGAAATATATGATATCCACACAGGTGTCTCCTGGGGTAGAAAGGTATTCTTCCTTTAGAGATAGAGAAGTGAAGCACCAAAGGCTGAATCTCAGCTCTTCAGAGCGATACTTTCCTACCTTCCACTAATTTCCATGCCTTATATATCAATGATGCACCCGGCTTACAAAACGTAAGCAGCTGCCCAGTACTCCCTGGTGGCAAGGGAGGGTGCTAAACCCAGCTGTCTTGACCAGTATTTTCTCACGAGAGGAATAACCTCCCTATCTTCTGGCTGGTACTATCTGATGACTAAGCATGAGCAGGCCAAATGGGCTGAAATTTGTAACTGAGATCCGGAATGAATGTCTACAGAAGTAATTTGTTATTGTATTATTATTTTTTGAAGAGTAGAAGAAATTCTGTAAGCATAATAATGAATAATAATAACCTTAAAACCTAACTGACCCATTTTGTTTGCCCACAGGGGAAGCATTACATTTGGCCAGAGATTTCGGCTATACCTGTGAAACAGAGTTCCCTGCCAAGGCGGTAGGAGAGCACATTGCCAGACAGCACATGGAACAGAAAGAGCAGACAGCGAGGAAAAAGATGATCCTAGCGACAAAGTAAGAAGGGAGGGGAAACTAAAAAAGAAATCTGTCTGTCACTTCTCCGTTTTGGATCTGGGGGCTGGGGGAGGGAGGAGTGGGAGTATGGAGCTGGGATTGCAGTGACTGCTATCACAACAGTACTCACTGACAGCAAGTGAGAGCAATCCTCTTTAGAGATGCTGTAAGAGGAACCTTATTTACTGCAGTGAGGTGTTAGTGGCTGTGCTCTCATTGCCTGCAGGTAAGGGGGGCACGTACATCTCAGATGCTTTGGTTTAGATGAGAGGAGGCGATATTATTACATGGTAAGATCTATAGGATAGAGACTAGCTTTGTCTCCTGTTTGCATGTGAGCAGGAGATCTAAGCTTCTACTGAAGTACTAGTTACTGTGAGATAATTATCGTTAGTCTGCTGTGGGAGAGCTGGTTTGCAGAGGGACAGATCCTCTCTGGATGGAAATTGCAGCAGTTCCCCTGAAGTCAAAGACACTGGAACAATGTACACCAGCGGGGGAGCTTTGCTAAAGCTATTAAAGACACACGGAGACACCTGACTTTGCTCTAAACAAGTCACTCGCCTCCCCGGAGCAGTAACATCATATCAGGATAACATTTCATCTAGGTTAATTAGCTTTGATGAGGGAGGAATTAGCCTTCATGAGCCATGGGAAACAGGAATAAATAGTCTACATGGAACAATGTAGACCGACGCTAGGTGTGTGCTATGCCTGCATGGGGTAGCCTTGAACATATTCATACTCTTCCTGCGCTTACTACAGTGTTACACAGTGAGGCTGCAGGAGAGCTGAGGCCAGAAAGCCAAGCTCTCAAACCACTATGCCAGTACTGGAAGTGTTTGGAAATCATCCAGGCTGGGATATATCCAACAGAGAGGGATCCCCCTGTAGCAGGGGAGAAGGCTGACCAGCAGCAGGATTGTCCTTTGTATCCCAATGTCCTTCTGCTTTGTCTGTTTGTGGGGAACAGGATTTCTGGCCTTGGTGTCCCTCTTCTATCTAGAGCTCCTTGCCCTGAAGGTGACCCAGAGATGACATGCATTGAAACATCTCAGGCTTGTGAATCCCATGAATATAGTCTGTGATCCTTCCCTGGGGTGATAAGCAGAGCATGTGTGGCTCAGGGGGCGTTTGCTGGTTGTGAAGGTGGTGAGACACCTCCCGCATCATGCTCTTAAGTCCCTTGTAGATTAAAAGGAATAATGTAAGTGGAATATGATCTTATTCTTACCTATATCCACATTTGTTTTAAGGGTCCAAGAGGTCTCAGAGATGTGAGAATAAACCAGCTGGCAAGAAGCAGCTCCTCTCTGCAAGTCGTGTCTCCCTATTGCTGCATAGCCCATTAACAATCTGCCCCCCTAACTATGTAAGAGCCGATTGCAGTGCTGGGCAGCACAATCTAAACAAGAGTTAAGACTGCAAGCTGCCCCAGCTGGAGGATTTGCCCCATCTATAACACATTATAACTCAATTATAATGATACAAATCTTCCCCCTTCTTTTCTTGCTGTAGTGAGACATCATATCACCATGGGTTGTAATAATCAGTGGGTAACTGTTATGTCCTACCTCCATAGGCTGTCCCACTGAAGGACACATAAGAGTCTTCCTACCCTTTCTCATCACTCCATACCTACTTTCTCACCCTTATTTACTACTGAGATGGGGAGTCATGGACATGCATTACTCCTAACCCCCATGAACTTTGGGCTTGTAGGCTGTTAATGCTGCACTTGTAAGCAACAAAATTACTTTTCTCCCCCTTCCATCAGTTAAAAACACCAGCAAATTGATCAGGGAGATCTGTCGATAATACAAAGATAGGCCATATCCTAGTGCAGTCAGAGTGCTTGTAACAAGGACAGATGGGTCAATGTGTGTGCTACTACTGCCCTCTCCTGCCTGGAAGTAGAACAGTGATTCACAGACGAGTCTTGGCCAGGTACTACAGGAGACAGAGGTCCATGACATCGTAATATTAGCATGGTATTTCCCAGCCATGCTTCCACGTGTCTGATAGTAGGCACTCTAGTCATTTGTCAGGAGTTTCAATTATTCACTAGGCATGTATAAGCTCTAGGTTTGTGATTTCAGTAATTTCACAACTGCCCTGCCTCATGCGCTTGTGAGTTAGGACACTAGAAAAAGTGGTGGATTGTTATGCTGCCACCAAAAACAACACTGAAATTCCAGGGTGGTAAAATCACTCATGGCAAGCTTTGCCTGTGGAAAGAACTGGAGTGCCATTGCCTGTGTGTGTTGCCACTGTCCGCTCTGCAACAGAGCCAGAAGTCCATAGAGGTGTGCCTTTGGCAGAACTGGTGAGATCTTCCACATGTGGGGTCTTGAGGAAAAATAAGGGGAAAGAACAAAATTATTTGCACAATTCCTAGTATATAGGTGAAATTCCATTCTGGATTCAGACATCCAACTTCAGTGGCTTGATTCAGTTGCCCAAATGTAGGCATCTGCTGTCATTTGAGAGGAATTGGCTTATCCAAAGTGGTTACCAGCTGCTGCTCCAGAAGCACACAGGTCTCTCTTTGTTACTGTGTTGTATCTGCCAGTTATTATGGATGTCTTGGGTACCACATATCTATACGTGGGTAACTAAATGGAGCCCTTAATGTCTATAATGCTGAAGTCTCCAGCGTCCAGTAGGAACTCCCAGTGTTATCGAGGGCATCTATACCTTGTAATCAAGCAATCCACTCACCCTGGATGGAAATAGTTCAGCTGCCATGCACAGAACTGTGGCCCATGGCCTTTAGTGAAGGCTAAAGAGTGCTACTTCAGATGCCAATAGCTCTCTTTAACACATGGAGGCCACCAAGCTTAAGGTAAAACTCTCTTCATTGCCCTGCTCAGCCCTATCTGGTCGGAGGCTATGTTGATAGTAATACAGTGAATGAAATCAGAACTATTTTCTATCATGGAACAAACCATATTCATTGTGTTAAGCCACCTGATCTTCCAAAACTACCTCTTTGAAATGGTCTCTCAAATTTGCTAATTCAGGACCTGCCTAGGACAGTACTAGTTGATGGAACAAGATGATGCCGTGGCCTGTTTAACAACCTGATGGTCTAGACAAGGAAGAATCAGAGTTTTACCTAACAATTATCATGGGAAGAAGAGATGATTGGGCTGTGTGGCCAGTATACAGCACTGAACACAAGTGACAGCAAGGGCAGGATGGGAATGAAACAAGCTTTGGTTAAGAGCTGAAAGGATAAGAGAGGGGTAAACAACAGGAGAAGGCAGTCTCCTATGATTCTCTTGTTTTGCACTCACCTCCTTTGACTGAGCAGATGATTGTCTGGGCACTCAAGGGAAAGATCCTTCAAAAAAAAGACTGAATTGTCATAGTTCTGGCCAAAGGGTGCTGATACTGGCCTGTTAACCCTAGACTCTTTAAAAAGGCTTCAGGACATGTCGATGCAAACCACACAGAAATTTAAAAGACAAAACAAAACACAAAAAACCAAACCCTTGTACCTGGCTTTAGAGGGTCTTTAAGCATAGGTTAGTTCACCTTGCAAAGGTGTGAGAGACCTTGAATGGCTTTACAACAGGGGACAGAACCTCATCGGGTTGCAGCTAGGACAGATGCAGAACTGCTGAAGGCCACATCAATAATTCCACTTGATGGAGAGGCATGCTGTCCTATGGGAAACATCACAGCATATCGCAGCACAAGGCTTTCCACATAAGACAGAGGGACAGATACACACACAATTACACAGACCAAAACAGACTAATGTGAATAATAACCTTTTTGTGGGATTGCTTAAAGCCAGTACAGGATAATCAACCTCTGAGCCATGACATTAGGTGCTCAATTTGCTAGTTTTCTGAAAAGTAGCTCTGAGACTGGATGCACAGGACCTGCTGATCACCTCCCCGATATCTGGTCTTTGGGTGCCTGGTAACTCTGCCACATTTGGAATATATTATACTCATGGGCACACACATTTTTCCCACTCTTGTACTCATCACAAGGCATTTGCTTTGGCCACTGCTGGGGGTAGGATCATGGACTGGATGGGCTCTTGTTCTGATCCAGTACAGAATTTATCTTTTCCTGATCATATACTGGAACATCTGACCATCTATCACAAATCACTAGGTACGTCCCTTGCAGGGGTGATTAATCTGTGGCCCCTAAGACAGCATAACTATTTTTCTTTGCTTTTTCAAAGTCACAGTCCAACTCAGCAAATATCTGTCAGCCCCTCTCCCTGTCACTACCCCAGGTGATGTTTTATTGGTAGTGGAGGCTCTGAGACACCACTTTGCCTAGAAATCCCCTTGAAAAAAGTAGGTTACTGCCTTTTACAGGTTTTCATGTATAATAAAAAAGTTTTTTCTTTTCTTTCAATCTGCCAACATTCAGTAAAGACTTTTGACATGTGAAGATAGAAGGGAACTTAATTGCACACTTGGTTCTGACACTTTCCTTTGTCAAAATAGAAAAACTTTTAAGATGAACTTTTTCAACAGGTAGAAAGTAGAGGTTGGAGGAAGGAGAGAAGAGCGGTGCTGACAGGGCCGACTGGGGATAGTAGATTGTTTAGAAGCCAAAATGACTGACTGTTTGCAGTTGTTGAAAGGAACTGTTTTTCCTCTAAGGACCTGATTCATTAAAACTGTATGCTGCATTTACATACATTTCTGCTGAATACATCTTTTTGCCTGAAAGGCTAAGACAATGCTGTCTTTTCAAGCAGTCCGTGTCTAGGTCCATACAGATGACAAGAGTTTACAGAAATCAGGCTTGGATGAAGTCCAGCAGCATAGCAGGACATAGTTTTCTGCATCTTCTCTCCTGGTATCCAAAGTCTATGTCCACAGTTTGCAGAACAGTGATATAATGAAGGGTAAAAACAGGTTACTATAGTTTCCTTGCTATGGCCATGGAGGACCTTCTAAAGACCAAGAAGCTGAGTTTACCCACTTATTTTCCATTATTCCTCGTCCCAAAGGACAAGAGTTGCAAGGTGATAATGAAGAACTTGAACTTTATCTAGGACCAGATGTGCAAAGAGTTTTCTAACAGAAATCATGGACCACAGAGATGCTCTTTGGTGTTAGAAACTGGCCCCAGGCCCAGTGATTGCATCTATGCTAACAAAGTAAACCATGCACACACTGAGTCCTCAGATTGCAATGTCCATATTTTTAAAATGTTAGAATGGCTTCCTGAACTCTCCCAAATATCTTCTGAGCATGTTCTGGGAGATTGCTGATACCAGGGTCCATTCTCAGGAAGCCACCCTGTATAGGAGACTAGAGGAGCATAACTATAGGGACCTTATCAGATGGTGACAATTTGCATGAAGGTATGAGATGACCCCTGGCACTGTATATTTTACTAGGTGGCAGTTTACTAAGTTACATGTAGTCACCGTGACCAGTATTAGGTCAATCCAACTGAGTGTCAGGCTACTATCAGGCAACCCAACTGAGTAATCTGATTGTCTGGTGGTCATCATGCCCTCCTGACCCCATGTTAAGTGCCTATATTTCCAATACAGTCAATGGGGAATGATATGCTTATTTGGAGAAGCTCTAAGTGAGAGATCCAGACACCTCTCCTTTTTTAATTAATTGTATCATAAATCAATTGAAAGTAAGTGGTATCTCTCTTCATCCATGGTCCAGATAGTAGTTTTCTGAGGACATGCACTACATGGAGCTCATTCAGTTTCTTTTTTTTAAAAGTACATTCCTAGACTAATTTGCAAACTGACCCAATACAACAATATCACAAGAATGAAAAGGCTTTATTTTCAGGGCTTTCCCTGTGTTAGGTCCTATACAGAGGTATCCCAGGGGATATTTTTAATGCCCAGTTGCTGAGGCATCCAGAGAAGCCTGAGGGAAGGCCTGAGAAAGAGAAGGAAGACAGCAAGAGCAACGATTCTTTCCAAAGATGATGGGCTACTATGCTGGTGGGAGACCAGGCAAGACAGAGCCTGAGATCCCATTGCAAGGTGCCAAGCTGGGGTCCCAGGTCCTACCTACTGAAAGCGTGCCTTGCTCAGGAAACCATCACTGAGAAAAAGTGGAGCTGATGGGATTTGCCTCGCTTGCCTGTGTGTTGTGTAGGCACTGACAGCTGAGTGAGTCACTGAGCTCCTCCTACAGTCACCAGAGAGAAAGAGGCACTGTTAGGATGCAAGTCCTCTGGTCTGCTGCAGACATCTACCTTAGGCTGCCTGATACATGGCAGAAATGTAAAACAATTTAATGAATGTTTTAATAAGAAATTTAAATACTGCTGCTGGAATGAATTCTTACTCTGGGCAGACCTGTGGGAGAGGTCTCAGTTGAGGATCCATCAATTCTTCTGCCCCAGACTCTACAAAGAAGCAGAGGATGGACACAAATGGCAACTAAGAGAGCAAAGGTAGTATTTTCTTTCACAACTCCTAGTGCTCCATTTGTCTTAAGAGTTGGGGGCCACGAAGGCAGGGCCAAAATTGCCAGGACTTCTACTTGCAGATAAACCAGTACACACAAGCGAATGTACAAGCAGTGGTGTATTTACACAAACACAGGCATGTTCTAATGCTAGTTCATCATTTTCTTTAACTATAACCCTTGTTTCTAACATAGGTGAGCTAAACCAGAATTAACACTGCCGAACTGGGCCCAATTCCGGAAAGAAGTCATATTTTAAAATATCAATGTTAATATGGTTCCACAGAGGAACTATTCCTGTTCAAGAGATTCTGTATGTTGCTGGATCTGAGATTTTGGGGCAGGGAAGCAAGGGGGGGATTCATTTGCCTTTAATTTCTTTAACAATGCCTCTGCCAAACTCTTCTGTTATGAATGAGATCACTCAGGATAAGGTGACAGTGTTTTGGGGATCAGCTTTATGGAAAGGATTACACCTGTGTTATTTAAGGATTTCTGCTTTCCTTTTAGACAAATATGTAAAGAATTCCAAGACCTTCTAAGTCAAGACAGATCACCCCTCGGATCCTCTAGACCGACTCCAATATTAGACCTCGACATCCAGAGACATTTAACACATTTCAGGTATGATTTTGAATGAGGAACAATTAACTAACATCCATAACTTTGATAAAGACTACATATGATGTTTTAATGGTATTTGTTCCCTTACCTAGAAGACTGTAATGTCTATAAACCCTCTGTTATCTGTGTCTATTAAAAGTGTGTGTTTGCCCAGCAATGTAGTTCAGGCTAGTTGCATTCACCCTGCTTCTAGGACCACAGTCTGAGTTTGAGTAAGTCATTTTCCACATCTGCTGTCCAAATCTCCCCATCTGGCCCAAAAGCTGTCTTGCTCTAGATGTGAGCCAAATCACAAGCCAGCCAATGAAGTGGATGGTCCAGAAATGAAGAAACTCAAGTTCAGAGCCAAAATGACAAAATAGATGAATCAAAATAGCAATAAGAGGAGGAAGAGGCTGCATCCTTACTAATTAACTAAATAGTTCCAGAGGCTCCTCTATGCTACTGAGACCATTTGACATCATCTTACCATGGCCATACTATTAACTCTTTGGCCTCCTAAGCAGACTGGCCTCCAAGTACGCTACCTACTGGAACAGTCTTACTGCACTAATTCCTGAACACCCTGGAAAGGTCTGGGAAGCCAGCAAGCTGGCTCAGACTAAAAAGCCAGAGACTGCTAATATATTTAGACTCAGTTCCTGTGCCCATGCCCTAGCAATATTTAATTTACTGGTGCAGACAGCCAAAGAAACTGTTATGAAGACAAGGACCCATAGTATATGCACTCCAAGTCCAAACTTAATCAGAATTTTATCCAAGTTATGGATAAAAGTGCATAGTTGGTTTGGGATCAGAAAGATTTATTAGCCCAGGAGTTGCTGTGCAATTTCACGTTTTTGCTTTAGGCTATGTGCTAGATACAGTCAAGAGTGAGATGGGAACTTCCAGAGGGCCACTTTGAAATAGTGGGGTCATCTAAGATATTTATCAAAGATAGGTGTGATGAAACATCCTAGATGTGTTCCCATCTTTGCTCAGACCACAGACGGGAATACACGACTAGCTGAGGCTACAGATTTTTTTTTTCTAGCCATTAACTGATACCTGAAAAAAATCAACGTGTAAAGAACTGTTCCAGAGAGCTGTTTACAGACAATAGCACCAAGCAGGTTCGTTAGGCCTACGAAGCCTTAGAATGATGTTGCATATTCTTGAGCACAGCCAGCTGAGCCACTCTTCATCCATTGGCTGGACAGAAAACTTTTGTGCCCAAACATCCCAACATCTTTTAGTTGTTAAGATTCTGATAGAGCATGAGGCACCCAGCAGCCAGGTGGTGTGAATCCTAATGTTTAGTCCCTCAGACTTTGAATAGAATCCAAAATACCCACCATCCCACTTCTTCCATCTACCTGTTGGGGGTGGGGAGAGGCAAGGATAATGCCTGGTCCACAAATGCACACATTCCTGTTTATTCTTCCACACACCCGTGTGCATCCTATGGGTACACGAACACATCTAGACAACCCCACTTCTCTTCTCAGGCAGTGATGTGAACAGACATACACATACATTTACATCTCTGTCTACTTTCCCTTATACACACACACTCCAAAATACCTAACCACACCTGCACACCGAGAGAGATGTACTTATTTGTATGGGATACTCACAGAGGGATTTTAATGGGCTACCTAAGCTTATGGAAAAATAAGTAACTCCCCATTACATGCACACAAAGTAAACACGATATAAGGTAGCTAATCTCCAAGGATTCCTGTATAAAGAAGAAATAGAAGTCAGGATAAAATGCTGAAGACTTCAGCTACAAAAGCTGTCAACTTGTACAGCTTCCACCCTTCTTTCTCCGCTGCATTTCAGTAGGTTGGAGTACAAAGCTTCTGTAGGCAGCTCCTGGATCATTCAGTACTTTCTTTCGTGCCTGCTGTAGGCAATAAGTGTCGGACTGAAGATGGGCACCTAGAAGAGCACAGGTCTTGATCCTACACAGATGCTTCCCTCGGCTTAAATCAGACAGGTTCTGATTGTGCTTGGGGAATGATGAGTACTGCCAGACCCAGAGGCTGAGCTGAGACCATATTCCTTTTCCATCTACTGTAGAGAAGTTGAGGTCAGATCCAGCTTCTGACCCAGATTTCTAACTCTACTCATCTACCTGTAGGTGCCTTGGCTCCAGACAGGTGTATATCTTCTGCTGTAGTCTCTAGGGATCTCGTCTGTATAGCCTGTGAAATCTGCATTGCAATTAAGCAGGCCTAACATAGACATCTACATTAGTGTGACTTGAATTTCTCCCTAAACTCCATTGACCGAACAGTCTGGTCTAGATCTCCAGCTAAATGGGAGCTTAGGCAACCAGTACAAACTAGACACTTATATTGTAAATAGCTAAATGTAGTGTAGGCAAAAAAAAAAATCACTATTCCCATCCCCTAAATCTGGCAACCTTCACAGCTAGGTCATCTGAACCCCTCCTACCGCTATTTGCCTTCTTGAGATTAAATATCACAGAAGGCACTTAAGTCTGTCTCAGATGCCAGAGAAGGTGCAAGAATGTAATTTGCCATGTTTTCCAGGAGCATTAACTATTTTCTGAGTCAAGTTTTCAACACAGACTCTGACTGATCACTTGGTTTCTTTGACTTTCTCTGAGGCATGAACCTCAGACTGAACCAACCTTGGTCACAAGAGATTTGCACCTGATCAGTTGGGGATGAGAGAAGAGGAAGAAATTCTTGGTACCCCAACACACAGAGAAAGTCCTTGTAACCCAGCAACAACAGGCTCATTGCTGTCTGAGGCATAGCACAGCCTCCCACTGGTCACAAGCATAAATAGCTGCTTGTCATTATACATCAGTCAGGAATCATTTCATAAAAAGATGTTGAAAGCATCTGCCTAACAAAGCACATGTCTAACACTAAGAATCCAAATATTCAAAGTACCTTGGCCTCCACATCCCTGACCATAGGCCCCCACTTAAGCTCAGATTTCCAAAAGAGCAGGTTGTCCTTATTTTTTACAGTGACAATTATCATGTATCTGTACCTATAGATAAAGAGGTCTGCAACTGTATGCCAGAGAAGAATTTGACCTTCATACCATAGTCATTGTCAAATACTCTTATGACATCTACAGTAGTCAGCCTAAAATTGGGCTGTCTTAATAAGTGGCTGGTCCCGATTATACACATGAAATTAATGTTATTTATGACCAAAATGCCCAAGAGCTGTTGGTGCTCTACAAATAGGTCTTGCAGAGGAGACATAAATCTGAAGTAGTGACTCCATGTAGTCATCACAAATTTTATAACATGCTTTTTCAATAGTGAAATTTTCATCTTTATTTCTATCTGTATTCCAGAACTGTGTTTTTTCTCACAATAAATTCTCTGTCTCTGTGCTGTATAAATCTCTAGATTAGGATGGAGCCAAAATATTATGTTGGCAAGGACAAGCCATAGCCTTTCACTGGAATCTCTGACAAGGTTTTATGAATGGTTTTAGCATAAATATAGCATGTTTTTCAACCATTATCCAATATGAACTGATTTTTGACCATGGTAAATTTCATACAGTTTCATATAGATTTAATATAACAAGAAGAGGTTCAGAAATTCTGCCTTGTAAACCATAATCAAGGCAGCAAAGAAACCGGAAGATGAAAAGTTGGTATTTTATACATATATGTATATGCTTATGCCATATGATGTCAGAAAGTCAAAGAGATACTTGTATGACCAGAAAAAAATCAGAGGAATCACACAGTTGTCTATTATTAGAATAAATTCTAAGATAATGAAAGACTTTTTGAAGAGCTATAATATCTGATACCTACAGCAGAATCCAGCCTCTACTACCTTGGGGTAAAAGGGAGCTTTCTTTAGGAATAAATTACCCTACAGCTGGTAAGTGTAGAGTTATGTGCTCCACTTGCTCATGATGTTACTTGCTCAACGTTAATAATTAAGACCAGGGTTCACAGACCGACACAGGTCAGATCAAAGCAGTGTTTCTCATTTCCTCTGTTTTAAATCTTCAAGCCCATATTTCTCTCTGAAGCTTTTCCACTGAGTCCTGATTCATCAAGATCTGTAAACATGTGTCCAACCCAAAGTACAGGATAGTCCCCATGAAGGGATCAGAATCGCTGGGTTTACTCAGACTCCAAACTCAAAGTTCATATAAAGCATAAAACAGGGGAAATCTTCAAAGGAGCTGCAGTGAGCCTGAAAACTGCTGAGTTTTGCACAACTTTACCAGATACGCAAAAACCAGAGGCTCTTCTACACCTCTGGTACAATCACGTTTATGCAGCTGCTCCCTGAGATGTCCATCTGACCTGAATACGGAAAACTCAATGCTGCATAAAGAATGTTTTCCCAGTATTGTTTGACCATGAACAGACAATTCTGTAGACCCTTACATTCATAGCAACAACTTTTGTGCACTGTCTGAGCCAGGGTAATAATATGTATGCTTTATTCAAGGTTTCTCCCTTTTCATCATTTTGGAGTATCTTACTGCAGAGAAGCTATATTGACATTAGTAAATAAAAGTAGTGCCAGCGCTGCTTTTTTGCAGAATTCCTGAGGCTTTTTAGCCTAGTCTAACTAGCATTGTCCCAAACTATTCCTGGGCAGAGTGGTGCATATATACCACTAATATCTATGTAGCTTGAGAATTCAGGGAAGAACCAGTCCTTATTACAGCCCAGTTAGGTACCTTACCTGTGCTATAAATAATGTACTGAGATTTAGAGAAGTCCAACCTTGTCAGAGCTGGATCACAAGCAACTGATCTCATCAGTGAAGTGTTGGAGTAGCTCAGATTTCTAAGCATATACATGCGTGTGGGTTCAAGAAGAGATGGTATGTTGTTAGGCCTCCCAAGCTGTCTTTCAGCTCTTCTTTGATTCTGTCATGATAAATGCAGAGGAGCAAGTGGAATAATCCTGCAAGTTGTATCTGGCCTGAAAGCCACCACTTGAGCTACTCTGTCCCCAGTTTCTGAAGGCAGAATCAGCATTAAGCTACAGGGCAAACAAGAAAACCTTGGGAAAATCCATTTTCATTACTAAGTGATGAGACTTTTTGCCCAGATACATGACTGTCTCTTTGTTGTCCTCTAAAGGTTGATCTGTGTTAATGCATTTATGAGTCTACTACAGTAGAGAGCAAAGTCAGCACATCAGTACTAGAAAAGAACCCCAAAGTGTCTATAGCTTTAATGAGAGAAACCTACTTCTCTCACCCATTGCTTTCAAAATGGAGTAAGCACCAGGAAAGGAAGAGTGAGAGAGCAGGGAAGGAAGGAAGGAAGGGGAAAAAATATTTAGATAAACCTTAGTTTCTCTTAAAATGCCTTCTATTACTTATAATTCAGATGTTCTTCTCCCAAAAACCCTACAGAATTATGCGAGACTTTTGTGTACATGTGCGTGTGTCTCTGTATGCAAGAGGGAAAAGCTGGGGTTTTCATTTCTCCAGAAACTTAAACTATTTTAAAATCCCACTGTTGTCAGTAAAGCTGAGATTTCATCTTTATTTTTTTCAGGACAGAAAGGTTATACAAATCTCCCTTTAGCATTGTAAGTTGATCGGTTTGGGATTCAGAGCAGGTAAAAGAGCCTAGTTTCATGCTCAGTGAAACTGAGAGACAGCTCTCAATTATCCAAGGTGTTGGGAGGAAAAAAGGGGGTTGGAATAGTTAGAGAAAGCAAAAAGATGGATGTAAACAGAACAAATATATAAGGCTTTGAAAATAATTCACTTTAGAAAAACTTGAAAATGGTTAACCAGGGAAATCCTGACCTACAGCAGATGAAGACAAGTCTGCCTGGAGTCACAAGAGCCTTGAGCCACGCACTCAGAGACTATATGGTGCAGGTAGTTGTGATGGGAGATGGTGAAGCCTTGGATAACCCCCAACACCCATAATCCTGCCACTAACTCAGCAGAGCTGAATGGTGACATTGCAGGCCATCAAGTTCTTCTGCTGGATCTAGAACAATGTTAACCAGCACAATCAACGAGCCCCATCCTTTTCCTATTAATGGTGTGCAGGTAGATCTGAAGCATGTCAGTATGGGAGATGGTTGGAATTAATTTGCATATCACTCATCTCTCTAGTATTTTTGACCTTCCTAGACATTCAGTGCATCCAATCCTTTCCACAGCAGAGAACCAAACCAGATGAACAAAACATTTTCAGTTGTATAGATCCCTGCTGTGAAGAAGGGAAACGTTTCTGTCACATTTCAGAGAAGGAATGCAGGTATAGGTGACTAAAGGCATCCCCTAGCTTCAGTTTAAGAACCTTAGGGTGATTCACCTGTCTGGTGAATCTAGGAATCTAGGGTCATTTTAGGTGTAAAAGGACATCCTGTCACATTCAGCTGCCACTCCCTCAGTTCAAGGGGCTTTTGTGAGTCCTGCATCACATCTACCAACCTTATAACTACTCTAAATGTCCCATGGCATCTCTGGTGGCATGGGTGAACCTGCACATTCACTTTCCCCTCCTGAAGGGGATTTTTTTCAGAGGAAAATTTAAGGCTGGACTGAGAATGAGAGTCCATGAGTATCGTTATCTAATGTAGTGGCTTCTGCATTAAACCAAAGCTGGAGTTCTGGATCTAGGATCCTGCTTTATTTGTTTCACACTTAAATCAGTTGATGAAGTATCAAACCAGCCTTCAGTCTAAGGATCAGAATTTAGGATATCCCTCCAACTGTACCAAATGTTCAAAACACTAATTTAGTATTTTTCTTGATTTTAGACCCTACCTTTCTTCTTTTCAGTGGAGAGAGCATGTATCTATTTCTCTCTTCCATTTCACTGTCAAATCTGAGCTTTCCACAGATTCAGCCAGGACCCCGAAGGTCACACTGACATGTGTCTTCTTGTCTTTGCCTTTATAACCTGCTCTTGCATCAGAACAGCTTTGATTTTTTTTAATTTTTGGCAGAAGTTTTTTAGCTCCCCAAAATCTTATGAAAACTAGTTACCAGAAAACCCACAAAAAATTACCCACTTTCTGTGCTGGGAAGCCAAAAAACATGACACAAAAAAACTTACAAAGAGAAGACTTGCTGAGATTATACTCAAGAGATCTGTGTCTGTTTCCTGGCATACACATACAGACTCCCCGACCTCATTAGTCAGCCTCTTAGTCGCACTTTCTTCACTTGTAAAATTGGGTATAGATATATCTTCTACGTCTCCTTTTGGGACACTTGTATCTGTAAGAATCTGTAGTGTTTGGAAAGTTCAGATATCCTACTAATGTCATCCATCATATAGGGAAAGCCGAATACCCACCGATTACAGAAGTTGGATTTGATCCTTTAACTTCAAGGTTACATTTCATCAAGATGCAAAATCACATCCAGATCATCTATTTTATATATAAAAGATAAAGACAGCAAAACAGCAAAGGGAAAACCACTTTCTTGCAAGTGACACTTCTTTCAGTGCAGAAACCTTATAAAAAGAGACAAAAAAATAATAGGCTCGGAATACTAAAGCTAGATAATGAAAGCAATCAGCATCCTCACAAATTATTCTGTGTTTTGCCTAGCCATCCAGCTGATATGAAACACCCTTCCTGTGAAACTGTTTGAGACAAGAGTTTTGTCGTTTAGTTAGTCTCTGAGCCTGGAGCTGTCAGCCTCCTGCAAGTGCCTGGCATCACACTGACAAGGTGACACAAAAAGCGACAGGCAAGAAACCAGAGGCTCAGATTTTAGGAGCGGCGAGGAAGTGACATCCTTCTTTCTGAAGGGTAAAAGGGAGCAATGAAATGGGTTTTGAAGCTCAACATGTTTTTTAAATTGTAACAAAGAGCTGAGCCCAAAGCCTTACTGGTGGGTTGTTTTTACAGATGTGCTTACCCCCTTATATAACGTTCTCTCTTTTTTATGCTTCTTTGCTTATCAGGAGGTAGAGCAGCAGCTGTCATAATTCCAGTCATCTTGATTAGCAGCAGCAGCCTTCTGTTTGGATGCACGGACTGGAAGGAGCCTGGCGTGCAATGAAGTTTGTGGTGAAACACCTCTAGTGCCCTCTAGAGTTCCCTCATTTCCATGATCGCTTTCAATCTGACTTTAGATTCAGGTAGCTGAGAGGGACAACACTAGTTCCTAGTGCTGAGGTACTAGAAATCAACAAATTTTCCTTTCTTTTTTTCCTTCCCCCCCCCCCCCCCCCCTTTTCCTTGGCTCTTTATTTACCAAAGGTATTAGAGTTCCTTCCTCTGGGATTTTTCCCTCACTCCCTTTCCCAGGGATTCTCTCTTTGCTCTTTCTGTACCAAGTGTTCAATCACCTTCTCCTGCTCTGCTGATGATCAAAACCCTTTTGGAAGGGTGTGAATTTCTAAAGTTGCCAATAATTTTTATCACGAGTGATATGATACCATATTCCCTTAAAGTCACCATGTATGGAGTCAAGAGAACAGACGACAATCTGTTTTCTTTTCTTTATCCTCTTCATTAACAAATAAGTTCCATGATTACCAAGGAAAAAGCAAATATGCCTTCATCAAAGATGGAAAAAAGCTTGGTGGCCTTGATTTGTTTTTCAATCCAGCACTTAAGATTTCTTAAAACATTTAAGGCACTCTCGTGTCTCCCTAAAAAATGAACGCCATCCCCTTATTTCCAAATTACTAGGTTATAAAGTTGCATTTGTCCTTGTCAGCAGCATGTTTATAATGCTTACTTCTTGGTCTTTCCCGTTTGAGAAGGGCAATGGGGCTTCTCAGCTACATTAGCTGCCTCACTGGAAAAAAAACTATGCGTGGTAGCAAGTTGGATGAATCTCATTCATTTACCTGCCTTCCCACAGAGCAGAGATGTAACCATTAATTAAGTGAAAGGAGAAACTGAAGGAGCTGATGGCTGCGTGAGGGCCATGCTCACTCTTTTTCAAAAGTATCCAGTCATCTTGGATCCGTGGTCTCACTGGTGTATTTGGCTCTGCAGATAGTAATGAGCGGTGAGGCCACTTTTCATCCACAGTTAGCCAGAAGCTTCTACATCTTTTTCTCATTCAAAACCAGCAAGTCACAGCATTATCCAGTGTTTTATTTGGAGGATGTAATGTGCTATGTTGGAAACATTTCTTGGCAAACACCCAAGGGCTCCTGTGAGCACCATGTGCACCACAGTGCAGTGGCTTAATCTTTGGTCTATAGCTTAGAAACACTCCATAGGCACAGTCCTGGATGTTTCAGATATGTTCCCTGGGCAATTCTCCTGGTGTGGAAAATCAGTCCCAAGGTCTAAAATATACAGAGCTGAAATAGAATATTTTGGAAATATGGGGCATCAGCTCCAGCACTCTCTTTTTTACTTTCTTAATGGCAAAAGGAGGTCCATCAGCTTTGGATAACATGTCCTTAACACACTTGTTCAGTTACGAACAGAAAACAAGCATGATGACCTAGTTTGCAAGGCAACTTTTGTATGTGCTGTTTGCCACTCTGATCCTATAAACTACTTATCCCTGTAATATGGTCATCTCCCAATGCTTACCTTGACTATCAGTCAGGTGTCACAGTTAGGACTACTGACCTTCTGAAGTAAAGTTATCACAATTTAGCTCTCTAGGCAAATTTCACAGGACAGACCTTGAAATCAACAGAAGTACCTCAAAGTCCATCTAACTTAGATTACTTGTATCAGTGAAAAGATTAAAATCTTTTTCCATTTCCTTTACAGCCATCAAAAGTCTTATCAGATCTCATTATTCGTCGTCTGCCGTGTGGCGTTAAATTTGCATAATCATGAAATGGTTTTCACGGTCAGAGTTCTGAGAAAGTCTGACCAATAAGTTCAAGCTTACTTCTTCATTATTATTTTAAAGTATTTATTTATTTTAAACGAGGGTGTAAACATTCAGTGCAGATGGCCTCCTCCCCCCCAGCGAGAGGGAATCTGTTTCTTTTTCTGCATGTCGGAGTTTCACCAGCCTGGGGTATGGAGGAGTCCTTGAGGTAGTTGCCAAACGAAAGTCCAAGCCTTCAGGCACACTTGGATCTTTTCACTTTTAAGTAAGGCCATCATTAAAACATGAGCAGACATAATTGCATCATAGCGCTGGGCAGAACTGCAGGCAGGTCTGGATGTCCTTAAGCATAAGGATTTAAAATATGTTGGCCTGATATTCATTGCCTTCTTTCTGCAGCTCTCCATGCACAGTACCAAAATCAGAAACGTTAGCCTTGTCTTTTACAACAATAAAGTTAGTTTGTAGGAGTTGCAGTGAGATGCACTACAAAGCTGAGAATACCCAGAAGACTCCATTATGAAACCACAATGTTTAATTTTAGGCTTTTAAACCCAAATGAAAGTATTATAATGAAAGCCACTTGTTTCATAGGTGTGGAGCATACCAAAAATGAACCAATTTCAGTGGGGCCTGAGTTAGCTTGAAAAATCAGGCAACTAAATTTGACTTTCAGGAAACACATTTGAATGCTTTGCCATTAATCTTCTGTCTGTCATGTCTGATTTAAATGTAAAATCAGATTTTCTCCCCAACTTGAAACTTGCTTTCATCAGGAAAAGGAAATTATCCAACTTTCTTAGATTTTTCAAAGACTTTAACTTGCAGAGAAATAAAGTCCACCAAAATTAGAGCAAGGGGAATTACTGATAAAAATGTAAGATAAAGTACAAGATCATATCTCTCAGCCTTTTTATGCTCATTACATAAAGTGAGGTTCAAAAAACACACCCTTACAGGAGCATGGCAAGGAGGGCTGGTCAGAATTTTTCGATAAAGTGATTTCTCTTAATAAGCTTTATGGGAAAATTAATAGGTTCTGCATATCCCCATCTGTGGAGAAGTATATATTCATCAGGAACTGAAAGTAGAGTTGCCATGAAACTCTGCAGTTCTATTTCACCAGAAAAGTGTTGGCTCTTTTACAAGAAATACAATGCTATCTTGAAAAAAACTACTGTATTTGGTGATTAGTGGTACATAAGAGGCTAAACTGTAAAGAAGATAGACTCCTAACTCACCCCACAAAATCCTTTTCCTATGAACACCAGTTTTCAGACCAGAAGTTTAAGATTCTGCTCAGGACAAAATACCCATATCTAGGTCTTTCAATATTAGCTGGATGTCTAAGCTTCCTATGTAGTCAATGAAGATCTAGGACAAGATATGGTTGAGTAAACAGTAGCATGCAGCATCTTTTTAGATGCTATTAGGTACGCCATCATCCACTGTTGCTTTAAAAGGGTACTGTTCTCCTGTAAGCCCTCTGCATTGCCTGTTCACCTGACACAGATGTCTTGTTACCATAGGGCATCTCAAATAGCACCGAGCACACATTTTTATTCAGCTTGATGGAGCCCTCAGTGTAGCTAGAAGAATGGTGCAGCTCACCATAAAGGAGACACGTCCATTTCATGCGCTAAATCATTCTCCAGACTTCTCTGACTGTATGGAATAAAGCCCCAGGGCTCAATTCAGTTGCCTAAACATTGGCATCTAGTGCCACGTGAGGTACACAAGGGTACCGTGCCTGGCGTCAAAGCACCTAGAAGCGAGGTGGACTGAAGTCTTATGTCATATCTAGCAAATCTGTACAGATGTTTCAGTTGTCATAGGACATCTCAAATCACTGTAGACTCTTATATGTAGGAAACTACATTAAGTACCCTTTGATGGCAGTGGTGTTTAGGCTCTGTTGATGTATACAACTACAAGTTGACACCTACACTTGTGTGCCTTAATATCAGATTTTGTCCCGTTTTGGTATTTTCTACAGTCTTGTTCAACATTTGAGAACATTAAAGTTTTCTATCCTTGTTCTTAGCCCTACAGATAATTTCTGAGACAATCTCTGTAAGTTTTCACTGTTGTATTCCCACTTTACTCTTCAGGGTTTATTGAGCTATCAGATGAGCACAGTACTATTCTTTTTGCTCAGGAGTAAAAAGGTTCAAGGAGAGCAGGCCAGAACATTTTTTTTCTATTCAATCCTTTGTTAAACTTACTATATGCATCTACCTGATATAAATGATTACAGATATTGCCAACTTTTAAAATAGACAAACTAGTTTCTTTTGCATGCAAGATCATAAATATTTTTAGTATGTCTTGGTATAGTCAGCTCCCCAAATCAAGACCCAGAAGATCACACAAGCCGTGTAAAATCATGAGATATTATAACTAGTAATGATATATTTGATTTTCCTTTTTCTTGCTTTCTGTTATTGTAAGCTCCATCACATTTTTATTTCTCTGGCCTTATGAAGACTAGAAATGATGATAAAATGCACACAAAATCTTGAAATCACCTGACTCCTAAAAGGACTTGAAAGGGCTAAATATACTCTTATCTATATGCTATTGCTGACCTTGTTTTACTGATATTAAAAACATGACTTAGGATGACCATGATGATGATTATTTTTATTTTCCTGGTATGCCAGGCATTTCTTAAAAAAAAAAAAACAAAAACAAAAAAACCCAAACATTAAAGCAAGGTATGTTTACCTCTTTTTAATGATAAATTAAAAAATCCAGTTATTACTACAAGTCCAAACTTCAAGAGTCCAAACTCCAAGAGTCTAGTGGTATAATTAATTGATGTCTGCAAAATAGTCCTTTTAAATATTTAATTACCATTTTCCTCTCATTACTAACTGGGGATAAACATAAATTCCTGCTTTGAAAAGTGCCTGGAGACTGATGGATAAACATTCTAAAAGCGAGTTATTTGTTAATAGCCTTTGGGAGACCTTTTACAAAAGACTGGGCCACTCCCAATCTGAAATGGAGAGATATTTCCAAATGGAGCTCTCATTTTGGTTAGGACTCCCATATGTTTGGTGTCTTCCCTAGGATACAGTCTTTCCTAGCAAACACGGTTCCCATGTCCAGCAGACAGAAAGATCATCCTGAGAGATATCTTGGAGCCTTTCTCATTGTTTAAACACTTCTGGATCTGCAGGTGGAAGCCAGGCTGGGTGCCCAAAACATCTCAAGTGGCTGTAGATACATGTGTAGATACATATGAAATGCTCCTCTAAACTGAGATGAGATTAACCCACTGTAGCTCTGCCTGGCAACTGCATTAATGCATCATTTCAGTAGCTGCTGAGGAATACCACTGAAATTCAGCTACTTTTCAGTGCAGAAAAACAACAGGAAAAATTCAGTGTTATCTTGAAAAAAACCAGCTCATTTTGATGAGGTGCAACAGGGTAAATCTATACTGGTAAACTCAACACCACGAGGGCAATGTTGTTGAAACTTGACTATTTTTACTATTACGTGGTTAGGATGATCTGTGAATTTAGCCCGGCTGAACTAGCCCTATGTGAAAAATTTCCAGAGCATTGTTTGGGCATTAGCATTGGCCAGGGACTATTCCCAACATCCACCCCGTTGGATGGTCAGAGGGCTTAGCAGCATGGGTATGGCCAAACCATGCCAACTGTGTGGAGGGTCAGAGATTGCACCCTTGGCATTTGCTCGATTTCCTAGTATGGATGTGGTCATACATCCACGTAGAATAGCCAGGTCTTGTTCAAGAGTCTGATCTGGAAGAGTGAATAAACCACACAGAAGGGGTTTTATTTACCTGGAAAGGGGCAAGCCAAACCTTCTGGGACTGGAAAAGTAGCAATGCTGGAGAGCCTAGGGCATGGATCCTCCTTTGGCCTCTCTGAAGTCAACAACACTGTGTCAATCTGCATCAGCCGAGGATCTGTCCCATGATGTTTCAGAATGGAGACTCCTACCAAAACCAACCTTTGAAGCTGTCTGTAGTCTGCTTTTCAGCTCTACTCTTTTCTTTTCTGTTTCTCCCATAGGTAATAAATAGTTTAGGGAGCAAGTCTTGAATTTCACCATAGGAAAATGAGTGTACTGTAAACTCTTGGATGTATGTGAGTGCATTTATATTTATGTGCATGTGTGTATTTCTTTTTCTGTCTCCTTCCCATTTGTAGTTTGATCACTCATGGTTTTGGAACTCCTGCAATATGTGCTGCCCTAAGCACTTTCCAAACTGTTCTCAGTGAAATGCTGAACTACTTGGAAAAGCACACATCGCACAAAAACGGAGGAGCGGCGGAATCCGGCCAAGGACACGCCAACTCGGAGAAAGCCCCCCTGCGGAAAACTTCAGAGGCTGCTGTGAAAGAGGGCAAAACAGAAAAGACAGACTAGCTACATCAAACAGAATCTATTTCAAGAGAGTCTTGCTGCTGATATTTTTTTTAAATATATATATCATTGAGGGCGATTTATCTCCAGTGGACCAAATCCAAAAAAAGGGGGAAAAAGAAAAAAAAAGAAAAAAATCCAAAAAAGAAAATAAAAAAGAGAAAGATTAAAACAGAGAGAAAGAGAGAGCGAGAGAGGAAAGTATTCAACCCTAAGAACAGCAGTGTACAGTAATTGTGTGATGAAATTGTCACTTTTTTAAAATTTATGTTGCTCTAAACTACTTTTTCGTGCACGTAGTATTTGATTGTTCTGAATGATACACTAACACTGTTTTTTATAAGCACTTCTGGACTTGGCTGAGGTGGCACATGAAATTTGAAGCACTTTCTTCTCCGGCAGCAGAGTTAGGGCCAGTGCATCGGTTGTGGGACACGCAGTTCCCACACCCTGACTTTGCTTGCATGCTGGATAGATTGAAAGAAGGGCTTCCTCTGATCCATCGGAAATGCCTGATCTACTCACCATTGGGAAAACAATATGGAAACCTGGCAAAAGAGGAATTCTTGGGTCGTGGGACAAATGAACCGTTTGGTGTTTGGGGGCTGCTCATCCCCATGTGGGAATGTATAATAAAGCTGTACAGGAATGAGGCCAGAACCTGGTGGGAATCTGTCCTGACCATTCAAGCAGCAGCCGTGGTGTCTCTTGTGAAAAGAGCATGGCAGACTAAAATGAAAAAAAACCTTGATAGTTTCCATAAGAGCCCTGATCCCTCAGTGAACTTCAGATTAAATGACAGCACGGGCTTCTGTCCTCTACCTTCTCAGCCCCTGGTCCCACAACACTGCAGTCTGCCATACCTGGGTCTCTGTTCAACAGGATCAATGCAGGCAATTGGAGTCACCTTTTGTGTTGCCTTGATTTTATGATGCTTTTTTTTTCTTCAACAGCTTGTTTCTGCAGCTTTATTGTCTTTAGCAATCCAGCTGAGGTGCAGAGGTCTAACAGAATCCACTCAGTTACCGAAAATAAAATAAAATAAAATAACATAAAACCAAACTGACAAGTAAGGCAGATTGGCTTGGTCCACAACAGCTAAGTGGTAATAACCTTGCTAATGTACTTTTGAAATATTACTTTACCAGCTACCACACATCCTCTCACAGAAAACACTGGAGGCATAGTTTGAGCTCAAGCCTCTTTGAGTCAAGAGGTTTTTTTCCAGCCACATTCTAACTTCTTCTTCAACAAGACTTTTATTCCATTCCTGTTCTTGTTTCTCTGACATCACTTTATTGAGAAAGTTAGGAAGGATTGGTATTACAGGGTGGGGTTATGCTAGCCATCTAAACTCCTTTTAAGATCATCAAAACCAGACTTTTTCTTCCAAGGGACAATTAATCTCTTTCTATGGTAGGAAACAATATAGTTGTCCATGTGTAAATGTTTAGAGCCATTTGAGGTGTTTTAGGATATCTAAGACAGCCACAGAGTTTTGACAGATATGACATGAAACCTATAGCAGAACTGGACTCACCTGGAAGAGGAGCTGGAGGATCCCAGAAGACAGCACTAGATAACTATGCGTGGCCACTTGACTTGCACACCGAGTTCCTAGGACAGGTAGAAGGGATCATCTGGAAGTGCCTGTCATTCTCCACAGATAATACTTGGAATGTAACAGTGGCATTTTGTGTTGTACAGGGCTACAACTGGATTAACCACCCTCCTCTCCCTATAATCAGTGGCGAGGAAAAGGCACTTATAGTATGCAGTTTATCTCACCTCAAAGTAACGATGAATCATGCCCTGGAAGTGTGTACTTTTCTCAATTTACACCTGTAAAGGAAGCCAAGAATAGAAGCGCTCATACACATGTGTCTACATCACAGCTTTCTAGAACTAGTTAGAATGCATTATAACTTGGATGACCAGCTTTAGACTAAACCTAGGGACTATGACAAATATCTGCTGGCATTTACAGCCATGATGTAGGGAATCAAACTGAATTAACAAGATCAGCCTTGCCTTCTAAATGTATGGAAGGAAATAGAGCTCTTATGATGTGATGCTCTTCCTCTTGAGGTCAGTAAGGACATTGTCATCGTGGTGAGAAAACACGCTAGGAAATAGTGAGTCCCTATTTCCTTGCATAAGAAAATCTGAAAAAGAAAAAAAAAATCCTATGATTTTGCCCAGATTTGTCCTTGCTCACAGTAGGTATATAACTTAGATACCTACTTTAGTGCTATTTAGGCACCCTTTATGCATTGAGGGAAATAGGTGTTTCTCCATGGACTCCACCTCATTAACACACTGAGATCAGCTAAGTGCCTAACAGAACTTAAACTTTACTGAATGAATTTTTCACTCCAGCGCCTCTGGAGAAGTGTTAAAATCAAATGAATGATCCTCTGAGATGTCTTCAACAGAAACATTGTGGAACTGTTCTAGAACATGAAATACTTGAGTGTGAAAGTAGGTAACTATGATTAAAAGTGAAAAGGAAGCTCATTCTGCTTTTTCTATTGCCCAAACTGAGGGAGATAAAAGGAGGGAGGGAGGGGGGAATTAAAAGTTTGACTATGTCAGACATGCAGATTTGCCACATGAAAGGGTACTGTAAAGCAATTTAATTGTGGTCCGCTCCTTCAAGATGTGGATAAATTTAAATCAGGTTTTGATGGAGGGAAAAAAGAGAAGAAAAAAGTTTTTTAAATCCTTCTCAATTTTCTTCAATGAAATATCAGCCTTCTGTAGAAGGGGGAATGACTGGCTGGGTAGATTTTTCTGTGAAACTGTTGAGAAAGCAGCATTTTATTACAATCAAATTCAAATGTTTGATACTGGAAGTAATATGTATACAGCAGTTTTTGAAATATTTACCTATTCAGGATATGGTCCAAGGTCCCAACAATAATTTATTTGAAGACTTGCATCTTTTGTTGTTACATAATCACCACAAGCCTCTGCTCTGCAGGCAACAAATTATTTTTGACCTGATTTTTGACCTTTGATCTATTAATATTAATAAACCTGAGCACTCTTGAAGCCCCAGAACTTCCAGCTTTTGACTGAATAACCACTACATATTTTTTGTAAGGTTCAATACAGATCTAATTCAACCTGATGAAACTGCTATATAATCTTACCATTAAGAGGCTACCTGCATTTACATCCCAAACTTTCTGGGTTTTCCTGTAGTATATTAGCACATTTTAAAAGCAAAATTCTTTTTAAAAAGTAGCTGCAAGTTTGCTGATGTTCACAGGCTCTCTGGTTTTTATTTTTCATTGTACTCAATAATTTTATTGAGAGAAGAAATTAATTATTACTGCCTTTTCTGCTGAACTAGCTATCAGAGGAGTTTGGTGTCAGAATGCCTTTGGTTTTTGAAATTGGAACTTTCAGTGTGGTTTTAAGCAATGAATTCACTGAAGTTCCTGTTAAAATCTCAGCCTAACGTCTCATCCACTCGCACCTGCACAATGTTCCATGATGTCTTTTTTTTATTATTCTCTTAGTCCTTGTCTCTATGGAAATGTTGCCATCTCAAAACACATTCATGAATTAGATCAGCTGGAAGGAAGGGCATGGTTTGAAGTTAGTGAGTGTTCACTAGTAGCGAATTCAAGTGTATTTGTACCTTTTTGACTTTGAAATTAGTCTGATCTGAAAAAAAAAGTTCTTCCTTTGAGAGATCATGGAATTGTTTATTCCATTCAGGTCAAAAACATCAAAGGAGTACAGAAAATTGTCCAAACTTCCATGGCCAGAGCAATGAATCATTACGATTTTTGAAACCCTGAAAACAGATTCACAGCTCAAGTGCTCTCCGAGTATCTGGATCCTGTTGTACTTCAGCCCATTGCTGAGCTTTGTATGCATTACAACTTTCCCACCACCAATCTCAAAACATTTTAAGTCCCTGATCTTACTTCTTATACTAAGCTCTGACACATTTGATTCGCAAAGACCAGCTGTTGATACTTGGATTTATTAGCAAATTACTCATGAAGTAAACACACAGACTAACCACATGCCTTTCTTTCTAGAGCAAGGTGTTACTCGCTGTGATACAAACAGCTCATGTGTTGACTAAGCTTAGAAGGTAAGTCTCTGGCAGAGCTAGGAGTGACATTCTCTCCTCCAACCTCTGCCCTAAAATTTGGATCTCTGTTCACGCAGTCCTCCATTAGTATCAGTCCATGGCAGAGATGTGTAGTAAAGGGAGAGTTTTATGCAGATGATGAGAACTGGAACAGCATTTGTATGGCCTTTAAAGGGGAGTGAACCACAGACAAGCAGTGATGACCCTGCCACCTACAACTGAAGACTGTCAAGAATTTTGTCCTTCATGCTGCCATCTTAAACCCTAACTCCTTCTAGGTGTCATTCTGTTGCCTTGGAGAACTGGCACAAGGGGTGAATTTGGACCTTTAATTTACTTCTTTTTTAAAGATAAACTCCAACATTCATTGGGAAAAGACTTCAGCTCTCCAAATCAACAAGGAATCTGCTCTTTGAAGCTTCTCTTTAACTTTTCCTAGAAACAAAAAAATCTGCTATGAAGCAGGCACAATGTATAGTCCTTCCAAATCCTGGACCTCTGTGTAAATATTCCCCCAGCTCTTCTCTTCCTTTGAACGTGACTCAGTGGCACAGCTGCAGCTCACAATTTTGCAGCAAGGCTGAAGAAGGGCTGCTTTATTGTCCTAGGAGCCAATTTCTCTAACTGCTTTTTTTCGTTTGTTTGTTTCCTAATACCAACAAGTAGTTTTGGTCTGAGATGTCTTAGGTATCCAAAAGGGCTGCTGATGAATTCCAAGGTCATTTGCCTTTTGTTTATCCTTTGGAGAGATAGTTCTGCTGCTCTAATTCTTTACTTTTAAGGACAAGAAAAAAACAGCATTAATAGAAGACACAAGCCTGCAACACAAGGAAGAATCAATAAACATAATTATACAGGAACTGTACTTATACAAATATCCTCTGCCTCTGCCCTCATTACAGGTCCAACAAGACTTCAATACAGCTGTGTGGGTAATGGGGGAGGAAGATAAAGTAATTTTCCTTTGCCGGGTGAAAGTCATTTGGAGAGGTCTGATCTTTTTTTATCGCTATTCTTTACTTTTCTTTATTTTGTACAATTACTTCTGTTCTGTACAGCAGCTGTTGTGATTGTATTTAAATGTGAGTGCGCACTTGGTCACCAACAAACAATGTCCTACTTATTGGTTTGGGGTTTTAGTTTGTTTTGGGTTTTTTTCCTTCCACTTAATTTAACTTAATTTATAATTCAGTGGTGAAAAACATAATCTTTTATATTTCTATTTCCTATACAAGCTACCTGTTTTACATGAGTCTATGAAGATAATGGCCACATTTGATCAAACATTTCACGGCAATAAAATCTATGTTGATTTAACCCTGATTTGTCTGGTGCTTGAAAATAATTTCCATCTCTGGATAAATAAACAGTCAAACCTGGCTAGGAACCGGATCTACGACATTACAGGACCAAGAACTTCCATCCAATAGATAAGACATACAAAGCAGAGGAACAACAATAATGTTATTCCCATATTACAGCAAGGAAATAAGTTTATACAGAGGTTAAAGGTGGGATTTATCCCACCTAGTTGTAGCTATATTAAATAGTTATCTCATCTAGAATCTGTTAACCACATTTAATGCTTGTTGCATCAAGAGAAAGATATAATACAAGGCAATTTATGCTGTCCTAAAGCAGGAATCCAAACTAGTTGGGATAATTTACATTAGATTAGTTTCTCTCAGTTGACCACAGCAGAAAAGTGGTTGGAATCCTAGTCCCTATCTATTGACAATGGACACAACCTGGAAAACTTGCTAACCCTGGATACTTAATATTTAGATGACCAGACTACATTGAGATGAATGCCCTCAGAAGTGCCTTGCCTGATGATTGCATAGAAAGGCTGTGAACATACTGGAGATCAAATCCACATCTCCACAGTCTCAAATTAATTCTTTAATCTTCTCTCTGAAAGCTTACGACAGTTCATTTCCAACTCCTACTTCAGCCAAGGGTGTGGGTTCACTGCCAACACTCCTGCTCTGGAATTTGATCCCAGTGCTGTGGCACAAGGTTTGACTCTTCCCAGGCAGAAACAACAAGAGTCAAAAAGAAGGCTTTAGATGCAAATAGCATCCTCTTTCAGGTATGATTTGAAGGAACTCCAGCTTAGATGTTTAGCCAAACTTTCCAAAACAAATGGATCTGAAAAGTTTTAGTGAAAAAAAAAAAAAAAAATCCAAAAATATGTGGTTTTTTAAAGCAATTTCCTAGACATGCTCAGTTTCAAAACTGTTTGGGAACCTGATGACAACCCTTCTTTCTGCGTTGTTTCAGTGCTTGCAGAAATGGCTTTATGAGTAATTCTAGACAATGACACACCAAGGGCAATGGCAGAAACTTCAGAAGGATTCCAGGTGAAAAAGGAAATGGTTTGGGAAGCAGTTCCCTCATGTTTAAACTTGGTTTATCCAACCCCCACCTCTGTTCCCTAACAAATGAACTCTCAATAATTAATATTACCCCTCTAATCTTCTGGGAAGTATGATTTCCCAGGTGCTATAGTGAATTCCTCTGATCAGTTCTGTATGTGCTCTTCTCCAAAGTCAGAGGAAACACAACTGTGACAAATTCATCAGTATTTTAAATACAGTCACATGAGAGGTTGCCTCTCCTACCTCTCTTCACTTTGGTGTGTAAATTTTCCACTCACTCCATTAAAACAGAAAGAAGACAAACCCACAGAGATTTGCGGAAGTGCAGTGCCCAAATACATGTCAATGTGCACAAGTAGCCTCTAATTTGTAGACACTGCAACATACAAGAAGATGAAAAGGAAAAAGTAATAAGAAAAATATCCATCTCTATTAGATTTTATATGCAAACTGCAGATAGAGAGCTTGGGCAAATTTGCATTCAAAGTAAGTGACCAGGCAAAAAAAGGACCAAATCTGTAAAATGCTGAGTGTCCTGAAGCCCCAGAATTAGCAGAACCAATGAAGCATGTGTGGTAATATTTGTCCACATGTTCAACAAGAGAACTCCCACTTATGTTAGAGAGGCTGGGTGTTCACTTATATTTTGCTGGAAAATCCAGTTTAGTTTCTAGGTAGGCATTAAAGCAAAATCTAACAAAATGTCTAGCCTCTTAAGTGCGGTTTAGGTTCACCTTCCTGTAGAAGAGACATGAACAAGAAATCACTGGGAACTCCAAGCCTTAATGGAAAGGGCATTATGCTCTGGGCACAGTTTATGTTGGTTATTTTAATGGAAAGATATTTGAATTAGTGGTATATAAATGCAGCTTCTGAAGCAACTCAAAATCTCACGCTTTTGGAGGAAGGATTACTCAGATTACACCACAGCATGGGACAGAGTTCTGCTCATTCGGGCTCTAGCGTACTAGGCAGAGCCACACAAAGACAAGCAAGACATAGTTCTCTGTCATTTCATACCAAGAGACATACTGGAGGCATGAATCAATCACCCACATATAAGCATCAAGTGACAATTTAGACAGCCCTGTCTATCCTGCCTGGCTTCCCACTGCTTCTCCAGAAGGATCAAGGTCTCGCAGCTTCACTGTATCTGTCAGTCCTTTGTGTATATCTTGGATACTCAAGGAAACCTGAAATAGTACCGGGCATCACCTTTCAGCAAGCATATGTGTACAGTACAGTCTACACATACAGTCTACGCTCGCAGTAGCACCCTTTTAATTCAGTGGCCCACACCTAGGCATCTGCTGCCGTCTCAGCAGCCCAGGAGTATTCTGCTTGGTGTCCATCTGCCACTCCAGAAGAGAACAGGCTTCCCACAGATCCCTGTGGATCCATCTTAGCAATGTATATAAATACCTGACGGGGGGAGTAAACAAGACAGAACCAGACTCTGCTCGGTAGTGTTCAGTGACAGTACAAGAGGTGATGAGCACCAACTGGAATATAAGAAACTCCACTGAAACATAAGAAAAAGCTTTTTACTGTGATTTTATTTGAACTCTGGATGAGGTTGCCCAGAGAGGTTGTGGAGTCTCCATCCTTGAAGATAGTCAGAGGCTGACAAGACATGGCCCTGAGCAACATGCTAAAGATGACGTACTTTGAGTAGGGCAGGTGGACTAAATGATCTTGAGGCTCCCTCTCCAACCTCAGCTAGTCTGTGATTCTGTGAACCCTTTGGGCTCAGTTCAGTTGACCACACACAGGCCCTAACAGCTTTTGAAATAAATAAGGTATCCTGCCTGGTCTGTATGCACTTTTGCAGAAAGGATGTATGTCACATTTTCCAGCCTCACGCTGATTCCTTAGATACTCTAGTCCATAAACGCACGAAACTGTGAAAAGTGCAGCTGCCTTGCATTTAGTTATGTCTTGGTACCTGTGCCAACACAAGCCAATATACTGGTGGCACATGCACAAAGAGCTTCATCAGCCTATGAAACTCAACTTCTCCATCTAAAGCCTTGGAACTGGACATCTAGTGGCAAGAGGATGAGTCCCATTACTGTTATCACCTAGAGCTATCTAATTTTCACATATTTTATTATTATTATTTATTTATTAATGCATTTTAACACAAATATTAATGAACCACTCTGGGCCATCATTATGGCCAGCTAAATTAAGGAGTTATCAAAGCACTGAGCCTTTACCAATTAAGATACACTGTGAAGCCAGTAATAAAACTACACAGAAAGTTAGAAATGGTCAGTAAAGAGCATATTAGTGGAACTGGATGCACTGTGAATAAACTGCTGGAAGTATGCCAAGATATTATCGCCTTATTTGTCAAACTTGGATCTGGGAAATAAGTGGGAAAACTTTCCCTTGAAAATTGCCTATGTTATGAAAATAAGAATGAAAGACAAACAACCAACCCTTTATTCACCAGAAAAAAATGTTGCACAATAAACTAGGGAAAGATGTATCAGGGAAACAGCTTAAAAAGCAAAATAATATTTTTGATTCAGATTGAAAGGGATTAGGATCCCTTTACTCCTGTCAATTGAAACTGAAAGTAGAAATGCTGTGTGACAAAACCACTTTTGAAAACTACATCAGAAAAATATAATACTTGTGGTGGCACCAAGTGTTCTGAGTAAGCAAAAAATCTTCCATGCCTTCCTAATGAGCCAGCAGCAGAAGAAGGTGCTGTGGATCCAGTCTTGTCATTTTGGAACAGAAAGAAGAGCGAGATATGACTGACCTTAGCCCACTTTTCATTGTTACCGCAGCATCAGTTTTTAGCTCCCTTTAATCTGCCTTCCACTGAGCCCTTAAACAAAACCACAGCTTTGCATGTGTCCCTAGTTTTAGACATAGAAGCCAGGTATCTATTTAGACTGGTTGTTTAGAGCATCTCTATTAATGCAGAGGAAACCTAACTTCACTAAATACCTAACTTTCAAGTAGAAAGAAAAAAAAAAAAAAAAAAAACTACCAAACACTAAACTCACCTCCAGTTAAAATTAAATGAGAGAAACTTTTCACAATTAGTTCAGCTCAGAATTGAATTGGTGCCCTTGAAGAAAGAGTTGTAGCGACCTTATCTGTAGTCAATCCTGTCCTCCAGTTTTACAGGTTCAATTCATCCAACAGACTGGACAATGTTTTCAGTTGCAGTTCGTTAGCTGGTATTAGAGCCAGAGCTATATCACAGCTGGTATTACAGCTGGAACTCTGCTCCAGATTCTTGACTGTTATTAACCTGCTTAGCTAGACTCAGGGTTGTTGTCTTGGGAAAAAAAGAAGCAGATCACCTCAAAAACAGTTGTTGCATAGACACCTGCAAGAATCTGCACATGAAGAATATTCTTCGTGACAACCAACAAGCTCATAGCAAAACTACATCAGTGGGAAACGAAGTAATCACAGATGAAGTTCTGAATTTTTTTTTGGTTGGTTTGTTGGGTGGGTGGGGTTTTTTTTCATTAGTGCTGCTCAACAGTGCTTGGACCGATCTCTGGTCCTGAGGCCAATTGTCATGGTCTGGCCATACCTGTGTAATTAAACTTTAGCTACAAACTGTACAGGGAATTGTCCCTAGCCTGTGCTGAAAAGGCATTTCCACCAAATAACCAAGGGAGTGATGGGTTCCCTGTCATGCAGCATCTTCTGCAAGACACACAGGCAAGACCAGATGATCTAGATGCTCTTTCAGCTATTTCAAGCAACAAAAACAGTATTTGGAGCAGTGAATATATTTCAGTCTGTGTTTATTGGTACATATGTTTGCAGCTCTATGTACATTTCCTTATTAATTGCTTGCCAATTAATTAGCTGCATCCTATTCAGTACTCATTCAATTAGGATAGTAGGAGATGGATTTTGACTATCCAATCTCAGCTGCTATTAGTATCTTCTGGGTAGCCCCTGTCAGAAGTCTGTGATCTCAGCTTTCATAAGTAGCTTCTTGCCACTTATCTGCTCCTTTAGAGTAGTTGATTATGTTTCATTACATAAAATGTTCCTATCAGTCACTTCTGACACATAGATAATCTTAAACTTTGTGCAAAGTGCAGCAAAGACATCCTGCCCTGAGGAAGATCATTAAAAACTTTCCATAAAACATCTGTGCGTAATTTAGATCAGACAAATCTACCACTGCAACTATCGACCAAGACCATATGGTAAGAGGGACAAATACGAAGCCAAAGCCAGAAGACGCCAATGACCCATTAGCTTTTGAAGTAACCTACACATACCTTTTTTATTTGATAAGGTTAAAGTGTTAAAGAATTATGATGTGGATCTCCTGTAGGTCCTTTATTATCACTGTCAGCCCCATATTTCAGGGATACTTGCCAGGGTCAGAGGAAACCTCAATGGGGTGGACATACTCAGGCTCCAAGGTGTTCATGTGAAAGGCTGCATCTACTGTAGCTGCTGAATGACCCCAAGATCTAGATTAAAGAGTAGACAAAACTCATAGACAAAGTAAACATGTATATTATTCAAGTGATGATGATGATGTTTGTCAGGCAAGATGATCTGTTTAACAAACTAATCTAAATAACAACAACAACAACAACAATAATAATAATAATAGTAGTAATAACAGGAAGACTATAGCCAATGTGTTTGTATTCCAAAATGCTAAAGCTTTCTTCTAATTTTAGTTGCAGTCTAATAATACTTGGGATAAGAAATAAAAGTGTGATTCACTAAATAATATTTGAAGATTATTATATAAAGTGTTATTATTTACAATGGGGAACAATTGGCTTTCTTTTATCTCCCTTAAATGCCAGTTCAAAGGGAACCTCCTAGTTTCTTGCTTTCACCCCGTTACAGAATACCCCAAAAGAGAAACAATTCCTTTTCTTTTCCAATATCACCCTACATCCTTGGCTTCCAGTACTCAGTGCCTTGGGGCTATCCTAATGACCCTATTCGGCCTTTACATGAGTCAATAACAAAATCCTCATGGACTTCAATAGGACCAGGATTAATTCCAGACAATTCTGTTTATTAGCAATATTTTTGCCCCTTATTCTATAGGATTTCTTCTTGTACTCCTCACAAATGTGAAGTTGGCAGAGTGATACAGCATGACTTTTTCCCTTCAAAAGAGGTGGTTGCATCCAGACTGCACAATAGGAAAGGTCTCTGACACGTGCTACCCCTTTTTCCCCCTTGCTTGGGAGAATGCTCATTAGTCCAAGCCAAAACTTTGCCAGGAGCTGTTCTAGCATTCTAAGAGTATGGGAGATTGGTAGAGATTGCAGGGCAGTGCTCAAGCTGTTTAGTGCTTTACTATTCCTTCATAATTCCCCAAAATTCCCATTCTCAAAAACTACAACAAAACTGGATTCTCTTCAGCCCCTGAAACCCAAATGACTGTTCCCAAACACCTCCTGTCCCCCCCAAAACCTGTCCTACAACCACGCTCTATGTCCACTACATGGCTGAGCAGCATTCCGCCTGCTTCTAGGAGGAAAACCATGATTCACAAGAGTTTGTATATGCTTACTGACCTACAAATTTCAATTTGTATTGCTTGTACATTTTAGATGTGTATGTTATCCACGAGTTTTCATGAGGGTTTTTTTCTGTATTTCAGTTTCTACTCTGCAGAGAATGAGTAAGATCTGTACAAGTAGTTGTTCTGATTTCGTACTCATTGAGGGGACGAGGTGGCACAAGGAGTGGAAATGTTTCACAATCTTTTTCAGGTGATTTTTTTTTTTTTCTTACAACTATCTAACATTTGTTTGTTTTCAACACTCCATTTGAAAGCCACTGTTTTCATTTGACTTCCAGGTTCACCAAACCTGAAGAATAAGAAAAAAAAGTCCTGTTTCTTAGGTGAGATTTTCATTTTAAAGTGTGTCCAGATTTTACTCTATACACACGAGTACTTGGGTGAGGATTACATTAGTGTGTATCAATCCAGTGTAAGACCAATATCAAACCAGACCAGCAGGTTCAGTAACCTGTCTCTCACAGCAACTATTACTAATGCCTCAGAAGAAGATAACAAGCACTATGTGTAAGAACAAAGGAGTAACTTCATCTGCGGTTGCTCAATATCTTAGAATATGACAATCATCTGAGGAGTTTTCAAAGAAATGATCAGCTGTCTGGAAAATAAATATTTCTTTTTTTATATAACTTGGTGAAGCATAGAAGCTAATTTGTTACTAAAATTTTAAAAATACGAACAGAAAAATCCGCATCATTAGATGCTTAACAGTCTGGCACCAGTTCTTTTCCCACTAATGTATTATCTGACTGACGACTCAATTAATAAAAAAATTAAAGCAGGATAATATAATTAATACTAATCGATATGGGTTTACAGAAAATAGATGCTGTCAAATGAACTTGTTTTTCTTCCTTTTAATGAGATTACAGATTTGATTGACTTCTAGAGCACTTTTAACTTGCAACCAAGGGGATGTTGATTACAATTACAATAATTAGGCAAAATACTAAATGCATTAAATGGATCTAAAGCTGTCTATTTGAACCTGAAATAGATGAAGAAGAGAGAATCATGACTAAGCATGTGAACTCCTAATAGAGTTTCAGGTTTCAGTTCCTGCCCTTACATTAATTTATATTCTCACCAATGAGAAATTTGTGTATCTAAGAAGAAAATACATATCTTTTCCCTATGAGATGGTGGAGTCTGCTCTGGAAAGCAGTGATTCTGAAAGGCAATTGCTGGTCATAGGCGACGATCCACTAAGTATGAGCTTGAACTTGAGGACAGAAAGGCAAGCGTGTCTTGTGTCTAAATAAACAAAATTATATAATGTACTTATTCATAAAGGTCATGTTACATCTGTCATAGACGTGAAGCAATGGCAGGTGGAATATTATGCTCCTTTCTGATATGTCCCTTTCAAGAAAATTGTTGGTGAATTGAATAAAGTGATGTGGCATCACTGATGTCATGCCAAAGCATTGTCTGAAGCTTTGCAGAAAATGACCTAGGGGTCCTGGTGGACACCAAGTTGAACAAAAGCCAACGATGTCCCCTTCCCATAAAAGTGGTAAAATGATATCCTGGGTTGCATTAGGAGTGCTGGAAGCACGGGGGAGGTGATCATTTCCCTATACTCAGCACTGGTGAGGCCGCACCTGGAGTACTGTGTCCAGTTCTGGGCTCCCCAGTACAAGAGGGACATGGACATACTGGGGGAGAGTCCAATGAAGGGCCACTGATGTGACTAAGTGTCTGGAGCATCTCTCATGGGGAAAGACTGAGAGAGTTGTGACAGTTTAGCTTTGTGAAGAGAAGGCTTAGCAGGGATTTTATCAATGTATATAAATACCTGACGGGAGGGTGCAAAGAGGACAGAGCCAGGCTCCTTTCAGTGGTGCCCAGTGCCAGGACCAGAGGCCATGGGCTCACACTGAAACGCAAGAGGTTCCCCCTGAACATCAGGAAACACTGTTTTATTGTGAGGATGACTGAGCACTGGCACAGGTTGCCCAGGAATGTTGTGGAATCTCCCTCCCTGGAGATAATCCAGAAGTCATCTGGACATGGTCCTGGGCAATCAGCTTTCGGTGGCACTGCTTGAGCAGGGGGATGGACGAGATGACTTCCAGAGATCCCTTCCCACCTCAACCAGTCTGGGATTCTGTGAAGTATAGGAGAATCTTCCATACAATGAAAGACACAGCAAGCTTAATTTATTCAGCTTAATAACAAGGTGATATAGACAACTGAAAAGAGTTAACAGATACACCCAACCAGAAGATTTTACTTGTTTAAGATTCAAGTTCAAGAAAACAGATTTGTATCTTTATCAGAGATAATGATTAAGAAAGGAACAGTTCATTAAGTTAGGCAAAGATTTTACAGCCATGGCCTTAAAAAGTAAAACCAAGACAGTATTATTATTATTAATTCTTCTACAAGATACACTGCAGCTCGTTCAACAGTTAATCCATGGAGATCTTGTGGTTCATGTTCTTCAGGAGTTAAATTAACTGAGCAATTGCAACTTTTGTTTCTATGAAGCTGTGACCATCCCCCCCTTCCTGGTCTATCCGTGCCTATTTTCATGACTTACACAAGATAGACTGGCTGCTCTACTTTATACTAATTCCATATTCAGAAGATGCACAAATGGAAACCCCTAGGGAACGAGAGAAGCTGACCAAACAGGCATCACCCTTCATTTGCACAAGAGATCCTACATGGCGTAAGGAGATTTGACACAACGAGGAACTTTGCTGAATGCTGTTCTTCCTGCTGCAACATTGATCCCTTTTATTTTTTTTGTCAGCCAAGAATCTTCCAGATGTTCACGCCTCTAGAATGTGATCAGGTTCCTTTTAATTAATTGTGTGATAAGGATGGATGATTAAAAGGGAACAAGGCAAGCCAGAATGGAGCTTCGGTAAAGAAGCAGGTCTGAACCAAGGTCACGCACACGGGAGCAGTAGAAGTAGAGCTGGGAGAGGGAACCGTTCTCCTGGGTTCCAGTCCCCTCTCCATGATACTGATTAAGGTCCCTTCTTTTATATCCCATGTATTTTGAAGGATATTTCTGTTTTATCTTTTCACTGAAGTCTAACAGATTCATCATAAACTTAGAAATAATCCTAGTTGTCAGAGATTTAAAAAAAAAAAAGCAGAAGATTGAAACAGGGTTGGTCACTCAGGGAACTGTGACACTGCTCTTGTGATTTCAACAAGTGATAAAATCCCATCTAAGATCCCTGAATTAAAAGTGGGCTGAAACATTTAATCATCTAGTTGAAGAAAAAAATGACCATCCTGAACTTCAGTAATGAAGTCCAACGTTGGCAAAATGGAGTAGCGATACTATGAGCCTTTTTTTTAAGGAGCACTGCCATTACATTTTTAGGAAGGTATTCTGAAACTCCATAAACAAATGTGATTATCAAACTGCAGGTGCTTGAAAGTTTTTTGCAACATAGGTTCTCTTCTGGCAGCCAGATCAAATCATTAGATGTTCATTTCAAAACTGGGGGTGGGAGAAAGGCTAAAATTTGAATTTTCAACATTCTCATTTTGATATTGGAGAACAAAATGTTTAATTTCAGAGCTGTTAAAATGATTCATTTACACTTGCTCATTCCTATGCCTTTTAGGCAGGAAACATTGATTTTTATTGTGCCTGTGCATTTATAATAATGAAAGCAATGATATACAATTACCTTAGGATTACAACCCTAAATTGCATGTTAATATTAATATTAAAATCATATTCTATCACTAGAATGAATATTGCGTGGAAGGCAGTGAGGATGCAGTTAACCTAATTCAAACAATGAGTTTGCACCTGATTTTTTAGACTATATCTGAACTATGTGCCATGAGTCTAACTGGCACAGAGTAGCTTGTACCCATATTATTAAACTCAGTCTCTAAACCAGAGTGGTCAAACCCAATCTGCCTCCTGGGAATAGTGTCTGGTCTTTGCTGATTCCCAGACTGTGCCTGGGAGCTGCCTGAAGTTGCTGACATGGTCCAAAACCATGCTAGGATCCTGTGAAGCCTTGAGGAAAAGGAAAATTGAGTATTCAGAAATGTTCGTTGTCACTGTTTTATTTATTAACCTAGAGGGAAGGGAAGGGAAGGGAAGGGAAAGGAAGGGAAGGGAAGGGAAGGGAAGGGAAAGGGCTTAACCTCCCTTAAAACCACATGAGTATTTTAACTTAGGACCCCACTATTATTTGGGCTAAGGTCCCTGATGGCCACAGTGCAGTTTAGGAGCAAACTGAAGGGAGCACCCAGGGAATGGTGTGACTCTGGATGTATTATGAGCAATTTGGGGAGCCTGAAATATGTTTCCCCTATAGATACAGTCTGCTGATTTTGCTATGTCTCCTTTCATGTACCCAGAATTTTTTTAACTCCCGAAAGCATTGCCTTTGGTCATATTATCTGAGTGCTTACTTCCAGAAAGCAAGTTAAGAGAATGGAGGAATTAAAAAGAAAGTGAGGGAGGATGACACTGGAGAAAAATAAAATACTCTCAAATCAGATAACAGGCCAGGTCTTAATTTTTCTTCTCTTTCCTTTAAACTGATCAACTCTCTCCTGCCATGAAATTTAAATGTTGTATCTTGAGCATAGATAGAATTAGCTCTACAGGCTGACCTAAAGTGTGAAAAGTGTATTTCCTTGTATAAATATAAATTAAAACTTGGTTTTCAGCCAAATCACATACAAACAGTTTGTATCCACATAAACATAGCTGAATTGGATTAAACAAATGAAAATAGAATCTCCTAACTTTCTGTCATACTAAACATTGGATAAAACTGAGACCTCCTGTTAATGGCTGCAGTTTGCCTGTCCTTGATTATGTGACTCTAAGTACAGGGGCTTTTGTTTGGGAATGGGAACAATAAAGATTTAAAAAGTATATGCTTTATTCTGATGAACGAACCAGTTTCAAATGTGTCAATATCCCAGCTGAGGAAGTTGAAAAGATTATATCCTTATAAGTTTAGTTTAAAATTTTTAATGAAACAAGTTTAGCAACTTTTCTGTGTGTTTTGTTTGGCTTCTAGGAGGAAGCAGTTTTAGAAAGGATTAATTCTCTTTCAGAAGGTGTATGTGGAGAGGAAGGATAACCGTGCAGCTGTGACAGCAGCTCTTGGGACTCCCCAGACTGCCCTTTGTGTTACAAAGGATAAATCATCCAGCGGTAGATCGTGCATAAAGCCTTCGGTTTAACGTTGCATCACCTAACTCCTGTTTTTCCTGTCAGTCATGGAAAGCCATGAAGCTAGCACTCAGGATCCCTGTTCAAAGAGCAAAGGGAGTTTTGGGTCCTAAGACAAGGAGACTCAAGCCAGCAACATGGAGCAATCCAAGCTCATACAAAGGGCCAGTAAGACATGAGCAAGGCTTTGTGCTCTCTGCCTTAGGGACCCAAACACTTATTTGAAGTTCACTACCCTTGTCTTAAGTTGAGCACTTATATCAGATCAAAATAAAGATTAAGAGGTAGTGGCATGAGAAAAAAGGCCTGAAACACTCTTCATTCTGGGAGATCTGATTATCATTCCTGCTCCAGAGAGTTTGGAGTGTGTAGTAGAGTTCTGAAGAGGGGATGCCAAAGCTACATCTAGGTGTTTGGTGAGGCATCCCATCACATTGCCCCAAGGTCCAGGTCCTTGTTGACATCATGTACCCAGGTTTCTTGTGGGGAAAAAAACCCAAACCAAACAAACAAAAAAACCCAACAGGTAGTACAGAGGAAGAAAACACCGAGACATGAGTAAGGTACCTAATTAAACTTGGGTACCAGAGTTCTCCTCAGTATAGTAATACAGACAATGCTCAGAGGGGTTCCCTTTTCCAAATAGCCTATGGGCTGTGCGAGGCTTGGCCTGGGAGAACTAGATTGGGAAAAACTGGACATGAGCTGGCAATGTGCACTTGCAGCCCAGAAAGCCAAGTGTATCCTGGGCTGCTTAAGTTGGGATTCCTGCTATCAATGACTGGTGGCCAAGTGAGTACCACAGATAGATGAGTGACATCTCAGCTCATTTTTTTATCATAATTAGATAAATCAGTGTGTTCAGTTTTGGGTCCCTCACTACAAGAAAGACATTGAGGTGCTGGAGCATGTCCAAAGAAGAACAACGAAGCTGGTGAAGGGTCTGGAGCACAAGTCTTATGAGGAGTGGCTGAAGGAACTAGGGTTGTTCAGCCTGGAGAAAAGGAGGCTGAGAAGAGACCTTATCACTCTCTACAACTACCTGAAAGGAGGTCGTAGTGAGGTGGCAGTCGGTCTCTTCTCACAAGTAGCAAGTGATAGGACAAGAGGAAACAGCCTCAAGTTGTGCCAGGGGAGGTTTAGGATATTAGGTTTGGATATTAGGAAAAATTTCTTCACTGAAGGGGTTGTCAAGCATTAGAACAGGCTGCCCAGGGAAGTGGTTGAGTCACCATCTCTGGAGGTATTTAAAAGACGTGTAGATGTGGTGCCTAGGGACATGGTTTAGTGGTGGACTTCGCAGTGTTAGGTTAACAGTTGGACTCAATGATCTTAAAGGTCTTTTCCAACCTAAATGACTCTATGATTCTATTAAATAAAAAATTATAATTGTTTCTCCAAATAGAGAGTAGAGTTCTGCTCAACTTGACTGACTCTTTCAGACTGTATCAGTATGGCTTTAGTGGCTATGAGTGGATATTTGTTATTACTAGCTTAAAACAAACTTTGATGTTTTGCGTCGTGCTGCTTAATTTGTACCTATCTGCTTCTTCATATTTGAGAATACTGTCATCCTAAAAAAAATACCAAATTGCTGAGATGTTGTTTTAAAATTTCTTCTCTACTCACCTACTCTTTTCTTTTAAGTTTCCTGGTTTCTGCAGTTTTCCAGCCATTTGATGATTTTACAGTTGCTGCCAAAAATAAATAGCCCACTGTCCTCTCTCTCAGCTGGAAATATTTACCAAGGGTATCTTCAGTGTCTCCTTGTGGTAAGGACTGGGATTTCCATAGAGTTGTCTCTGATTGTCCTAAACTCCTTGCTGTCATTCATCCCATGCAATTCCTCACCATCCCAAGAGACCCAGATGCAAAGGGGAAAGACAAAGAGAAAACCCCAAAGCAAAGGCAGCAGAAACGCCCTCCTGAAAACTGACTAAATGTCTTCAAACATAGTATGAACTATTTACTAACAGGACTTTGGTCTTCATAGCAAAAAGGAGTCCAAACCATTCCATAAGTTTGTCAAACATTGTTATAAACATTCTCTTAAAACTGAGAGAGAGACAGAGGCAACAAGCCAGCTGGTAGGATTTCTGTTTTATGACTCTTGGGTTGATTGTTCATTACTAAATCTGTCCACTGCAGAGCTTTTTGACTCTCTTCCTCTTGTACAAAAGGTCAGAAATCACAGGGAAGACTGTGCTAGTCTTCAGAAAGATATTTCTGTCCCTTCTTTTCACAGGTGGTTAGTGGTGATGGTTGAAATGATCACACCAGCCCTTTCTAGCCTGCTTGCTCCTATGCATGGTTATTAGGATGTTTCGAAGCCCTTTTCAGGGAAGACATTTCAGACTGAGTTACTGTCTCTGCCTTGTCCTCCCTGGCTGCAAGCAGTCATACAAGGAGGTTGGCAACCCCAGGGAAGTGGGAGATGGGTCCTGACGCCCAGAGGTGGCTCCTTCACCCTGATCTTGGGTTTGGGAACAGCCTGAAAAGGGCTGTGGCAAAGGGTGTCCCCAAGGAGATCACCATTGATGGGAAAGCCCCCAGTCTCTTCCCCACAGCGTTATTAAGTGTCGCAAACTGTTTGGGCCTGTCCATGGGGCTCAGCACATGTGGTTGAGCTTTCCTGGCTTGCTATAAACTTTTCTTCGCATCTAAGTGAGCAGGCAGCAACAAGAGGGTTTGATGATGTCCCTCCACAAAGAATGAGCACTGGTGGTTTGGGGAAAATGTAAAATGATGGGGACAGACTTTCTAGTAGGGCCTGTAGCAATAGGACAAGGGCTAATGGTTTTAAACTGAAAGAAGGTAGATTCAGATTAGATATAAGGAAGACATTTTTCACAATGGGGATGGTGAAACACTGGCCCAGGTTGCCCAGAGAGGTGGTAGATGCCCCATCCCTGAAAATATCCAACATTGGACAGCCCCCCAGGTTGGACAAGGCTCTGAGCAACCTGATCTAGTTAAAGATGTCCCTGCTCATTGCAGGGGGGTTGGACTAGATGACCTTTAAAGGTCCCTTCCAACACAAACCATTCAATGATTCTATGAAAACTCCTAATTATGTCTGGAGATGTAATAGGGAAACTAGATTTTCCAGCAAACAAGATGGGAAGTTGGATCTATTTTGAGAGATGAGTCTTGGTATTATTCACATAGAAAAGGTATAAAATGCACACAAAATCAGTTCTTTTTGTATATCCATGAATAAGCAGGCAGTGAATTTTAAGCTACATTTTGAGATACCTACAATGTTATATCATTCCCCCCCTCCCCCGAATTAAACTGCAAAGAAACTTTTTAATAAAAAATACTGAATTCTGAAATACACTTGAGAACATATGGAATAAAAGTGTCAGGAACAAAAAGAGCTAGCTGGCAAGAAAAGGCACAAACACTTCCAAAAAAACTGGATTTTTAGTCAGAAGTGTCAGAAACCTGTCTTTACACGAGAGCCTGCAGCGAGCAGCAGAGGGCGCTGAGATAAATGGATTTATTTTAAACTCCAGCCAACAATAATAATTGCTGGGAGTTGGATATAGAGGAGTATACACTTTATTACAGAGACCCACGCTGGATTTAAAAGGCAGAGCAGGCTTGAAAGTCCATTTCTGAAACAGGGTCTTGACGATGTGCGGGCAAAATTAAGAAAAAATAATAATAATAATCTGGAAATGTCGTATGAAATGAGAGGAGCATAACTTGTTGAATTAAGCTCGATTTTTTTTTTCCTGACTTCTCACCAAAGTGGCAGGTCCTCTCCCTCCCAGGGCTATTAACAACCATCTCGTTGAGATGAGCTGGATATTTGAGCTAGCCTACACCCCGCATTTAAAAGTAGCAGCGAAAGGATTTATTCTAAGGATAAGGTAGAGGTTCCAACGCTGAGCGGTCTGTTCAGGAAAAAAAAAAAAAAAAAAAAACCAACGGTGTAAAGAAGAACCTGCAGCTTCATCCTCACGGAGGACCCAGTGATATCAGCAGTATTTCTAGCAGAGGCGATGTTTGGCTGTTTATAACCCCCAGCTATGGGTAATAAGGGGGGGAGGCAGCAGCTTTGGGGAGGAGCTGTCGGGGGGAGCGAACGCCCAGTAGGGGGCGCCGCTGCTCCGCTCAACGCCAAGGGCCGGCCTCGCTACGGGGGGGGACGAGGTTATATGGAGAGGTAGCCTTAAAAAAAAAAAAAAAGGACAAAAAAATAAAATAAAATGCTCCTTTGCAATCGCAGCTGCCAGAGGGAGGCTGCAAGTGCCCCTGCTCAGCTCACCGCTGAAAAAGCCTGGGGTTTCATTCGAAGAGATTGTAAAAGTATGGCCCAAAACTGCCGGAAAACGACTGGATTTCCTTCCCCCCCCCCCCCCCTTTTTTCTTTTTTTAGGCTTGGAAGTATAGCTCATAATGATCAGTTTTGAGTACTTGTCTCGCATTTTGGACCCAGGGTTTATTGCACATTTCGGGTATAAATCAGTGCAAGCCTTCCTGTTTAAAATTGCTATATTAGACTTAAGGAAGCTGGGGGGGTGGGGGGTGCAAAACAAGCACACCAAAAAAAATGCAAGTATCTTTGTTCAATTTAATTTTCTAAGTGATCGCTTGAGACACATTTGTCATGTTTTGCAAGTGCAAGAGAAATGTAATAATAGTGGGACTTGAAAATAAGAATTCCCACTCTGTTAGAAGAGAGCCAGTGGTCGTCAGATCTATTTTAGCTTCTATTTTTTTCTCCCTTCCCCCAGCACGTAGAGCATATTTAATTCAGGGTGCCACGAAATTGTAAAGCATTAGCTTTCACGAAGGACATTCACTCTGCCCTGTGCCAGCCTTCCAGGACATGACTCAAAGACTTTTAACAAAAGTGATGGCAAACTGTCCCTTTATGAGCCTGGTATTTTTCTAAGCGGGCCATTCAGATCTATAGATGCATGAGGGCGTGTGTGGGGTGGCTGCATGGGTATCTCTGCACACCCACATGCAAACAGCATACATCCTTTCTCCTTTTTCAGCGTTTTTTACACTATTGCTTCGGTTGAAGTGGTCTGTCCAACCCACTCAAAGATGTGCCCTTTTCTCCTCCTCCTCCTCCTCTGTGCAGCGGTGGCTATGTTGAGGAAAAAAAAAAAAAAAAAACCAAACCAAAAAAACTGCTTTAACAACTTCCAGCAAGACCGTTGTCCAGCTCCTCTTATAATATCTGGCTGTTATCTGCCTCTTGCTTTTTGAGGGTTGAGTTTTTAGAAGATGTACACTTTGAAATGGGGGGGGGGTAGGTAGAGAGGCTGAGGGGGAAAGGGATGAATTTATACTTTCTGCTTTAAATTGAGGTCAAAGCAAAGAGAAAAAGGAAAGCCCACCCTTCCCACCAGCCAACCGAACACCACCAGAAGTGTGTCCTGATGAAGTTCTCTTCGTTTTCGAGATTATACATATATATATATAAAAGCATCTTTACCTGTAGGACCTTTGAAAGTACAAAGGGCACTATGCACTTTCCCATAGGATCCCATGCAGAATAACAAAGATTTGTAGGAACCTTATAGACAGAGCTTGAAGTTTCCAGAGACAGGATCTCGAATTTAGAAACACCTTCTTTCTCTCTGTCTCTCTGCCTCTGTGTCTCTCTTTTTTTCCCTTCCCTCCCCCCCCCCCCCCCCCCTTGCACCAGCCCACTGCAAAGCTCAATTGTTTCCTTTCAAAGGCAGAGATGGGCTCTGCTCGCCTGCAGAATAGGTCGCCTCTTTGCGGTACAACGTGTTAAAAAAAAAAAAAAAAAAAAAAAAAAAAAACACCAAAAAAAAAACCGGACAATGCGAAGGAAGGTTTGCCTGAGGAAAAAAAAAAAAAAATAAATAAAGGTTAAAAATGGTCCAACTCCTCCTCTCCACTTCCAAACCGACGGCTACCCGGGAAAAGCACAAATGCAACTCTGTTTTTAATCGTTTTCAGAAAGTAGCTAATCGCTATTCAAATGTGTGCAGAGAAGGGTTTGCTAAACTCTTTCTTTTTCTTTCTTTTTTTCAGAGAAAGTGTTTCCAAGTTATAAAATATACAGTCCGAGTCTGAAGTGTAAGGCTTTCAAATGAAAATCACTGATCTAAATTTACTCCTTTTAGATTTGCTTGAATGTGCTTGATGAGACGCTGGTTTGGTGTTTTACTGCATATGAGAGGATAATTTCTGGACATGTAAATAAAAGCATATTGCATGCGGGGAAAAGCGTAATATCTCGTTGTAAATGATGAATCACCTCGTGCAGAGGCAACCTATTCTTTATTTTAATACAAATAGGATCGAAAAAATATTCATTAATTTCTCTATTCTCTCTCTCTCTCTATCTATCCATCCATCTATCTATCCATCTGCTAAAATAGCGGATATATGCACTATATAGTATGTATATTTGATCACTGTATATCCACATATATATGTGTGGATGTATAAATATCTACACAAATGTGCATTTATATACACTCCTATATAAGTTGATCAGGTATACATGCATATGTAATGTGTAGTATACATGTGCCTACATATGCAAGAATATATATAATTTACATATATAAACGCGTCGATGTATATATGTCTGTACATGGAAAAAGTTGTGTGTTCGGAGATATATGTGTGTATATGTGCATGTATATGTACGCCTGTGTATGTGTAACTGCGTATATGTATATATTTTTATATGCCTGCATATAAGTCTAAGTCTATATATGTGTGTATATGTATATATATAGTCACATATATGTCTGTAGATATATGTAGCTATGTAACAGATAATGTTTTTTACTATCCGATTGAGGTAGACTTCTGCAGCCTATTGTTTCAGACAACAGATATAAGTTGCGATGGAAGAGGAACGTCGGATTTGGTGTCTGTCCCCCATTTCCAATTATAGATGGATCATTACAGACAGAGAAGTACTGAGAATCCAGACATCTGCTCTTCACATGAATGCACTCACCTCCTAGAGAACAGCCTGCCATCATGCTCTGGAAACTGGTTGAAAATGTCAAGTATGAAGATATCTATGAGGTGAGTATATAATATGCATATGAGTAAGAGAGTATATGTATATTTAAATATACATCTAGTATATAGATACAGGCATGACTATATAATACATATATAGCTCTACATCTACAAATAGGCAGATATAGAGACGCATACACCAACACACACAAGTATAGAGACGGAAAACCAAGAGTAAATGCTTAAATGCTTATTTATTTGCATATTTGTATTCAGCATGCCAAGTCCTTAACTTTTTTCTTTTTCTTTTTCTTTTTTTTTTTTTCATGGAAAAGCTGTTTGATGCGATTTAAAACATCAAAGAAATGATCTGGGGGTTGGAATGAGGCAACTTAAAGGCAAGAGTTTGATTGTTTAGACCTCGAATTAAATATAATTCGATTAAATATGGACAAATGTCGAGAGAAAAAAAAGCTGAAAATAGAAGAGAAACACATTCTTGTATTCAGGGACTGGATACATTTCTTTCTTTGCTTTCTTTCCTTTATTTTTTTATTTTGCAATTCCAAGCTAAGCTCAACCTGAATTTGGATTTTCCTTTCTTTTTCTTGTTTTCACAATCGGATACGTTTTTTACGACTTTTTATTTCTGTATGGCGATAGGTAAGATGTGCATGTATACATCCACTTGCACTAATTAAGCGGCACATACACACATTCTTGCACGTATGTGCGTACACACACCCGAACCGATACATTCAAAGGCAGCTCCGCATAGTCCGCGGAGACGAAAAGTTGTGTGCTTTATCCAGACCTCCTCGTTATTTTCGAGGTCCAAAAGCAGATCGAGAAAGGAGAAACAAACAATCAGACAAAAAAAAAAAAAAAAAAAACCACAGCGTAAACACTGCGAAACCTTTCTTAATTTTGCACGGTTTCCTGAGCCGGATCTTTCCCAAACGGGCTCCGCGAATATGCATTTCTTGTAAGTTAACCAGCCTGCTCGATTCGCTCCGAAACGGGAAAAAAAAAAAAAAAAAAAAAAGCGTAAGGAAAGGCGCTTTGCAAAATTACCTTTTCATTTTAATTTTTTTCTTTTATTCGTAGTTTTTTATTTGGAAGGGGTGGGGGGGGGTGTGTTTTCACGGCGATGGCGAGGAGAGATTTTCAAAAGGGCGCAATTCCCCAGCCCCAGAGCGGGGGCTGAGCCGTGGGGAGGCGGCTGGGTAAGGGCAGGGACCGGGGACCGGGCAGGGACCGGGGACCGGACCGGGGACCGGGGACCGGACCGGGGAGCGGGCAGGGACCGGGAGCGCAGCCCGGGGAAGCGCCGTCGGGGCCGGCGCCGGTGCCGGCTCTCCCCTCCGGGAGCGCTTTCGCACTTCCAGCGAGAAAACTCCCGGGAAAAAAAAAAAAAAAAAAAAAAAGGGGGGAGAAAAAGGCAGAAGGGGAGGGCAGAGCTCCGGTTTTTTTCACGACCGGAGGGGAAAGGACGGGCTGGAGGGAAGCGAGGAAGGGCTCCGCCGGTTGCGGGGGAGCGAAGTCGGCGCTCCCCCAAAAATCGGCCGTCAGGCTAATTATCAACCCCCAGCGATAGGCAGAATGAGCCCAGCCCGGCGTGTGTGTGCCGCTGAGCCCTGGCTGCTTTTCCCTCGCCATCCCCGGCCATTGTCTGTGCCCGCAGCGGCAGGCGACAAAACATCTCCCCTCCCTGGGCAGCGAGGTCGGGGAATGTCGGGGATTTGGGGTTGGGTTGGTTTTGGGGGTTTTTTTTTTGGTTTGCGTTTGGGTTCTTGGGGGGTTTTTTCCCACCCTCCTTTGGAAGCGGATTGGAGTTTTACGGACACTCGTGTTTCTAGATTGCCGTGGGAGAGAGGCAGAGTTGGGAGAGCGGTTGGGTGGGATTTGGCTGCGGGCAGGGTGTACCCTAGCTTGGGGGTGCGCTCCAAGACATTTTGTAACGTGGAGCCTTTAAAAAAAAAGAAAAAAAAATATTGTTGTTGATTTATTTTTTTTTAAGAGCTGAAGCCCCCTAGATTTATCTCGGAAAAATATGTTTCTCTTCTTTCCGATTTATAATTAACACCACGACGGTAGAGGCGTCTCAGCCACTTGAACTGAATCTGTTCCTAAAACAAAAGTGTGTGTGTGTGTGTGTGTGTGTGTGTGTGCGGGGGGCGGCGGGGGGGGCTGCTGTGGGAAGTGTGAGTCTATTTAGGAAGGAACGTAAGTTGAACTTTAACAGAAATGGCAGACAGTCCAGTTGAACGGGTTCCTGCAACATCAAAAAGGTTTTATATCGCCCCTGGCTTCGCCTCAAAACTATGAATTTACTATCCTTTAAAATTCACTGCATACATTTTACATTTGGGTGAAAATCGGGAGATATATGTACATATATATTTATTTTTTTCATATCGGGCGGGAGGAACAGGATTCAGAAAAAAAAGTGGAGCCCAGCTTAGCGCAGATTCAAGTATTTATTCGGCTATTGCGAATAAATACGATCTGTAACATGCACCAGAAGGGCTTAATCTTCGCTGTAAATAGACGTATATTACAGTGACTGCACATTTCTTCTTCCATTTCTTAAATAAAAAAGGGAAGGATTAGAAAAGCCTCTTTTCCGTCATTATTTGTTTTTTAAAAAAAAAACAAAAACAAAAAAAAAAAAAACCCAAACAACTGCAGGAACAAAAGCACCAAAGGCAATCAATTCCTCGTATTAGGAATGTATAATTAAATGTAAAAAAAAAAAAAAAAAAAAAAAAAAGGAAATATGTTTTTTTCTTCTTCTTCGCCTCTAGCACTGCTTCATCTCACTTCCTTGCTCCAGCTCAGCAGTGTCGACTTTCCTCATCTTCCTCCGCTCGAGTTAATTGAAGTTATGCCTCTTCCTTGCTAAACTTTTTCCCCCCTCTCCCTCTCCCCAAACTCTGCCTCTGCCAGCCCCCCTCGTCTGATTACATCTAGTAATTCTCCACTGAATGAACGTCATTTACAATAGTAGGGGAGCTCTCGAGCTGGCTGCCAGCTTCACGCTCCATTTGGTCCTGCATTCTCCCTTTAAAGTAGTCGTGTAATATTAATAGTCATGAATATCAATTATTATGAGGCGGTGTAGAGAAGGAAAGGGAGGAAGGGGTAGCGGAGCAGTCTGAGCCTAGCCTTGGGTTGAAGAGGATTGTATTTGGGAGCTCAAAGGAAAAAAAAAAAAAAAAAAAAAAAAGGGAAAAAAAAAAAAAACAACAGAGAGGGAGGGGTAAATCATATATGTAGATAGAGGTTTCCAGGCTCGGTTTTGGGGGCATTGGTCTTTTTTTTTTTTTTCTTTTCTTTTTTTTTTTTTTTTTTGATGGATAGACTTCGAAATATCTCAAGCTGTTCTCCTGTGTCCAACACGTCCCTTTGCAGATCTCCTTGATATTTTTCCCTCCAATTATTAGTATTATCACCATTATTTTATTTTTAGCTATTACAAGACTTTTTTTATTTCCAGATGTTAGTCCACACCTATTCCGCCATGGTGAGTTTGGATCCATGTTGTACTAGAATTGCATGTTCTCTCTCTCTCTCTCGATCTGTTGTGTCTCTCTCTCCCTCTCTCTCTCTTTTTAAACGCCTTTGGCTTGGTAATTTAGCACAATAATTGGAGGAGGCTTGCAGCTGCTTCTCCCTTTTTGCATTGTGTGTTCTCGATTTGAGCTAGGGGAGTTTGGGGGGAGAGCAGGGGAAAAAAAAAAACTTTTTTTCCTTTTTTTTTTTTTTTTAACCATGTGTGTCATTGCTTGTGGGGTTTTGAGCTACACTTTGTGGAATAGATATTTTTCTTGTTTACTTTTAGCCTCACAGCTTCAGCGCGATGGAGTTGGACAAAACTCCTCTCCCACCTTTTCTCTGAAGCCTCCACACACTCCCCCCCCCACCCCCCACGTCCCCCCACACACCCCAAAGACTTTTCATTACAATTAACCCCCACCCCATTCTCCGGAATATAATACTGGAAAAGGAGACAAAAGACACTGGAAGTTGCTGCAGAAATCATAGCGACTGGATTTGTTCAGTACCGATGTTTCATTTTTACTTTATTTGATTAATTTTTTTTCTTTTTAAAGAGGTGGACTCTCTTTATACAAAGAGCCCCCGTGATTTTTATTTTGGGGGTTTTTGTTTGGTTTTTTTTTCCAAGTCATTTTTCGCACAACTTCTTACCTCGGAGTCCTCCGAGAAGTGCAACTTTCTTTTTGGTCTTTTCCAGGTGAAGATGGGTTGTTGATTTTGAGTTTCAGGACTTCAGCAGAGGGAATAAACAGATGTTTGGAAACTTTAGGCAGGACAAGGGGTGGGTTGTTCGGAAGGATGGGTGGCTTGGGGCTTCCTACTTTTGCATTTTCTTTTTTTTTTTTTTTTTTACCTTTGGTTTTATTTGGGGGGCTGCTGGAGTGGGAATCGTATTACTGGACTGAAGTCACAGATCACACACGCATATGGAGCACTAGTCCTACATTTTTAATTCTGACACTTAGCATTTCTCCCTCACACTCCCCCCTTCCACCTCCTTGCTAGTTACTGGGAATAGACAGGATCTGGGTCTGGAACATTTCTAATCCGTGGCGGGGAAGGGGGCACATCCGAACCCTAGTTTACAGCTGCTGACATTTGTAATTGATTTTATTGTGGGGTGGGTTTGTGCTCCTTTTACTTTTTTTTTTTTTTTAAAAAAAAAAAAAGGTCCTCTTTTTTTGTTGTTCTTATTTCATTCCCCTTGTAGGACCGGCATGATGGAGTGCCCAGCCACAGTTCCAGGCTGTCCCAGCTGGGATCCGTCTCACAGGGACCCTACTCCAGCGCTCCTCCGCTCTCTCACACCCCATCCTCGGATTTCCAGCCGCCTTATTTCCCACCCCCCTACCAGCCTCTTCCTTACCACCAAAGCCAGGACCCTTACTCCCATGTCAATGACCCCTACTCCCTAAACCCCTTGCATCAACCCCAGCAGCACCCCTGGGGACAGAGGCAGAGGCAAGAGGTGGGATCAGAAACGGGGTCACTGCTGCCACAGCCTCGGGCCGCCCTGCCCCAGCTCTCGGGACTGGACCCCAGGCGGGACTACCACTCTGTAAGGAGGCCAGACGTCCTCCTGCACTCAGCTCACCATGGCCTTGACTCCGGCATGGGGGACAGCCTTTCTCTGCATGGCATCGGACACCCAGGGATGGAGGAGGTCCAGGTAAGGCACGGCTTTTCTTTCTCCTGGGCAATGCAGATGCTGCCTTCCAGGTTGGAGCCCCCATCCCTCAGCAATATTCGGGGGGGGGGGGGGGGGTGGAGTACCATCCTTTTTGCGCCCTGGGATTCGAGTTGTGATACTCCCCCTCCCTCGCCTTTTCTCTTCTTTTCTTTTTTTTTTTTTAAAAAAAAGAGAAGTTATTTCATCGCTGTCACGCACAGGCTCAGCTTTGTAAACCCTCCCCTACATGGCAAGCCAGCAGAGTGCAGGGGGAAGGCAGACATACTGCTCTAAATATTCCACGTGTTTCAAAAGCTGGCAGAGTTTAAGCCTGGCTTTTCGAATTCCAGTTATTTCCCATGCAATCTCAGCTTCCCCCCTCCCCCCACCCCAAACCAATTTCCTGCAGTTCAGGGATTTTGATGAAACTGTCAAATTACTGCATTTCTCAACCGGGAGGGAGGGAAAATATAAACAAAACCCAAACCAGAAGCAATAACCGGTGATCAGCCCCCCCCCCCCCCCCGCCCCCCTTTTTTTTTTAGTATAATTGGTAGGGTAGCACTGATTTTAGATAGTTTTATTCCCCCTTTTGGGTAACAAAGGAGTTTCACCGGGCTCAAAGCACAGTATTTCCCAGCCTTCTCCCATCCCACGCGAAACTCATCATCACGTGTTATTTCCTAAAAACAGAAAGGCCCTTAACAGCTTCGGTGCTGGGATGGTTTGTACCTTGTTGAAGCAGGGGATGGCCAACCGGTGGGGACCCCCGAGTCGGGGGCTGGAGCTTCCCGGGGCCAGGTCCTGCATCAGGCTTTACTAGTCGGGATTTGGGGGTTCCCCTCCATTCCTTCCCCCCTCCCCCTCAAATCTATGTATCATATATATGTATCTATAATTAGACTTGGGATAAATAAAGATCTGGACTACTGGATGAGATACGGACTTCAAAGTTCCAGAAAGGGGAAAAGAAAGGAGAAGAGAGGAGGTTGAGAAGGAAAAAAAAAAAAAAAAAAAAAAAAAAGCCCTGAAAAAGGATCCTGCTGAACATTATAGGAATCAGCGGCGGAGAAGCGGGGGGGCCGTATTGCCTTGGCTTGAGGCTTGTCTTAGGGCTTCACTGGAAAATCGCCGAGCTTTGCTGGGGCGAGTTGCTTTAGAAATAGAAAGGATTTTCTGGCTGGATTTGCTCCTGCCTCCGAGCTCAGTGGCCGTCGGGTCGCTGGTTTCTGCGGGTTTCCAAGCTGCTTTTGAGACCTGGGGGCAGCCCCTGACCCCCACGGGCACGATGCTCAGGTCTCGTCTCGCATTCCTGGCTCAAACTGGCTTGCAGGTCAAGGCGAGTTTTACCTCTGCGAATGCAGGAAGGGGATCGCTCTCTTTCTTTCTCTCTACGACCGATAGACGTTAAGTACTGTTTGTGCTTTGATATTTACACTTTCCCCGAAGAAAAGCCGGTAATTGTTTGCTCTTGTGAGAAAGAGAGAGAGAGGAGAGGTGAAGGAAAGGGAAAGAGCTAAAAAAGAGAGAAGAAGAAAAATGTAAAAGGGATAAAAGAGTGAGAAGAGAAAGGAGAAAACGGAGAGAAAGGGGGAGACTGGAGAAGGGAGAGAGAAGAAAGGGGGAGAGAGAAAGAGGGGGGAGAGGGAGAAAGGGAGAGATAAAGAAAGAAGGAGGGAAAAGGAAAGAAGGAAGAGTCCTGCTCAGCTCAAATAAAGCAGCTCTCCCTCCTTTTTCCAATAAAACAGCCCTTCTGCGGGCAGGGCGCAGCACTCCCGGAAAGTGCGTCCCACCGACGGCTCCGAGCGCAGCCGCGCGTCCCGCCGCCACCCGCGGGCCGGGGCCGGGGCCGGGGCTGGGGCCGGGATGCGATTCGATGGATGGGGATGGGATGGGGATGGGATGGGGATGGGCCGGGGCAGACGAGGCTGTGGGTCAGCAGGGCGGGGGTTCTTGTTTTGGGGTGCTGACGTCGCGGGAAATGGAAGAGGCCTTTTCTTTCTAAAAGTTTGGTCTCAGGCTGGGGGAGGAGGGGAAGAGGGAGAGGAGGGTATCCCAAGGAGAAACACGTGAAGGAGGAAGTGTCCAACTGCAAGTTAACACAGGCTGGAGGGAAAGCTCCTACCGTTCAGCATTTTCTATTCTTGTCCCCCCATTAGTGACAGATGAAGTTGGGCAGTCTTCCACCCCGATTTTTAATATGGATTTATCCTACATCCAAGGAATCCGTTCCAGCTACAGAGATTCCTGCTTAGGTGACATATACTTATTATCCACGAACACTAGAGAGACTTACCGGGACGGGTCCCAAATATTATTTTTTGTTCCTTTTTTGGTAGTCCAAAAAGTTGAGCCGATATCTAGGTACATAGTTGGATAAAGATGTGTCTCTTTGCTTTAGCTTATGCATGTCTGATCAAATACGTGCCGTGAGAATGGGTTGGCCTGACAAGGGAGAGACAGAGAAAGAGAGTGCGTGACAGAAAGAAACAGTAGTTATTTTATAAACACCAAATCCAGGCCATGTGTGAGCCATTGTCCAGGGGTAGAATTAAGTGATTGTAACACGATAGCGCTCTTACAATAAGTAAACAGGACGTATTGTATTGCTATTGCTGCCCTTTTCGAGAGGAATTTTCAATCTGCGATTTACAGCCCTCAGACAGGGAACAGAGAAGCCAAGACCTACTTATTGAAAACAAATTTGCATCATTTAATAGGGATTCTGAAAAACACCATTGCCACCCCAGTTGTTTTTGTTGTATGTGTGTGGGGGGATGTTTGGTTGCTTGGGTTGGTTTTTTTTTTTTTTCCCCGGCTAGGCAGAAGTAGGGGTTTACTAGGAAAAGATAGGATAAAGAAAATAAACAGGGGGAAATCTAGATTCTTTAAAGGAAAACAAAAAGCTCAGTCGTCAGGGGTTTTCCTCAGATATAGCCCTAGCTGTCGAATAAGGCGTATATATATGGTATAAAGGAAGCTCCTTGCTATCAGATTATTGGAGGAGAGGAGGGAGGGGAATCTTCCTCTCCAGATTTTCTAAGTATATTTGAAGACTCATCACCTTTCCCCTCCCTGCACACACACCTCCACTCCTCCTCCTCCTCCTCCTCACTCACACTGCCGGCCCCGCTCCTATGTGCTAGCTACAGACACGGAAAGTTAAGTTGCACCAAAACACGCAAGTCTCTTATAAAGTAACCCCTGGTATCACTTTTAACTAAAGAAGTCTAGTAATTAAAAGTCTGAGTTGTTTTTCCACGTTTCCGCATGCAGTCCTAATTAAATCTTTACGATCCTCTCTGTGACTATTAACTGCCAGCATGCTGAGCGAATATCCTGTACAAAAACCCAGCAGGAGGGCGTAATTAGATAGAAAATCAGACAGGAGTCTTCTCATTAACTACAACAACTAACCCACGTTGCTGATGGAGCGAGCGGAGTGCACGCACACACATAAAGCGTGTGCACAACCATCGACTCCAGAGATAAGGTGAGATAAGGAGGGGGAAAAAAAAAAAAAAGAAAAGAAAAGGAAAGATGGCGTTTCATATTTACCTCCAATTCTGTGCCATCGAGGAGCACCACGATGCACTCCAGCAGGCTGCAGGATTTGCTCATCATCCCTCTTTGGGAGCTGCTCAGGGAAAGGAGGGAAGACTTTGTAATTTTATTTTGTGCCCTTTAGGTATGTAGCCTATTGATTACGAGAGAGACACAGCCATGCACAAACACACGACAGAAGGAACCCACCGTGTGTGTGTGTGTGTGTGTGCTCGTTTGAGCCGGGATTCAGGGAAAATGAAAGGAAAGGTCTCATAGAAAATATTGTTCCGTCACATTTTGGGGAGATGTAATTTTCTCCTAAACCGTATTCCATCTTGAACGTCTCTGCTGAGCAGAGAGAGAGCTGGAGATAAGGGCTGGATCCGGGTGAGCTCAGCCTCTCGGTGTAGCAAAGATAAAGTTAAAATAATAGGGAAGAAAATAATTGCTTTGCTGTAAAGATGTTTTCCTTACTAGGGAAAAAATGTGACAACTCCCCAAATATGCAATAACCTGGAAAAAACCCAAGCCCTAGACAGTAATGAGAAAAATAAAATAATAAAACCAAGAAACCCACAGGTCCTCCCTTTCTCTGAAACCCAGAATTTACCCTAAAACGGAACCTGTCGTAATCCTGAAATAAATTGCTCTTATGACACCTCTTCTCTTTGGGAGACTATTTTGCTTTGCCGACCGCAGACTCAGCGGTAATTTTTGTTTGTTTGTTTGTTTTTGTGTATCCCACTTTCGTGTTGAGAAATGAAACCCAACATTTATTCTGTCCTCTGTGCCCGTCTTTGTTCTCTTCCCTGCTCAAGAAGTTAATGCCATAATAACAGGTGTGCTCCTAAGCGGGCTGGAAAGAAAGAAAAAAAGAAAAAAAGGAGGGGAAAAAAAAAAAAAAGGCTTTGAAAATGAGATCGGGAGACTTTTTCTAAGCAATCAATTTAATAGTTCATACCTTTGATAATGGATATTCCTGCTCCCCCCCTCCCCGTCCCCACTGATTCAGGACATGGAAGCAACCTCGGGAGCTGTAAATCTCTTTCTGCTTGTACCCTATACGATGTGGGCGTTGCGCTGCACTCCGAATTGCTCAGGCTTTAATTAAAAGTCCATAATGTAAACTATTATATATAAAAAGTAAATGGCCCTTGAATTATTAAGATGTAGCAGGGTTACACAAACAAACAAAACCAAACCAAACCAGAAAAAAAAAAAAAAAAAAAGGAGGGAGGGGGAGGAAAGGGGAGGGAGAATTTAAGTTGTCCTTAATCGTGTTCATTTATGTCATGCCATAGATCTTGCAGATGTTGCCAAATTGCCAGATTTTCAAAGGAAGAAATATAAAGCTTTATCGAATGCAAAGAAGTCTATGTGATATCTATGTTTTATAAGATAACAAAACCAGTATTGCACCCCATATGCTTCACACCTCTTTTTTTTATTAGAAGACTATATAATTTGTAAGAATTTAATTTCCTTGTCGATTTGGGGGAATAATAATAACAATAATAGTAGTAAAAAAAAATCCCTCCTCCCCTAGTGAATTAATATAAATGGAAATAACAGAAACTCCAGTTTGGAATGACATGATTTATGTACGCGATTCTTTAATATCCAGTCAATTTGAATAGTGATGTTTTTATATCCACAGTCAGTTGAAGATGCCAATAACAGCGGTATGAACTTATTGGACCAGTCTGTCATTAAAAAAGGTATGGATTATTCCAACAAGCTAGACAAACTTTTACTGTGTAGCAATATCTTCATGATATATTTTTACTTTGGGGCAATTAATTTATCCGGGAAGCAGGCATACATGGCAGCAAGATGAATAGTTGATCGGATCGGCAGATAGAGCGAAGGGAAAAGGAAAGAGATGTGAAAGGAAAAGTTGATATCCCCCCTCCCCCGTCCTTCAAAAGGTTTAAATACACAAATGCTCTCTCATGGAGCACCCCATGCCCAAATGCAGTTTCCACGGGCCCCCTCTTCTTCCTCCCCCCCCCCAATAGTCCTCGATGGGGACCCCTTGGCTTTTAATGGGGGAAGGGGGTTGATTCCCTTTGGGGGCTTAAATGCATTTCCCAGGCGAATCAGACGTGAAGGGGAGAGAAAGAAATGGCTATGGAGAGGCAGCCCCGACTTCTTTCCCCCCTTCCTCCAAGAATCCCCCCTTCCCCATGCCCATTTTTTAAATCTTTCTACATATGCGCACATGATTTAGTGTAACTGCAGAATCACCCCATACTGTTAAAGGGAATGTGATATTAACAAATGTTTGCAGTCTCTTGTACAGCTGTAAGCAAAATAATTAACTAATTAAACTAATTAAATGTAATTACAATAACTCATTTTGGGCGTATTGCAGCTGCTTAATTTTTTTACATTTCTCTGACAGTCACTCGAAGATGCTTGGCGATTAGTGTTGTGTTATGCTGATAGACATTAAACAGATCACACACTGCAAATGTAGGAAAAGCTATCTTTAATTATCTAAGGAGTTTCTATTTCTAGATTCAATTTTAAGTACCAGAGATGAGGCTTAGAAATGCTGTCCCTTATGCTTACTATCAACAGCACTTATCTCCAGGACCTTATTATTTGTCAAATGCGCACAAATACTTTAATAGAGATGATCTTCTAGGATGTAAAGCAAAATAACAGGGAGAGTGTTTATTTTAAATGTGTTCAAGGCAGCATGAGGTCCTTCTGTGTATTTATTGTTTTTTAATTCAAATCCTCGTGTACAGTCTCTCTCTCTCACACACACACACGATCAAGCTCTAGTTATTTGAGGGAGGACAGATGAAAACTTGAAGACCATTTGGCAGCATCATTTATGACCACCGGTTGAAAAGCCGAAGGTGGTTTTGAGAAGCAGAAAATTACTTACCTTAAAAAAAAAAAAAAAAAAAAAAAAAAGTTGTTTCTCCTGGTTTAGTTCAGCTTGAATGTTTAGCAGGTTTTTTGCTCTAGGTCTGTAACCTGATGGCTTCTGGTTGTATTTTTCTCTTTTTTTTTTTCCTCTCACTTTCCCTCCCCGCTCCTCCCCTCCCCACCCCCACTTGACACCTCATACACGATGTTTCCTCTTGGGTGTATTTGATTAATTGGTGCTTGATTTGTGGTCGAGAGATTCCTTTGTAACGTTGCTCCGTGCTTGCCTTTTGCTTTCGCAATCTGGGTTTGTTTTTTTTTTCGCAGAACACTCTTCTCTTGGTCACCCAGTCCAAAATACTCTTTTTTACTCCCTTTTTCCCTCTGTCTGTGCCTCTCCCTCCTTCAGATGGCGAGGACAGCAGAGATACTTAATGTGCATGCTGGGTGCTACAGTTAGATAGCGAATAGCACTAAAATGGGAATGTTAATGGTTCTATGGATTAGGTACAGATTTAGGTGTGCTTCTTGTGCATGGGCACTGCAACGGCCCCAGGTCGAGCAGCTGCCGCCTACAGAGACCCAGTCCATGTAGGTGGGATTACGTGTGCCTGTTTGCAGCCATAGGAAGAGATATTCCCAGTTTATCCATGATGAACAGGATACATATGCACTCTGGAAATTAGATTACTAAACCCTATCCTGAGATTCGTCTGCAACTGTTTTAAAGTCACTGTAGCAGTATTTTCTTCCTTGGAAGTAGTGCTGAGCTCTAAGAAACTTTCCAGCATAAAGGAATATTGTCAGCTCAGTGTCTTTTTGCACAGCAAGTTTCCTGGGTGCGGAGGAAGAAAAATGGGTAATAAATAGTAGGTCACGTTTGTGGCAGACAATATTTAATCAGGACGAGAGAAGGAGCAACACAGAGAGGGTTCAGTATCAATTTCGCTTTGTTCCCTGCAGTTTGTAGCTGTGAGGATGTACTTTGAAGTAAGAATAAGTTATTTAAACTCTGCAAGTCATTATTGCAGGCGGATGGCATAGATGGACAGATAGGTATTGACTGATTTTTGTGCAGTGGAGCACTCCCCGTGATACATATTTGCTAGACGAGGGTTGGAGGGGGTCTACTTCACCAAAACCTAGTTTAGTGCCTAAAATGCTTTAATTACATCGCAGTGGGAAAAGCATGCTGTGGACTTAAAGTCTAAACTTCATTATATCATCCAGACTGTAAGTGTCTGTTTCTTTGTGGTCTTTGAGGCCTGCGGAGGGAATTATCTATCTATGCAAACGGATTGCCAAAAATATTAAGGAAATTATACAGGGATTCATACACGGCTATCGATTTATCTCGCGTATCGATCCCGCGCAATAGATTACATATACACAGTCTCTTGTTATGTTTGCTATCTGAGCTTACTTGACATTTCTGAAGTAATTTAGTTAAGAGGAAATGAGTTGTTCCCAGTAGAGAGAGCAAACGAGTGGAGTGAAGGTAGCCAGCGTGATAAATGGCTCTTTCATTTGGAGATCTCCAGAGCTCGTTTAAGGCTAATTTTCTGTATTAGCCCCCTTTGAGCTATTAATGCAATAGGCAGGGACCGTGGCCCCTCGTCTCTTAGCTGCCCCATTAGAGCGAGCATTAAGCTACCAAGCCTGAACTCTACTGTGGTGGTGGTGGTGGTGGCGGTGAAATAATGAAAGGTGCTTTTTAAACTCCCCTAATCTAAACTGGCAGAGGGTGGTTAATACGATTTGAAGGGGAATGGTCAATGAACAATCAATAAACTAATAATGGGAAGGATGCGGTACATTAACAGTCTAAAAATCCAACGAGACATTAAAAAATCATCGTCAGCTCCTAGTTCCATTAAGATTTGGGTGGTGGCAGTGGGAGGGAGGGAGCCAGATAAATCATCAAGATGATAATAATCACCGAGAGCATTAATGCCAGATTTAACTCGGCTTTGAGAGCTTACCGGCTGCACGTTTTGAGGCCTTCCCCTCGATTTCTGCTGAAATGAAGGGAAGGTTTTCCGTGTGTCAGGAATAAAAGATCGAGTCCCCTTGTCAGCTGCTCATCTGAAATTTGCTTGGCAAAGTCTAATGGCGAAAGAAGTTGTCCTCCTGCAAAATCTTGCGTGGCCCGAGTCCCGAGTTAATTTTTTGTGACTCTGGGGCACGGTCAGTGACCTTAAAATGATCCTGATGTATTTATTTACTTTCAGCTGTTTCTGACCATCGTCTGCACACATCTGATTTAGCACGAAAGGCCAGTTTAACCCTAACACCTCAATTAATCGTCTTGCAAACACGCTCTATTGTTCACGCTATTTTAAAGGAACACGCGAAAGGAGGTGTCTTAACATTATTTTCAACTCCTGATAATACAGCATGAGATTCCTCCCCACCTCTTCTGGAAGTATCCGGATAAATGATTAACTGAAACCCACCTTGGCCCCAGCTTTTCAGGTGCTAGATCTGGGAATCGGAGATGTTGCCTCCCTGCCACTCAGTTTCGTGCTTTTTCCTGGATTACCCATTGAACCTTATGCTCCCCTTTAATTGAATGCAAAACAGTTTCGGGGGAATGAATTTCACTTTGAAATTTAGTCCCGGCTTTCAGGGGAAAGGGACTGCGGTGGAGGAGAGAGGGGTGGGGGGAAGAGGAGGAGACGAGAGGGACAGGAGGGAAGGGGACCCGAATACACACTTTCTGTATTTGTTCATTAAAATTAAAATAAGAGCCGGGTCTTTTACTGGCCATGGGAAAGACGCTACCCCCGGACTTTCTAGGTTTGGCTACCAAGTCGGGCCAAATCACCAGTTACAAGAAAGTCCTGTTGTTATAATGGACAAAGAACTTTTTACTTGTTTCGGGCCCAGTAGGCAGATAAAAAAAAAAAAGATTGGGAAGCAGTTCGATAGTTGATTAGTAATAAGTTTGTCCATGACGTTTGTTAGCAAGCAATATAAGAAACATTTCTGCTGATTGATTGTTTGATTGACTGATCGACTATCATATCATTCACCAGGGTTATTGCAACGGTATCCATAGCTTTGAGCCTTGTTATTCAGCTATTTTCAGGACATAATTCTATTTATTTGTTTATTTTCAGTGTTGCTAAAATGCCCTTTTATTTCCATTTTCTCTTGTACGCCTCCTTTTCTGGGCATTTTCACGCGTTTGTGGAGAGCAACCCAACAGAGAACCACCACCACAAAAAAAAAAAAAACCACAAAAAAACCCACCAAAAAAACAACCAAAAAAAAAACCCACCAAAAAACCCCTAAGACTTAATGTATGCACAGAAAATTGTAAACATGTAAAGAACTGAAAGCTTCATGCTGAGTTTCGCCATGCTCCATTTCCCCACCATTTCCTGCTGTCGTTTTAAAGCGATCTCACTCATCTAGAGATCCCGTTTGCAGGAACAGTATGCTTATAATTACTAACAAATCAAGCGGCTACTGTTGCTCTCCCGGTTTATTGATAAGCTGAAGAGAAATGGAAGGGGGAGAAATGACAAAGAGGCTGGAAGGAACCACAGGAGGAGAAAGAAAGAGAGAAAGAAAGAAACGGAGAAGAGAGAGAAGGCAGAGATTTTGGAAGGGGGAATTATGTATTTGGGAGTGCTCACATTCACACAGCAAATAGAGTTTGGGAGTGAAAGCAAATCGAGCAGTTTCTGCTGGGGATAACAAAACCTAAATGGGATAAAGTTAAAGCAGAAGTGGTGGGGACGCTGCATATATACGTGTGTGTTATTCTGCATTATTTCAGCAGTTATGGCAATCCCTAACCAACTGGGAAAGTTGACATCGACTAAAAATATACTCTGCATTACAGTTTACACGCACGCAGGGATCTGGCATATGCAGCTGCACCCACGGACGTGTATCTCTCTTCACACGTTATATTATCTCTGGTAATGTCTGGGCTATATCTGGAAAGCTATAGCCATGATAAACATATAGATATGATATAGATAGAGATAATTCATTCCATGGCAAACACTTTTTTGAGGCAGCATTAGGTAATTTACAGAAGATATAGAGCCTAGATAGAATACATCTCTCTGAAGCTATGAAATTGCAATAGATATGCTTACACCGCCTGGTAAGCTTCTAAAATGGGTTTAGAGTTATTAGACTCCAACTGATGGGGATGTTCATACGGTCATTTTCGAGGAGGCAGTGGTAGGAAGAAAAGCTGAGGAGCTCTCAGCATAGCAGGGAAGGGAGCCAGCCTGCTTCCCAAAAGCAATTTGCAAGGAAAAAAAAAATACTGAGCACGTGAAAATCCATATTTCAAAGGTTAACTAATGTAATGAGTGCTCCAAAAGGCCAAAGCGAGTGTGGTGAGGTACATTTAAGCATTGCACGGGTCCCTCTCTCTTTAGTGAGTTTGGACTAAGATCAGATGTTCGTGGAATTGCTGCCTCTTGTTTAATTTCTCAGTTCACTGGACAGTGACCTGATAAACTGGTCACTAAATATAGCCACTGTAAAGGTGTACTCGAACCACTGAGCCCGTGTGTTTGTCCGAAGAAAAAATGCCAGTCATGAAAATCTGTCTGGTGGCACTGCTTTAATATCTTTTTTTTTTTTTTTATTATTATTATTTTATTTTTTTTAAACTTTTTCTTGATGCTTCGTTCGAATGACGTTGCAGAACATCGTGCATGAAATAAGTGATATATCTCTGCATAATGGGGGAGGGAAGAGAGATATGTTTTTTTTTCTGCCTGCCAGTACTACCTCTGATACCCCAAACGATTCTTTTCCTATAGAATCAATGGCAAAAAAAGGTCCTATTAATAGCAACGAAAGCAGGAGCGGGCCTCTAACTCTTTTATAACTGTTTCTGTGCCGTTCTCAAACTATTTGAAACCGCCTTTATGAGCTGCATAAAGTGCCTAACTAAAAATAATAGAGAAATAGGAATCCATTTCACTTTCTGATTCCCTGAAGTAAAGCCACTCAAAATAATTTGTTTATACTGGAGACTATATACAAGGCATATGAAGCAATATGTATATCTAAAATCGACATGCCTTTTGGTTTTTAGCTGTTATAGAGCTTTTATTGTGGGGGTCTGGTCTGGCAGTAGGAAATGATCTGTAATAAAAACAGTGAAACACGGTTGTGTCTATTCCATACACTGAGGTTATAAAATTGGCAATTGCCCAGTAGTTAGCACTTGGTAATATATTAGGATACCCGATCTTATTGTTTAGCAGCTCCAGACGACTTAAATATCCCCTCAACCCTAATGGTTTGATTCTCCAGATATGTTGCAAATAAACAGGGGTTTTATGACTTAACTGACATGTATTATAACTACCTAAATAGCTGGCATATGTGCATAATAGAACCCTATTATTTGCCGAATTGGTTTTGCAATTGATTGAGTGGAAATGGGAGACTGTGAAGTAGTATCTGCTCGTCGAGGGTGTGTAATCAATTAGTATTCTCCTCTGAAACATGCCCGCTGGACTGCCAGGACTCTACCACCAGCAACACCCCCCCCCCGCAATTTGGGAGTATATTTTCTATAAGGAAACGCGTGTTGCCGCGATTCCGAGAGGAAGCAGCAGTAGCAGCTGTCAGCTCTTATTAACTCCTGCATAAAACATACCTTAAGTACGGTTTGTTATCAATTACTTGCAGAAATGAAACAACTGGGAAAATGCAGCGAGGCTCCCTATAAATTAAAGTGATTGGTTGATTGATTAGAGCACCTGCTGTAAATCATAACACTTACAATTATGAGGGAGCTATTTAAGTTCATTTGTAAACAAAATTCATGTCACGGGGGAATTGCTCTCATTTTTAGTTTAGCCATTTTTTTTGTTTATTTCGGAGTGTGTCTGGTTGCTATTATAGGAATTTGTGCCTTATAGTCCCCTTGGTTACTCTTAAAATAATCTCACTAGTTTTTCAGAGAGAAGAAATATTCCCTTTTATCGTGGACAGAATGACATGTTTTTATTTTGTGTAGTTTCGCTTTATTGTTCTGTTTTGGGGTTTCCCCCCCATAACTTCCTTTAAATACGTGTTACTGTAACGAGATCAGCTTTATTTAGGGGCGGGAGAGTTCCCACTACTTCACGGACAGCACAATATGATCAAGGTGGCGAATGCCTTGGTTAGACCAGATTTTTATTTTTTTTCCTGGTGTTCATTTTTCTGAAGGAAAAGACTCATTTTATTTCATAAACCAGACTTAATAAAAACACAAAGCAATAACAGAGCTGTCTTCTGGTTGCTGTATCCTCCAGCCTTGATACTTATTTAAGACAGCAACTCTCTTCGTGTAGTGAATTTATTCCTGGCTCAGCTGAGCAGTAATGGAAACATTAGCAAAAAAAGTAAATTTTCCTTTTTTTTTCCCCTCCAGAAAGGCGCTGTCCGTTGTACAAAAGGCATCGGGGGGCTCTGGGTGAGACACAGGCTCAAACCCGAAAGTTGCCAGGTGCTTGCCAATATGTATTTTATTTCCCAATTGATCAAACCCTGCATAGAGGCTGTACTGCACCACCCTTCTCTCCATCCATCATTCATGGAGCAATTTGCTAGAGGTTGGGGGAGCAGCACCCTTTAGGTTGCTGGAGGTAGCCAGAGATTCCAAATTCCCTTTCATTTTGCTGTTCTGTGCATGTCAGAGAGACTGTGGTTATCCTGTACTCCTTCGTGGCATGATGGTTTCTCTCTCCCCTCTTCCCCTTTTCTTTCTCCAGTTCCAGTTCCTCCAAAATCTGTTACTTCTTTGATGATGAATAAAGATGGCTTCCTGGGTGGAATTTCAGTCAATACCGGAGAGGTGTTTTGCTCTGTACCTGGCCGCTTGTCTTTGCTTAGTTCAACTTCAAAGTATAAAGTAACTGTGGGAGAAGTTCAAAGACGCCTTTCTCCTCCAGAGTGTCTGAATGCATCCCTCCTAGGAGGAGTACTTAGAAGGTAAGAGGCTGGGGCGAGTGTGTGAACATGCCCACGTGTGGGTATCCATGCATGCACCAGAAAGACTTGGTCAACTGTAAAGATGATTGCAAATACGCATTGATCTTACTGACGTAGCACGTGTGTGTAATATTCAGGGTAAGGTGGAAATTTGCTGTATTTGGGCATTGAGGTGAACATGTGGAGACCAGAGAAAGATTTGGCCTTGTACGTTTTCTATCAAAGCATCCCCAAATGAAGGAACGGAGACAAGAAGTTTTTTCACTCTTGTACCTGCACACACTTTCTGTCTTTTCTCCTTCTCCTCACGCTTCTCTCTAAGCAAAAGGACGAAATAAAATGCCGTGATAGGCATGTTGCAGTTAGGTGTTCCAGGATGAACCTGATGTATTCCAGGACCTGATGTATCTCTAGGGATTTCCTAGATAAATCCATGAGGTTTCCTCTATATGGCGATAACGAGAAGGCAATTAACATGGTGTCACACAAGACATTGTTGAAATGGCAGGGGATTAATAGGCAACCTGTAAGGTAGGTGAGTACCCGACTAAAGAAAGGCCATCAACAGATAGCTTTGAAAGTCAGAAACTTAGCGCTTCATCTAGAGAAGGTTGCTAGAGGAATTACTCACAGTCGGTCTTGAGGCCTTTGTCATTTAACTTTTGTGCAAATCACCCACTAATGTCCTGGTGGATTTTGCTGAGGACCTCAAAATAGCCGGCATTGTTGGTACTGAGGAAAAGGAGGAGCGAGGGATAACCTGGAGGCCTAGTTGCCACTCCATCACATCAAGCGGGAGGTTGTGCATTTAGGTACAAGGAACAAGAATTTAAGCTCCGAGGTCGTCAGCTGGAAAGACTAACAGAAGAAAGGCCTTTATCTTCTGGACGGTGACTGAAGGACTGTGAATTGTCCCTATGACTTGTCTGGAAGAAAGGTGAGCTAGGGCTCTATCTCTGGTCAGAACAGGGAAGAAATCATGACATGGTATAAGGTACAAGTTCACTCAAGCCAATGGAGAGCTGAGAGGGGATAAGGCTTCATTTTCTAGACGTGAGGTATACGTCGGACTGGAAAATAAAGCGCAACTTCGAGACAGAAACAAATGCGATTAATTTGGCCCTGAAAAAAATTTCAGGTCACGTTTAAAAGCTGCTAATCTTAGAGGAGGAAATATCTTGCCAACATCCATAGCAGCAATTGGGCAACAGTGACTCTAAGGCTTTTTTTTTTTTTTAAATTGTTTGCTCTGTTGTTTGGTTGTTGGTTTTTTGGTTTTGTGGGTTTTTTTATTCCCTGCAAAAAAAACCCTGTGATGACGTCAGGGGCTCCAGCTCCGTGTCTGGAGAGGAGGGGGGAAGTCCTGCTACATGCAGTCAGTCACCCAAATATACACGTGAGAATTAAGGTCTCCTAAAATAGATGCTGTTCCACGTGAATGTCTGTAATCAATGTTTAGCTGTGATCCTTGCCAGTGAGAGCAGCAGAGATTTTTACTTACAGATGCTAACCTGCCTGCTCACTCCGTACAGCTACAAATGGAGCAGGGAGAACATCTGAGAGATGCACTGTAGAAAATATAATTATCAAGGTAAAGAAACATCATTACGGAACTTCAGTGGATTTCTGGAGGTGGCCCAAGCCGTAACCATTGGCTGCTGCTGACTTCAGTTCCTATCTTGAATCTAAATTTTAGACAAGCTTTTCGTTCAGAGCAGATGAAATACAGAAAGCTGCTCGCTTGCAATTCTGCCATCTAGCCCTATTTACTTTGATATAAAATAGTGGGAAGCCAGTCTGGCTTGTCTGTCGTTTCTGGTTTCCTTTCACTAAGCGTGACTGCTAATTCTTAAACAAATTTTAAGTAAGAACGGAGAGAGATTCGGGATAGGCTCTGATCTTAGGTGCCAAAACTCTCCCTGATTACGCAGGTGGCAAGAATTCATCCCTGGGGCTTTACATATGTATAGGCGTCCGAACAATAGCTCTGTATTTCCCACCTATAGCTCCATCAGCCTTTATTGTCCTTATCAGTAACCTCCGACAGATATTCAAATCTTCCTTCAGGCAATCGGTTCCCTCTGTATAACGCACCCTGCCTTCAGGTGAGCTCTTCCTCTCAGCATCGCCTTCCCGCCCAAGAACACACTCACACACACGCACGAAATGATTTAATAAATATTTTCCTCCTTTTCTATCTATCCACAGGCACACACATTCTCTCTTCGAGCCTTTCGGATTTCACACCTCCCCCCACCCTCCTTCTTCTTCCCATTTTGCCTTTTTCCTGGGATAACCGAGGATTTAATTCTCCTCCTCTACCTTTCTGCCCAACTCCTCAGTCCATCCTGATAGGAGTTAGTGTCATAGAACAGGAACCCATTTGCTCTCTGGATCAGAACCCTGTCCATTAATTATTGCCGTCTGGCATTATTTGATTTCCCCGGATAAAACAGGGAGAAAAGTGGGTTCATCCCCACTCCTACCCCTGGGAGGAATTAAACAAACTTCAGCAAACCCGAGCAGAAACCAACACACCCGAAGTCCTTCACGTCGAGCGAAAACCCTCCCAGGCTCCACTGACTGCACAGACTAAACGTTTCTTCCAGGAACACTGCGGGGTTAATCACGATGTTAATTTCTTTGCAATTCTAGAGCCAAATCGAAAAACGGGGGGAGATCTTTGCGAGAAAGGCTAGAAAAAATCGGTTTGAATTTACCAGCCGGCAGGCGTAAGGCCGCAAATGTCACTTTACTCACCTCCCTGGTGGAAGGTAAGCCGAGGGTTGCAGCTCCCTTCACACCCCTGCCTGCTCTGAACTCCTGTCTGACATTTTATGAACCAAAAAAAAAACCACCAAACCCCCACCATCTTTCGGGATCAGGTGGGAAAACCTTGCAGAGGTGAAATTCAGGGCGGGTTAGCATGAACAACAGCACGGTTAAGGATCCCATCCCCAAAAATGAAGTCGCTGGCTGGAGGGTCAGTGATTCCCCTTGGTGGCAAGAATGAGGTTGTGTGTGTGTGTGTGTGTGTGTGTGTACATGTGTGCACAAGTGTGTGTGATTCTGCAGGGCAATCCCATTCCTCATTGCTATTAATTTCCAGCCTGTGCCCTCCGACTCCACATCTCCTCCATCCTCTCCCTAATTTGCTCCTCCCGAGTTTGTTTGTGGCCACTGCAGGACTCTCAACGAGGAAAAATAATACAGAATTTTTTTTTTTTTTTAAAGAAATCAGAGCAATTGAAGAGTCACAGAGCATGTTTTACCTTAAGGTGGCTAGAATTGAACAAAGACACAAGCTATTCCTGAGGAAGGAGAGAGGGAAGGGCAGACTGAAGTTTTACCTCATTTCAAGTCAACTAATGTCATTTTGGTGTTCGGCATGTTTCTTTGATTGATCGTTACTGTACTGAAAAGTAAAATTTAGAGCCACTAATATGTTTAGGATATGTGCGTGTTTACGCTAAGAGAAGTTGGACCTTCTCCAAAAAACATAACCGGAATAGTATGGATGCAATTATGAATTATATGTATCTGCCTTACACATACACACCGAGAGGCGTATAAATAATCCACTTATCTCTTCTGCATATAAGCGTGCATAAACATTTGTGCTAGATATTAACTTTTCAACTCTTTTGATTGAGTTATGTGAGCGATAAGACCTTACCGCATGCAGAGCTGAAGGCAGGCTCGCAAAAAGATGGGGGCTGATAGAAAGAAAGGAGCTCCTCCTGGTACCCGCATAGAGGTTATGCCCAGTGCGCAAGGCTCCGCGTAGGTTATGGATATAGGGTCACGCCGTAGGAGACGTCAAGCATTTGGGGGGGTGACAGCTGCCCTTTAACACCGGGGTTAGTGCAGCTTCACCCCCTCTGCGTGGGTGAAAAGCGGTGTACCCCACTCACAGCAAAACCAGCCCTTCCCCGAAGCTGGTTTGAGGTTCAAAAGCCGGTGCGGTTGCAGAGCGATGCTAAAATCTGTGTCAAGTGTGTAGTAAGGTGAACGTCACCCTCCTCTCCCCTGATTTCTTTACAAATCAACAGTTTACCTTGAGAGAGCTCCTTCCTTTTAAGAAGAAGCTCTACCTGCTGGAGATTCATCTGCTTTTCTGCCACCAGCAGAAAAGCTCCGGCCAGAATTACCCGAGCCGTTCCCCCGGGGGGGACGACGACCCTGCCCGGCACAGGGTGGCGGCGGGGGGGGGGGGGGGCACCCCCTCCCCAGGGTCCTCAGGGTGCCCTCGCTTTCATTAAGCGGTTTGGTGATTAGCGAGAAGCCTTGGAAAGCAGAAGATGACGTTGAAAAGCAACTCCTGATCGTTAAAAATAATGTGGTCCTGGAGTTATTAGACATATCTGTTCTGCGTGTTGGAAATCTTCCCCCTTGTCCCTCAGGCGGTGCTTTAAAGGGTTTAATGCTTTATTCTATAGGGGCTGAGCTATAATCTGGTAGAATCCCCCTAGAGTCTGAGGGTTTTTTTCTCCCTCCTCTTTTCCTCCTTTCTGCAGCTACTGTCTTCTTCTTGTGGCATGAAGTACATCAGTAGGAGTTGGATGACACGAACCTCTGGAGGCAAGAAACCTGAAACCAGACAGGCAGGAAAAGTGACAATTAGAGTTAGAATAATTATTATTTTTCACAGAAAAGGTTGCCATTGGTTGCTACCTTTCCACCGGGCGGAGAGGAGTTCCTGTTGCATGATGGTCAGCTAAGAATGCGGATTAATGATTTCCATCAGATGAAATGCAGTTATCTCCATCATTTTACAGATGTGGCAGTAATTCTGATCGTGATGCAAGTGCTCTGTGTGTGTGTATAAACAAGCGCGTATATGATGTCCCACAAAGAATTGACATTAATATTAAGACTATGTCCACATCTGTAAAATTTTGGACAAGGATCTGCTGTATCGAAACAGGAATGGTTTCTCTGCTCTTAAGAGAAGTTTGAGTCCTTTTGTCTTACGGGATTGAACCAGTAGTTTCCCCTCGCTTGTTTTCTGGCCCAGTTAATTTGAAAATGTATATGTGTGTGTGTGTACGCATGTGTGTACGTATGTATATGTGTGCGTGCTTTTCCCACAGTTCTGCACAACCAGCTGCAGGGGTAGGTACCATCACAAGCGCCTTGTAGCAAAGACAAATCTCATCAGCTGAAAAATCGGTCCCATCAACTTACTTCTGCCCCCCAAAACAAGGCTTGTGGAGGGAAACCATATACCTGGAGCCTGTCCCTAAGGTACAAGAGATGTTATAAGGTTTCTAAACCCGGCCTGAAAGAGCTGGTCTCTCGCAGAGGGGGGGCAGCAGCCTCGGGAGGTGGGAGCCAGCCCGGGGCCGGCGGTACCCGGAGGTGTTAATGTCCCCTCTCCTCCCCTCCAGGTGAGGCCGTTCATTTAGCTCGGGATTTTGGGTACATCTGTGAAACGGAGTTCCCAGCCAAAGCTGTTTCTGAGTACCTGAACAGACAGCACACGGACCCCAGCGACCTCCACTCCAGGAAAAACATGCTGCTTGCTACAAAGTGAGTGCCAAGTTGACACCCCCCCCCCCTCCGCCAGCCTCCCTTCTATCCTCCCCCTCCTGAAACTCTTCCTCTGAGATCGTTTTGAAAGCAGACAGAGTTGCCAGACCCCAAATTCTAGCGGTCCCGCGGGGAGGAATGATGCTCGAGTCCCCCTATGGGCAAGGCAGACCCTATAGCTTCTGCATCCTTCTGCAGGGGGGGTTCTGCCAACACCCTCTGTCCCCATAGAGGATGTAGGCGACTGTCCCCTAGCTACTCTACATCGTCTCCAAGCCTCCCCCACCCCCGCCAGTTAAAAAATCTTTATGAAAAGGGGACCAAAAATCCGTGTTTTGCTTCAACAGCATCTCTGTCTGTCTCTCCTGCTGCTCACACACACCTGTTTGTCTGCTACCAAATTGCAATGTCTTTTCCATAACGTTCAATTAAAAAAAAAAAAAAAAAAAAAAGAAAGAAAAAAGAAAAAAACCCACCACTATGTACTGCTAATGCTCCTCGGTTTGGTCCCCCAGCCCATCTCTTTCCCTTGGGACTTTCTCGGTGGATGTGCTGTATGTGATGATTTACACTTGGCTGTGCCTCCCAGGCTACTAACTGGGTGCTTCATAGGTTGCTCGGGTCCTCGGCAGTGGGTGCTGTGTGTCTCCACACGTTTTCATCTATCTGGCAAAAAACGGAAAAAAAAAAAAGAAAAAGAAAAGAAAAAAAATTACCAGCCCAAACAGCTCTCATTTATTTCATGCTCTGGGATGTGGCTTGCCTTCGATGACAGTGTAATTTAAAGAAATATATGGAGGGTTGAAAAATCATTTGCTCAAATTTGTCCAGATGTTTTTTAGACGTGATTGGAATTTGATTGCCCTTTTCCGCAGGGTCAGAAGATATTAATGTCCCAGAACTTTAATTGCTCGCAGACCCTGCTTTGCTCTTTGAAGATGTAAAATGTTGGACTCATTACTGTTTGTTCTCCAAATTCAAAGTTTCCTCTCTTGCACTTTCTTAATGGATAATACACATAGAAGTAGACCTTTATCTTTCCCCACCCTCTGAAACCTTTAACCCACCGGGAATTTCACAGAATTTCAGAGGATGAGAGCTGAATGCCTTTTTTAAGGATTTCTTTTTTTTCTTTCTTTTTTTTTTCTTTTTTTTTCTTCTTTTTCTTTCTTTTTCTTTCTTTTTATTTTTTTAATTCTGGCCTTTTTTCTCAAGTCCCTGGGTAGGCATCTGTCTCAAAGAAATTATTCCTTTGGGAACCCCACCAACCCCCAGGGTTTCTACATTGCCTGGGCACCTGTTGACTTGAAGGCTTTGTGGACCAGAGCAATGCAACAAAAAAGTGTGCGTGGGGGAATTCCTTAGAAAAATCAAATCTGATTTTTCAAAGGTGGGGGCAAACAAACAAGAGCCAGATGTCAACTCTGATGTGTTAATTGGGGTGTCACCCCCCAGAATAAAGTAGGAAGTGTTCACTTTGCTCCTCATGCGATGAAGTAACCTGCACGGAGTTCAAAAGTCCTGATCTTTCTTGACAAGGTCGCCCAACCTGAGCAGTCTCAGAGGAGGCTCCATTTTGGCCCTTCCCTGTGCCACCCAGTAGCAATCAGTGCGTGGTTGTGCTTTCCCCCAGGAACAGCACTGGTGAGAGCTGCTTTGAGCCAAGGTCAGGCCTCCGGGAAGATGGGTGGTTGACAAAGCCATGGCACATCTCCATTTCAGCCTGGTTATTTCTAGAGCCACCAAGCAGGGTTGGGTTTTCACAGGGCTTCGGAATCATAGAATCATTTAGGTTGGAAAAGACCTTTAAGATCGTTGAGTCCAATTTTAAACCTCACCCCCTGAGCACCATCTACACGTCTTTTAAATACCCCCAGGGATGGTGACTCCACCACTTCCCTGGACAGCCTGTTCCGACGCTTGACAACCCTTTCAGTGAACAAATTTTTCCTAATACCCAATCTAACCCTCCCCAGGAGCATCCTTGTGGCTGCAGGAGAGGTTTCTATCTCCAGACCTGGTGTTATCCCCCAGCTACAAAAACCTCTCTCCTGAAGAACATCATCCTGAGCAGGGAGCTGCTGGCTCGCCATGGCCAGTCCTCAAGCACTGCTGGGGGAAAGGAAGGTGGCAAAAAAGTCCCATCCTGGGGCCTGGGATCACCTTTGGCCTGAACATGCCCCTTCCTTCAACCTTGGTTGTCTCGGAGAAGTGTGGGATGAGGCTAACCAATGCTTTTCTCTCTCCCTCTCTTTGCCTTTCTCTCTTCCGTGCAGGCAACTTTGTAAAGAATTTACAGATCTCTTGGCCCAGGACAGGACACCCATTGGAAACAGCCGGCCCACCCCTATTTTGGAACCGGGCATTCAGAGCTGCTTGACTCACTTCAGCCTCATCACTCACGGCTTTGGGGCCCCCGCTATCTGCGCTGCCCTCACGGCCCTTCAAAACTACCTGACTGAAGCTCTCAAAGGCATGGACAAGATGTTCTTGAACAACAACACTGCTAACAGGCACACATCTGGCGAAGGACCAGGTAGTAAAACTGGAGACAAGGAAGAGAAACACAGAAAATGAGAGAGAGAGAGAGGAAAAAAAAATTAAAAAGAAAGAAAGGAAGGAAAAGAAAAAAAGTTAAATAAATAAAAGGAGAAAAGAAAGAGAGAGATAATCTTTTAAAACAAAACCGTCTTAATTTTAGCTTTAAAAATATTGGATTGGGCTTTGGAAGAATTCTATTAGGTAGGACAAAATAATAATAATAAAATAATAATAATAATAAAAGAAAGACAATAATTTAAGATCAGAGGAGCACAATGGCGCAAGACCAGTGGTTCAGAGTCTCTTGCCAGGAACATGTGAAGACAACCACCAGGATTTTTTTCCCACTTCTGTTCTTTCACATTTTTTTAAATAATGATTTGGGGGGGAGGGGAATATAATAATAATTAATAATAATAATAAAAGAAAGAAATGAATAACTTATTGGAAGAAATCGGAGAAACATTTTTGGTGTCAGTGCTTTGATTTCTTGAGCTGCACGGTCTGTCTTGCTATTATTTTTGGTTTATTCTTTTTCTTTTCCTTTTTTTTTTTTAACGACGTCCTGTCTCCACCCTAGCTCAAACGATCTTCCAGAGCGTTCCTTTCTGAGCAGCCCCATCACTTCATTCCCCCCAACTCTTCCCATCTCATCTCACCTCACCACCCTGGTTCTGTCTAGACTAGGAAAGGAGGGGAGGCGAGCGCGCAGACCTCTCACAAAGTCACCGACGCCAGCCGGTTCGAGCTGCGTTCATGGCAGCGTCTTAACGTTAGATGCCATGAGATGGGAAGTTTCGAGTCGTCGTAGCTCAGTCGAATTAGCTAACTCTGTTTTTTAAGAACTTTTCTTGTTTTTTCCTGGTCTAGACAGACTCTCTGTTTAGATTACCAGCGTTTACAGGTGTGTATGGGCGCGTGTGTGCCTATGTGTGTGCATATGCGTATGCACACACATAACCTGATAGGGGTGCGTGTGTATCCTATGTATGTTTGTATATATATATGGATATATATGGGACATATCCATATACATATATATATAATATGTGTGTATAGCCACACATATTCATGCATGCAAACATACCTTTGTAATTTAGTACTTGCCTTTGATGGTAAAATGCCTTGTCTATAATGGGTTGCAAAATTTGAAAGTAAGGTCTGGTAAAATGTCAGCTGATTTCTTAATTTTCTGAGATCTCCTCTTTTTCTCTAGGGAGTTTTATATTCCTAACTATGCCAATGTTTCAGTCCTTAATTTCCTTGACTAGTGTGTGTGAGAGATACCTTCCCCCATTTTTAAAGAACTGTTAACAACAACAAAAAATGAGTGATATGAGTATGTAATTCTTTCTCAGGAGTATGCACTATTTTATTTTCTTCTGTTTCCTAAAGCTTTGCCCGCTTGGCTTATGAGCTTCTTCAAAGAGGACTAGAGATCCCTACACAATATATCAGGTACAGAGAAAAAAAATCCACAATTCTGATATTCTGATACTTTTCTTTTTTTTTTTTTTTTTGCTTTTTCAAATCAAAGCCAGTTGTTTCCGAATTCTGTAGGTGCACTTCTTTAAAGAAGCTCAAAGGGAATAATTTGAATGAGATAAAAAATATAAGTTGAAATCAAGGTATAATATTGCAAAGAAAATAAGAGCTGTGTTGAATGTTACCGCACTTGCTTGGCGCTAGGGTTTTGTACCCAGGGAGGAAAGGGTTGCCATGTGAGCTGGCTCCTCGTGATGGGAGTGGGGAGGGCTTGCCAGGGAATATCCTGATCTCTGAGCTCAGTCTAAGGAAATCTGTTTCTCTTAGAAAGATTTTAAAAAAAATGTCTTGTGACTCTTGCTTTAGAACAAGTCAGTGTGGTAGGGGGAAAAAACTTCTTAACTCCAATGTTTTTCTCGGTGGTTTTGGTGTGTGACAGGATGTCTTATGCATATGATTTGGGGGGGGTGGAGGGCAAGTCTGGTTTTTTTCCTTTTTTTTTTTTTTTTAACATACATTTCTTTGTCTCCTGTGGTAAAAATAATGCTGAAGTGTAAGGATATGAATTTCTGTTTGGATTCTGCCGTATTGGGTAATTGCATGTGTTTCTCAGTGGGGTAGGGTTCGTGCACTAACACATCTTTTTGCTTATGTCAGAACAGTTACTGGGTGTGGGTAAATCTCCTGGAGTCACTGGCAAAACTCCAGTGGGGTCAGGCCTCCCCCCAGGATCCCTGTTAAAGCTGCAGGACTCAATCCCACCAACCCAAGCAGGCACACCTGAACTCAAAACAAGGGAGAGAGAGAGAAACAAAAGAGAAGCCTTAGCCTTGTTTTAGTTTCTAGATACTTTGCAAAGTTGGATGGTGGGGGAGAAAGAATTCAGCCATACTCTCAACATCCCCCAACAACATTTTCTTAAAACAAAAAAAAAGCAAATGAGCCTCTTGATTGTCACCCTTAGTGTCCTTAGCTATCTGAGAAACGGCTACAGCTGAGGGCCTGCTCTGCTTTTCAAATCTTTGTGCAGCAAGTGAAGGTCTCGGCTTTTGTTCCCTACCCATGAGTTGGACGTATGTGGCAATAGAAACCCAGGAATCACGCAGCCCCGAGGAGCACTGACCCCTCTGGAGCTGCTCCTCATTCGCGTCCCTTCGGTTCTTGTGGGACAGAGAGCTGTGGGGAATCTCACGTGAGAAAAGGGGGAAACTGAGGCAGACAGCCTTCTCCGTGGGAAGAGTTGGAGGTAGCCTTCGACCCTGGCAGTGGGTTCGGTAATTGGCACGCCCCTGCGGATGTCACCAGAGGAGGCATGGATCCCTGGGTGATGTAGATCTCACGGATCCCCCACCGGTAGGTTGGGGACCGGCAGATTGAAAAGCAGCCCCCAGGCAGCCCCTGGTCCTCCAAAGCCCACCCCTTGCCAACCACCCCCTAATTTCAGCAGGCCCCCGAGGAAGGACGATCCAAGCTCCAGCGCAGGGCATGCCCCAGCAGTGATGCGCGGGAAAGGGAAGGGGTGCGCGTGTGTGTGTCTGGGGAGGAATGAATGGCGCCTCCCGAAAGCACATCTCCCTCCTCCGCCTGACGAGAATATGCTGTTTAGTGAAGCAAAGCACAAAGTGTTGAACGTTGCTTTGCCTGCCCTCTGCAAAAAGCCTTTGTGAGGACCCCGTGGGCCCAGCCCTCCGGTGTCACCCGGCCCAATGGGGTTCCTGGGTGAGGAGGACACCCCAAGTGAGCTCTCAGTCTTTCACCTCCCCAGCTGCACACTCAGGGACATGGGGACCTGCTCCCTGCCAGCCCGGAGCTTCCAGCTGAAGGCTTTGGGGAGCTCTTGGGGATGGTCCTTCCTCATCTTTGGGGGGATGTTGGGGATGGTCCTTTTAATTGCAGAAGACAGTATCCCACCACCACTGTAAGTTAATGAGGAGAGGGAGCCACTTGCAACTTCTTGGGGACAGACCTGTACACACACGTGCACCTACTCACGCATGTGTGAGGGCCTGATCCTGCTGCTGCTGAAATCTCCCCTAGGCACAGGTTTGGTCATCTGGACCAGCACCTAAACCTTGAGAAGGTTGAGGGAAGAGTTTCAGTTGACCCCTGGCAACTTTGGATCTGCCTCTCGTGCCTTCTACCTGGAAGAGACGGGCTGCAAATGCCAGGCTGTGCTTCGCTCAGGCGAAATAAAGCCAAAAGTAAAATTCCCATTGATGTCAGTGGGATGCTCCCCATTTGCTCCCCAAAGTACGGAGACAAAATCCACAAGGTTTCCGATTTAAATGCAAACAGGGAGAAAACCCAGGAGTGTATCCATCTCTGTTCTTCTCCCTAGCCTGGTGCTGGTCCCAGAGGGAAATACCCGTTGCTCAGTGGCTCCTATCAGTGCTGAGGACTGAGGTTCCCCAAAAACTAAACTCAGCCTCCCGCCCGAAGGCACTGTCCTGCTCCCCTGCACTTTCCCAGCCTGACTACTTGTGTTGGCGAGGCACCTCAGACGTTTATCTGATAATTGAGTTATTAAAAGATTTGGTTTCCTCGGGATCATAAATCAATAAACAGGAGGATTAACACGGCAGCTTTGCTTTTTAACTCAAGGGAAAAGTTTGAGGAGAGACCGTGAAAAGTTTGTTTTGAAAGCAAACAGGTGGGTTGCTGTAAATTTTATTTCATTCTTAGTCTCGTTTTTTTTTTTTTTTTTAAATAACAATTCTCTATTTTCCGTTGGAAAGATCTTTGTTTTTGTACGCTCCCTGACTTTTTTTTTTTTTTTCCCCCTGGTTGTTATTCACACAAGGTGTGAAGAAAACAAGAAGCCAATTTTATGGGAATCCTTTTACAACCCGGTGATTTCTTTAAAATCGGGTCGTGTCTTGTCCCACCTAATAGAAATTCTCTGTGAGAAGCTGTTTCAAGTCCCTTTGCATCCCAGACCAACCTCCCTCCAAATCCCCAAATTTGCATTTGGGGCTGGGAGGGAGGGGGGGGAGGATGGTTTTAAGACCTTTAGCTGTGCCCAAAGGGCTTATTCCCTTCCCGTGCTCATCTCTTTCTGACTGGTTTATCACGCAGACCTGTTCGGCTCTGTTTTAATACGTTTCTCGGAGAATTTGGTGCTCGTTTTAGCTGCCGTAAGCATTGCCAGATCGATCCGGCCAAACTCCCCCTCCCCTCCGGCTTCCCTGTGTGAGAGAGACCGTAGGCTTTTTACAAATAGTATATTTTCTTATACAAAGGGAAAAAGTAAAAGAAAATATCCCCAAACACACTGGCAAACGCCTGAACATTTCGAGAGAGACGAAACGTTGTGTGCCAGCGAGAAATAAAGGAAAAAAAAACCCACAAAAAAACCAAACAAATGTAAAGCTCTGAAAAAACGAATGAAAAACTGGAAAGATGAAAGAAAAAAAACAATTCTCCTTTTATGCCCCAAACTATCCCTTTCACCTCCTCTTCTTGAAAAATCTGACCATGCAGTGAGAAATATCAGTTTATCGACTCTTCCTGAGAAGAAATGCGGAGAGGCATTCAGTATTGAGTTTGTATATATTTATTTATGCTTAATTTAACGGGAATGTGTAAATATGGCGAGCAAGTAGTTTTTGGGTTATTTATCTGTGAATCTATACCTCTGTGAATGGGTGGGGGAATTTAAAAACAAAAAGTAAAAAAAAAAAAAAAAAAAACAAACAAAAAAGAAAAAAACAAAACCAACAAAAAAAAATCCCGCTTGACTAGATAGTATCCTATCTGAATCTTTTCTGTTCTTTATAGACAAGCTGTTATGGTAATGGGTAGAAATTGGTTTCTTGTCCAGTGATGACCTGATTTACATAAATAATAAGAATAAGAATAAAAAAAAAAGAGATTGTTGTGTTTTGTTGTATTTTCCTCTTCAGTTTTTTTGAATGTTGGTGCTGCTTCGATTCTGCAGACGGATTTACTTATAACGCCAAGAAGTCTTTATTTTCCCAATCTAGGCTTTGGGGAAATTCAGGACATGTCTCTACATTAAAAAAAAAAAAAAAGAAAAAAAAAAGACAATAAATATTGCTTCTCAGAAATGTTGGTTATTTTATTTCTGTCTGACTCAAAAGTGTCCATATTTTTACCACTCTTACCTCTTCATTCTAAGCAGACCTATAATAAACCTCATGTCATGTTAACGTGAGCTTTCGTTTCATTTTGCTTTTACCAGATGAATTAGGAGTAAATATTCTTTTTCTTTTCAAAGTATTAGCCATTAAAAGAAAATGTTATGTAAGCCTTCAATATTAGGAAACTTTTTTTTTTTTTCCTCCACTGCTATGTTACTGTTTACTGTACGTTTCTCTTATGTATACGTGGATGTGAGTGTGTATATATAGAGATATATATACTCTTATATACAGATCGGGAGTGCTGTTCGTATTCGCAATGCGGGATTATTTTCTACCTTTAGGTCTACAGTTGCAGCGCCAGTAATTAGCAAAAGGAAATATTCAAACTAAACCAACTTCTTCTTCCGTCCCCCGTCCATCCCCACCCCTTCCACCCCTCCGTTCCCAAATCGGCTTTATTTAGCTTTGTAATCGACATTCCTGAAGAAGAACCGAGGGGAGATCCGGATCCCCAGGGCTAACCCGGAGCCACTCCGGAGTGACTCGGGGTTTACCCTGCGGTTGGGTGAAGGAAGAGGGGGGGCAGATTAGGGCCTCAGGATTTTTTTATTATTATTTTTTTCAGTGTTATTATAGGAAGCATCTTTTTTTTTTTTTTTTTTTTTTTTTTTTTTTTTGTCTGTAAATCAGAGGCTGAAAAGGACTGTCAGTGTAACCCTCTGCACCGTCACCCTGAAAACAAACACACACGTGTGCTCAAACAGGGAAGCCTGAGGGTGAAAACCGGTTTAAAGCATCGCTTTTGCTGCCGTGAACTATTTTAGTTAAATACCCGCTCTGAAGACTTCTCTGGGCTGGGTTTTATCTGTTGGTTTTGAAAGAGAGTGGTAGTTTAAGAGGGCAGACGGAGCCGTTACAGGCGGTGGATCGTTTTTTGCAACTTAATATTTCTCTCGGAGGGAGGTGGGGGAACAGCAAAAAAGAAATCCATCCCCACCTCCATCTCCCAAACTACCTCCCTTCTTCCTCTCCTTCCAGCTTGGACTACAGGACCCGACTCAGCTGATCGTCCAAGGTGTCCAAAATAAATCATCATCATCATCATAATAACAATAATAATAATAAAAACAACAACAACAACGACAAAAAAAAACCATTGCAAACGACGACCCCAAAGTCTGTTTTATGGGGAAGCGTTCGAGGCTCGGCTACCTCGGCTTCAGTCGGGCTTGGACTCAGCCGTGACCTACTTTCTCTCCGTGGTGTGATGGCAAAACCGCCCGGAGCAAGTTTGGGGGGCCCGGGGTGGAGAGAACGGGTGGGTGGGTGGGTGCGTGGGTGGGGGGGGGACGGGGACGGCAGCAGCGCCCGGGGTCCAAGCAGGGGGAAAACAGGGGTGGGAGGGTTGAACGGAGCTGCAAGCAAAAGAGAAAAGGGAATCCCCCCCCCCCACACCTTGCTTTTTATCGGGGCTTTGAGGAGAGGGGACCCCCCAAAAGCTCCCTCCCCAGCCCCATGGACCCAGCTGAAGGATGCCCGCGGGCTGGGAAGGCTGGGAAGACCAGCGACACTGGCCCCGATTTCCAAAAACCAGGCTGCATGCCATGCTTTTTTAGTTCGGGTTTGTTTTCTTTTGTTTTAATCGCACCGATGATATTATTTTTAGTCGAGCATCTGTTTTGCATGAAACCTTTCAAAACAGCTCTCGCAGTTCCCAGTGGAGTCTGGGAGGGTTGTTTGGGGGACGGGGGGGGGGAGATCAGGAAGTTTCTCTGGTGTCCAAAAACTGTGCAACAGTTATGTAAAAAGGGGATTTAAAAAAAAAAAAAAAAAAAAAAAAAAAGTACCAGGGAAAGCTCTTTTATAACTCAGCAGAAGCACCCGCTTGTGGAACCCCCGGGCTCCCTTTCAAACGGGACCCGACGAGTCGGGGAAGGGCTCACCCCGAGTTTCCCCAGGCTCCGGGCGACGGTGTCGAGGTTGCAAATTCGAAGCACATACACGTATATATTTATACTAAGGTACAGTCGGCTGCTCCGGGAGGTTGCCGGTGTGCCCTGCCTCCCCCGGGGCCGGGTTCTCCTCCCGCTTCCCCCCCCCCCCCCCCCAAGGCTTGCAGCCAGCGGTGCTTGGGGTGACCGGTCTGGAAACGTAATGTCAGGAAAAAAAGAAATATTCCTGCTGCTTTCCTCTGCTTTACTGCATTTTCCCAAAGGTCTTCCACAAGCCAAGATCAGATTTTCTTTCTCCTTCTTTCCTTCTTTCTTTCTTTCTTTCTTTCCTTCTTTCTAGCTCTTGGTCTGTCTTCTCTTCTAGCTTCTCCCCCAGCTAAGGTTAAAAAATAAATGAATAGCAGCAGTAACCTAGCTCATCAAAACTTCCCCTCCCCACCGGTCTGATGTTATAATCTGCTTTCCCAGTCGTGACCAGCGGGGACCTTCTCTCCTGCCTTGCCCCATTCTCTTTTTTAAACTCTAGGTAGTTCTAGTTTCCATTATAAAACTTCACCTTGATTTATGTAGTCATAAACATCATTTTTGTCTTTCATCCCTTTGGGGTGAACTCCTTTCTTTTCTTTCTTCCTTTTGCTTTTTTTTCCCCTTTTCCCTCCCCACCTGCATGGTATGGCCCACATTTATACGAGACCTCATAAATAACATCTGGTGTCCCTATGATGGAACTAGTCAAATGTCTTAAATAATCCCCAGTACCAACATATTCACTGAATTCCTTTGTTTTCTCTGTCTCTCTCGTAAACAGGCATCCACACATATTTTTTCCCCGTAGCTGGACGTGTGTCTGTGTGTGTGCACAGCTGCACCGGGACCTTGTGTTACACGTCGTGGCACAACTGTGTGTAGCTCCGCTTCGTCGTGCGGAGTCGATCCCATTCGTCCATCGCTCCTGGCTTTTATCAGTTACAGGGGGAAAAAAAAAAAAAAAAGAAAAAAAAAAAAAAAAAAGAAAAATCAGCTCCTCGTTTTTGCCTTCGGAATTAAATTCTTGCAATAGACTCCAGCCGGTGCAAAGGACCGGTCCTCCGCCCCCCCCCTCCCCCCCCGCCCCCAGCACATCCCACGGACCCCGGGGTCCCTCAGCCGAGCCCTGGGCCTGATCCGGCACCCCGGGACAGCGGAGGAAGGGCTGCCCTGATTTCCCTTCCAGCAAGTCATCCCTCTGCCTGCGAAAGCTTTCTTGGGGGGGAGAAAGAAGAAAATCTCTGGGGATTTACGAGTTAAGAGTGTCTCTCTATTCTCTCCTTAATATAAAGACGAAAAAACCCCAGAATCTCACGCAATTACGAAATCACCGCAATTACTTTGGAGTTTCCTCCAAACAACACTGAAATAAGAGTGCGTGTGTTTGCCTGTGCATTTCTCGCCCTAATATTCAGAGACCATAAACCTTTTAACCCTCCCTTGCCCCGGACCTGGGGCAGATGAAAAAATCCCCACAAGCAAAAAAAAAAAAAAAAAAAAAAGACCCAAAAAAAAAAAAAAAAAAAAAAAACAAACGAAAAAGGGTTTAACACTTGGCAAGGTGCTTTTAAAGCGAAGGCAAGCACTATCCGGAGTTCTACCCGGCGCAGTGTGACCTCCCCGGCTCCCCAGCGTGGGGAGGTGCTGTGCCGGTGATTATTAATGCTATTAAATAAACAGTGGCGTGCTCGGAATAGCCGTCATCTTCTGACAACATGCGAGGACGATGCTCTCCCCAGGTCGAAAGGAAGATTTCCTTTAAAGCAGAAACGCTTTACAAAGCGCTGAGCTTCCCAAAGAGCATTGGGTACAATTGCAATTAGATCCGTAGTTTTTACTCGCTTCAAACGTCCAGGTGAATGAAATGCGTGTGGACATTTCTTTTCCTTGTAAAAAAAATCCATCAGGGTATCGGGGGGGGGGGGGGGGATATTTTGCTTTCTGAAACCAAGGCTAATGATAGTTTATCTCGCTCTTGGTGCGCAGAGCATCACCTGACAATCTTCGCTCCTGCCAAACTCCCAGGGTTTTAGCGGAAAGCTGCCTCCAGCTCTTCCCAAAAATTGTGAGCATCGACGGGGACGAGAGTAAGTCCCGGTCTCCCCTATACTCTGCTTTATTTCAGGGCAGAGAGTGGGTCCTGTTTGGGTTGGGAATAAGGGAACCTGTTTCCAACTCTGTAGAGAAAATCACAGTACACTAAGTGGTAACAATGGGAAGGGGTGGTGGTGGAAGAACTGCAAATGGGGATAGAAAGCGTTTTTGGGTACAAGGTTTTCACGGAACTAGGCTGGATTTTAAAATCTAGTCAAAATCCGAATAACGCGAGCAGGAAGGAACGAAGTGCAAGATTTTAAAACGAAAAGTTCTGGATGTTACCGTGAACATTTTGGGGGTGAATGTGGGAGATGGTTTTGTCTGACGAGTAAAGGAATCAGCGGCTTTAAACCTGCCCCAGAGACCCCCCAGTTCACCCGCCCCTCACCCCTACGCTCAGACAACACCGGCCAGGCAGAGGAGTGAAGAAGACCGAGAAAGCGAAGGACACTATGGTTAAAACCCCTCCGGTCTTGCTTTCCTGGGACTTTGCCATTGCAGCCGGAGCCTGGAGGTTTTTCCCTCTTTCCCTGAGCCCGGCAGCTGCGGGGGGAGGACGGGGGCGATGGCCGAGGCGGAGCAGGGACCTCCTTCTTCCTTACGCTTCAAAGGTTTCTTTAAACTTTAACTTAGGAGGGACATGAGCGAAAGTAACTCAACCCCGACCTGTAAACTCGCATTTTGGAAACAGAGGGGTTTTTTTCCTCCCTTGCCTCGTCCCTTTCCCCCCCGCCTTTTTCCCCTCACCCCCTCCTTGCTCTTGGCTTGGCTTGGGAAGTTGGGGCTTATTTGGAAAGTTTGGAAAGAATAATCACAAAAAAAAAACCCAACCCAAAACAAAGGGGGTAAGGTGGTTACAGAGAGTTTCCCTTCTGGAGAAAAAGTGAGAATTATAGCGGTTTTCTCACCAATGTGGAGCAGTACCCCCACCCCAAAACCACACCCTGGGCTGGGGGGGGTTGTGCAATTCTGGAGGATGGGTGTGAAAAGTCCAGGAGAGCTTTTCCCCCTCCTCTAGCTATAGAAATGGTGCGTGTGTGTTCGTGCACATCTACGTACTTGTGTTACTGACCCGCGGGAAATATTTTACAGCTACTTATCTCTGCCGGTGCAGAAAATGAAGGCTACAGGGTTGTTTTCTCCTTGCTGCATTGCTTTCGCCATCTCTCTCTTCCTCTGCGGTTGCCCCATCCCGCGCAGGCAGCCTTTCCCAGGCTCTTTTATTTGCCAAAACCACCTGACACACGACTCGGGGAGACTTTTTCCTGCAGCCTGGGCTACAAGCCCTGCCAGGAGGGATGCCCCCCAACTCAGAAACATGCTCGGCCAAGGCTAATGCAAGGCAAGAATTGATGGGGGGCGGGGGGGGGGGGGGCGGTTATCCCCAGTGATAGCCAGGCTCAAGGTAATCCCCTGCTAAAGTTGGGAGGGGAAAGAAGAAGAGCTGGGAGGGAGTTCATCCTTCCCCCAAGCTCCTCCCGAGCTCCTTCAGCTCTTCAACCTTCTCCCTCTCCTAGTGGGGTCTGGCCGGCCCCAAAGCAGCCCCCTCTCCCCTCGGTGCGGGGTGATAAGGAGATTTCCCTCTTCGCTTTTGCTTCCCCAACCTCCCCCCCTTCCCCTCGCCCCCTTTTCCCAACATCCTGTCAAGCAATAGGCTGTAAAATAGTTATCCAGCCCAGCACACAGGCAAGTGCCGTTTGAGAGTAATTTCTGCCCCGAGCGTTTGGCCGGGGGCAAAGCAAGCGTGCTCTCTAACTGATCAACCTGGATATTTCATTATTCATTAATTTACTGTTTAACCAAATCCCACTCATTATCAGAGGCAACGCTTGGCAGAGCCCAGCGAACAGTAGCAGTTGGTGTCAGGCGTGGAGAATTGGCCCATTTGATCCTGGGCTGTTTTATTATTCAACACCACTGACTGAGAAAAAGGCCCATGAATAATAAAGAGCCAAAGCGTGTTTGAACTGAGAAGCATGACACAGCCTTACAAAACAGCAGTTAGGAAATTAAAGGCGAGGTGGCCCAGGCTTTGCATTTTTTATTCTCACTGTGGGCACAGGCATTGGGATCCCACATTTTTGTTGCTCCTGTGTTTATTGTTGTCATTATTACTATTTTCCCACAAGCCATTTGAGAGGTGTAAACCCAAAATCTTAACTGGGATCTTTTTATTGCAAAGTTTCCCTCTGCTCTATACTGATTATCATTTTAGTTTTAATAGTGACACAGATTGTGCTGCTTGTTTTTTCTCCTTTCCTTTACTCCATAGGAAATAAGCCCACTATGAACATCAGATCCGGATCATTTTGAGTGGAAATCCCCCAAAACACTCACAAGAGAAGGTTAACTGAGCACTGGGATGCCAATGGTGCTGCGGGAACTCTGCTGTGACCCTGAAGGACCCTCAGGGCTGGGGCTAGTCCATCAGGATCAAGTCTCCAGAAAACTACTACTATGAAGGCATTTTTCATGTTTTGACACCACCTTCATCTCTAAGCACTGACCGATTACAAGCTAAAAAAAAAGAATACACCTCCTAGACAGTGATACCATTTAAAATTCTGTTCATGTTAGTAGCAAATGATCTAATAGTAATCCTTATTGTCATCATGCTTTTCACTCTTCTGAACTCAGGTCTTTGGTTTTTGGCCCTAACCCTTCCCTTACGTACAGAAGAAACGCACAGGTGTTATCTCAGTTACATCAGGATCAATTTACATTTTCCAAAATGCTTCCACTTTTGTAGGATACTTAAGACTGTCCTATGGAGTGGTGACATTTAGCACGTCTTTTAAAAAAAAGGTTTTCCTCTCGAAGATGGTTAAAATATGGGGTCCTGAAAAAGAATGACGAGCAAGCAGTCAACGGCAGCTTTCAAAAATGTTGACCAAAAGGTCTCTGACTTATAAAAGTCATCCAAGAACAGCAGAGCAAGATAACTTATCTGCAGCCACAATAATCACACGAGTGATCCTGGAGTATTCACAGCAGCCTAGCCCTAATCTCATCTTCTTCAAATGGGAGAGTTTTGCAAGACTTTTGGTCAAAATATTCTTTCTGTGTTGCCCTTTTGATCTTTGTTGATTATGACAACTGCTGTGGTGAAATACCTTCCGATTTCCTTACGTTCATTATAATTTCCATCAGAAATAACATCTTTAATGTCATCAGGCTGCAGCAAAGATCTGGCTTTTAGTCCTTCCGTGAGCAAATGGCAGGATGCATTTTGCCTTTCTTACTTTTCTAACCCCCTTCTGTCGCCTTTGCCGAGAATTATGGTAGGAGCAGTCACGGTATTTTAGTCCTCCCTGCATGCAACGCTGGGCACAACACCCGCTAGTAGGCACAGAGTGGGGGTGCCATCTCCATAACACTGAGACTGGTCCCCCCCCTTTGTCATTTGTATCTGTTCAGACTCAGACACCGCTTAAGATGCTTGGATGATGAAAAGAGATTGTTTCTCCTGTTTGTGTCCCTTCCTATCTTCTCTCCCACCTTCTCCTCTGCCTACCCGAGATACACAGAAGTGGGATTTCTGATGGGTCTAGCCGTGCAGGGAATGATAATTATAAGTCCAAGTGCAGGTTATCTGCACCTATTAGTTCTGGTCAGGATCAACAAAGACCTCCTAAATGATTTAAAGTTACTTGAGTTGGATCAATTGTTTATTTAATAAAAAAGTGGCCAATTCAACCCCGCAGCACATGTCTTGTTTTATTTGTGGCCTGGCTCCCTGCAAAGGCATCTTTGAACAGACCATGTGTATCCTATTGTGGCAGCAGGCACTTATCCATAGACTTTGTCTCATCCTGCAGGCTTTTTTTTAGGTTTGGGTGGTTTTGGTTTTTGTTATTTTTATTTTATTCTTTTTTTCCTTTCTCTTCCCCCCCACCACCTGCCATTACTTCTAGAAGAACTGGTGTGAATTCCATTGGGATGTTTATGTCTTGATTAAAAAACCCCAAGTCTAAGTCTCTGTCAGGAATATGCGACTGGAAATTTGGCTTCTTAGTCAGAGTTTTGCCTTATCTTTCTAAATCAAAACCTGCTTTAGAAATTACTTCAGATTATCAGAGCTTCCTCTTAAGTCTGGTTCAGACTGACTGCGGGTTTTAAATACTGGAAAAAATAAGAAGATGTCTGTGCGTGTGGGTGCACATGGGTTGGTACAGATGACGCTTGCTCTGTTTATGCCTTTAAAGTGTCTATACACAATCTTTTTTCCATCCTCTTTTCTTTCTGATCTTTTACTAATATTCATGACCATAGTTAATGTTCCTGGAATTGAATGTATCCAGTGAAAACAGTCCCACAGCAGCCCAGTTTTCTTGTTAACATTTCTGTGGGCTTCACACACCTCTGAGGTGGGTCTTATCATCAAGAAGACCTGACGGGTCTAAGAGGGAGGTCCATGGTCACTGAAACAACCTTTTTGCTGACTTCGGGAGAAGAAGGATTTCACCTGCGCATCACCATCACCGAGCTGCAAGAGATGGCCATGCGGTCATGCAGAAGAGACTATACATGCAGATCGTCTCAGACGACTGCAGACTGCTTGGACAGCGAGTTGCTGCAGTGGTGAGTGGCTGGCCATGTGTTAGGGAACATCAGTAATTTGCTTTCATAACATTTCCATAGATGCAACAGGGGATTGAGTAGGTGACCTTCATATTCCTCCGTAAGAAACTCCATTACTTTCTCCAGCTGAAAGACAGATACAGCCCTAATCTCTTTAGGGTAGGAACTGTCTTTTGTTTCAAGTGCCCAGCTTTTTGTGAAATGACACCTTGATTTTAGTACCTGCTAGGTACTACAATAAAAGCAACCAGAGCGTACGTTCTTCAGGAGGTATGAAATAAGGATTCAAGGTGATTTTCTGGGAAGGCAACATTCCATAGGAACAGCACGTCTTTCTGTTCCTTGGTAAGACGTGGGTGCTCTTTGTGTCGCTGAAAGAAAAACTAAAAAAACACTCTACTGTCAGGATGAAAGAAGAAATCTGGTGTTTCCATGCGTGCATGAATGTGACGAGCAGACGTGCGTCCCAGTGAAGGCTGTTGAGCATAAGTGGATGCGAATGCCAGCGACGGATTATACCGTAGGTGCAGAATTGCAGGTTTAATCACATGTGATTATAATTGAGTGTGGGGGGAGGTGGGCAGCACTGGTGGTGTAACTGAATGGGGAGTGTGAGGGTGTGATTGTAATTAAGTGTGGGTGTAGCACTCTGAACATAACTGAATGTGAGTGCCAGGAGTTGGGTATATAACCCAATGTGAAAGTGTCTGAGTGAGTACATGTTAGTGGAGGGAAGGGGGCATGATTGAAGCTGAAGGTGAGTGTGGCTGAGTGTGTACGCGACGGAGCTGGGTTGTGATGGGAGGACTCTCAGAAAGCACGGTGGCCGTGGTCGGACCCCAGGAGATCGGCCGAGAGCCCGTGTTTCTGGAAGGAGGGGTGTGAGAGGTGAGCATGGGGGGTGGAATCGAAATGCAGTCTGGGTTTTCTAAATTGCGGCGTTAGCTGGGACAGCCCTTCTGCTGGTGTGCTCAAAGTCACAAGCGATCTCATTGACTTTCCTGTAGCTGAACATGCATGAATAAGTGCTCAGTACCAGGAACAAGGACTACAGAATTAGTGGATGTAATTAACGAACCCAATAGTGAGCGGTGCCGGGCTAGTCTACAAAACACTGACTACTTGCTCAAATAAAATACTATACATATTTCTTGCTGTGTTCCTGCTCCCAGGGTATTAATTTTTTAATGTATAGTTTAGCCTGTAAGTTTACTGCAGGAAAGTTTGTACAAACAAGGAATTTCCAATGACTGTTAGAGGATATTTGTGGCAGAGGTATTTTCAAATACTTTTCTCATACGTAGCACATGTTTCTAAGAACTAAATTAATCCAATCAAGGCAAAGAGCTAACACATCATAAACTATGAGTCTAATCAAAACTAATTAGCCCAGCTTGATTTTCATATATCAAACATATACAATGAACAGCTCATAGACTTGAGACCAAGATGCCTCAAAGAAATTATTTGGAATGTGAATTCAAGTAATGACTAAATTTGAAGACCATGTGTGAATCTAAAAATTGAATTAATTGAGAAAAAGTTGAATTAATTCAGTCCTTATTTTCCCCTCCAAACTGGTTGTGCAGCTCTAGTTGTTTGTGTGCCAGAATGATTTAAAATGATGCTACCAGCAACACTCTTATTGCCATTTACCAATATACGCAAGTTTCCTATTATTTTCACCTTCCTTTTAATAGCTTCTCATTGAGACAGGCACACACTTCTCTTCACATGCCTTAGGGCTTCTTGACACTTCAGAATTTACCAGAATAGCTATTCCAGAATTCTGGAATAAAATTGGCTACATGGGGGCTTTAATTAAACAACTACTTGGGAACCATTATCCAGAAATAGTAAATTTCCAGGAGGAGAACACTTTTAGAGAAACAATGTGGCTCAGTGAGTAGAGACATGGCATAGGAGCAAGGAAAAAGTGCAGCATTTTCTCAGCTCTGCTGGAACAGCTGCTTTATCCCTCATGTTTTTTTATACATAAATGGGGATAGAGAGTCTGGCCATTTACTAAGGGACTGAAGTTAATGTCACTAGATTTTACTTGTCTGTAAGGTAGACACCTGTTTAAGTTGCAGAGCTTCCCTCTATATGGATAGAGGGACCTTCTTCTAGCAGCTGGCTTGTGCCATCCTGACGTGAGTATCTAGATAGGCTGGATGAACATGATCTATAGATTTTTGTTTCTCAGTGGACTTGTCAGGGACCCAGAGGACTCAAAGGAGATGTTCTGAGCTGTCTTTTATGCTTAGTGATACACTTAATGAACTAAGAGGCTAAATCTGATACAGTTGCTAAATTAGGCACTGGTAAGTGGTAAAAAAAATGACCATTGCTACTTATATTATTCTGAGAAGCACTTTGAGGTCTTCAGATATAAAAAATTGCACGTCCCCAGCAGTATCATTGCTACTTTCTTGTCCTGGGCTTCTTTTTATAAGTGGATGTAACTTGTAGCATATGTGACCTAGGAGGATTCAGCTTTTGTGGCCTAACAGGTAAGACATGAGTTCAACTTTCACAGGATCTTTAGAGTCACAGATGTGCTCATCACATTCACTTTGTCCTGACATCATCTCAGGTGCTTGGCGTTGCTCTGCTTTCATTTGTAGGCTTTGATGAGGGGAACAGATAATGTCTACTAATAGCAGAGGGTCTTTGAATGTAGGGTCCGCATTTAACACTTGCCACAGTTTGTAATACGGAGGCAGGCCTCGGATGTAAAATAGCTATCCAAAGGGAGCTCATACTCCCTCCTCTTTCCTCACTCCTGGTTTCACAGTGGCTTAATCGCAGCATGAGGGAGTGAGACTTTTTTTTCTAAAGTAGCGTGGTGGTTTAAGGGACTTTGTTGGGAGACAGGGGCCTGAAATCTTTCAAGAGGAGCAGGACACTAACCTTAAATCTCCTTCTTCCTCCTTCTCCTTCAGCTACGCTTTGAATAAAAGTGGTCATGAACTGGAAGCGACACCACTCGTTATTCACCCACCCTGCTCAGATCAGGGCACAGCTGCTGGACTGGGTCCCCTCAGGGTGCTCAGGAGCACCCCACTTGTGAGCCTCAGGCAGGCAGCGTGTTAGATCAGCTCAGGACAGTGGTGATGCAATGCAAGAACCATTCTCTGGTGTGTTATTAACTTCCTTTTCTGTTGTAGAGGTAAGCTCTGGGATCGTGCTCCCAGCCTTCTCTCTGAGGTCAGAGGGTCTGAGGACATGGATTCTACTCCGACCTGTGGCCGTTAAGTCATTGACTATCAAGCCTGTGGTGTCTGATTCAACACCCATCCGTCACTGCTAAAGCTTTCAGTGACATCAGTGGCCCAAGACTGGGGCCTTCACGTGTAAATTTTAAGGAATGAATCACTGCACACTTCTATAAAGGTTCCTGCTGGAAATGACTTGATTAAAAATAACACACTTAGGAGAGGTGTTTCAGCTCCAGCCAGACCTCATTAACAGAATCACTCTTGATGTTCTCCTTGGCAAGCCTGGCGTTAGGTCTGCTTCAAACTTGTTTATGAGGTTGTTTGAGGTTTGTGCAGCATACAAGATCTACAGTTGGAAAAGTGTCACCGCATGAGGCTGTAATCCTCGCTGTGGTCAACGTGTTGAGAGTTTTATATTTCCTGACCGCAGGATCTTTCCATAAAGTGAAGGGGGGAGGGATATTATTGTGATTAACCAGCTGGTTTATTAAAACTTCTGGAAGCCACGGTGAAGCTTTAATGAGATTATTGTGTCCATAAACTGCAAAGTTTCTTCTGCTCTTTCTTATTACGGGGAAAATAGAGGAACTGGAGAGGCCTTTCTCAGGCCATGTGAAAGGTTATTAGAGCCCATAACTCTGGGCGTGAATGGTGGCAGTGAGACAGGGAGAAGCCTTCCTGATGCACTCACCAGCTGAAAATTTGTGAGGTGTTTTTTCCCCCATGGTCTCTGGAGGTGTAAACTGCAGCAGAAGCTTTTGGCAGCCGCACTAGAAACAGGGACAGGATTCCCTCCTTCCCCCAAATCTCCCTGGTTAACCTCCAGGCTGAAACACGAGCAAGTTTTCCACAGGCTGGCCATGACCCCTGGTTTGAAAATATATGTTGCATTTATAAATCCTGCTTTGGCAGAGCCCTTAAGCACCTACGCAACAGTACGTGTGCGACTTCAGCCTGGCCACTCAGGCTATGTCCCCAATCAGAGCCATGCCAGGCTCCCTTTTTATCTTTTAAGATTGATGGAGCAGCAGTTTTCACATGACGACAACAGCATTTAGCATTTGTATAGAACGACAGGTACTTGGCTTGCTTTCCGACATTAACTAACTCGTTGCTCTGCCAGGTGGCAGAGGAATATGATGCGGTGCACAAGGAAGAGGTTAAGTGTGGCCTGGATCTGGGGAAAAGCAGTAGTAAGGTCAGCTGTAAGAATTTCTTGGCCTTTCCATTTTGATTCCTCCATTCCTTTGGTTAACCTGAAATGAAACGTGGAAAAATTACAGGCCGTCCTGGTAATTTCCTAATCTTCTCCTTGTTTGTTAATTATATTATTCTGTATCTTAATTTCCTCATTTTCATTGCCCTTCTTTCTTTCCACCCCCCTCCACTTTATTTTCTCTTTGCTTTCATAGTCTATTTAAAAAAATGCAGGATGGTGTTTAGCCAACAGTCATTTCGCTTGGAGATGTGGAAAAGACACTGGAAAAGCTTCACAAGAGAGAAGAAAAGTATGCCAGGTTGTGTTCTTTTTGGTGATCCTTTCTGGACATCAGGGAAAAAAAAAAAAAAAAAAAGACCCAAACAGTAGGAAACTTAAATGGTATTTCTGACATAAGGAGTTATAAGTCCATCCTCTCCAGCAGACAGCTTGGAGCTATCAGGCCCCTCTTACTTGGCACCAGGCCCAAATGGCACAATCTAGTCATATCAGTACCCATATGGGGCAGATTATTCTTCATTTGGGTGACTTCGATGCAAAAGCAGACAATATCACACCTTCTGGTGTCAGGCCAGCAGTAGACAATGCCTCCAGTACCCACCTCTTTGTAATCGTACTGCTAATTGTATTTTTTCGAACAGATCAGGTGGGAAAGTCGTAAGCCTCTTCAGTAGATACTCTCTGTACATCCTAAGGTGCTACTGGTCCTAGGAGCCATGCAAATGTTTTTAAAGCCCTGATTAAACATTTCTAAAAGAAACTAGTGTGTGGTCTGTTTTATAGTGAGGGCAATAAAAATTACTGGACCCAATTTATCCTTAACAAATGCAGAGCCAGAGGTGAATCCTATTTTTTTAGTTGTTACTGTAGGAAATATTTACATTTTTTTTTTTCTTTTTAGGCATCAGCTCAACAATTTCTGTTTATTTGTAACATAAATGAAGGAGAAAGGATGTTGTTAAATGAATAAGCCATTTAAATACAGACATTATAAAAACACAGGGTTGGCTATTAAAGTACTCAGAAAAGTAGTTATGAAGTCTGATTCGGCTTTCATTTCAATCACTAGTGAAATTCTAATTGATTTCAGTAGGAACAGGGCCTGGCCTTAATTTCTTCAGTGCTGTCCACTGTAAAGTAATTGATTCACATTGCTGCCCTCTTAAAGCAACACAGCATGTTCCTTAAATTTTCACAGAGGAAGACCCACCCTTGTCATTTGGGATGGGCCAGAATCAGTGTATCATAGGTTGTCTTTCAAGGATGCGTTTTCACTACCCCCATGTGTAAATAACTTTCCTTGTAGAATATATATGGAAAAAGGAGGATTTTTTGGAAGTACCCAAGTCAAATTCTGGTTATAATGACACAGGGCCAGTGAATTAGTAGGCAGAGGCTCCATCACTGTAGATAGGGCTGGAAGCACCCACAAGTGGACTTTCTTTAGTTAGAGAGGGCGAACGGGCAGGAGTCTTTTATCCTCCTGGCTTTGACATATCTGCAGTCATCAAATTTGTACGGGGTATGATCTTCGACATCCTCAACCTGTTGCAGGAATGAACTTACTTATACACCCTGTAGTATCCAAGAAACTACAGAGTTTCCCCATCTCTTATCCAACCACATCCAGAGATCCAGCTCATTTCGAGCACTTGGGGACTGGGATAGAAGTGATTTGACTGTCAAGAAGTGGTGACGTGGTATATCTTCTACATTAGGGATCTCGTAGAGTAGCACTTGATAATTTGTATTGTTCCTTTGGGTTGGCCTTGAGGTGACACTGAAGGTTACAATTGCTCATCCTTCTGACACTGAATCTCCACGGAAAGCTAGAGCCCATGTGCTTGCATGCCTGTGGTATAGGAACACATAAGTGGTCTATAAGGAGTCTGTGTACACTGGAGCCGTTAACGAGGCTCAGAGGATAGGAAATATTCCATCCTTATGGTAGCTCTGCTTGTAACCTGCTGTAGGCATAGCTTTGAGAGGTGTCTTCCTCCTCCCTGAGCCTCAGAAGTGCTGAATGGACCCTTTGTAGTGAGTAGGATAATCCTTTACAGTTTTGTTTGGCCAAAAGGCCAGTAATTACTTTCTCAAAGGGAACTCTGACCCCACATCCAGGGAGAGGGTCTGATGTTAAAGCGAGGGAAAACACGCTCAATTTTTCACTTGCAAAAAATGCCGCAGAAATTTTTTCATTGGAGAGATATTGCAGGTTCACAAATGGTAAATACGTCACAAAGGTGGAAGAGTTCTTCAGTTTTGCCTCCTGCCCCATCCTTTCCTTGCCATGGCCCCATGTGCTCATCTGTAAAAGACTTGAGCAGCCCGTGTTTTTATCAGTTCTACAAACCTAAGTAACGTGCGTGCAGATGAGCAAGCAAGTGGGTTAGAAACCTTCAAGAATAAGATGTGAGGTAGCAATGACCTTAAATCACAAAGTTCGATCTGCTGGTGAGGGAATGGGGAGTGAGGTTTTAAGAGGAATTTTCTCAGCAGGAGCTGCAGATGGCCCAAAGGTAATCCTCTTCATCTCGCTGTATTCTGGACCCACATGACATTGGGGGTGCCTGCTATTGCAGATGCTGTGTTTCAGGTGATGTTGAAGGAAAGGCTTTTTTTTTTTTTCCTCCGCAGTTGTCAGGCTTCCAGGGACGTTCTGCATGTGGACACTAATCCCCTGCCAAAGATAATTATATTCTCTCTAAATTCTCAGTGCATTTTTGGTGGGTGAATAAAGTCTGTGCCTCAGATTGCCTATAATATTGCATTGTTCTATTAAATCAATGTGGCAGCAATGGTTGTCCCACAACAGAAAACATCTTCATGAGGAAAAGGTGTTTCGATCGATGTGTACAGGGTATGTGTACCCTCCAGGCAAAGAAATCATTGGTCACTCTGTGGGACTGCCCGTTTTAGTTCAGGACTGTATATCTAAACACAATACATGTTAAAGCCCATCTGCCCCATCCTTTCCTCCATGTCTAACAGCAGAAAATTATTCTACAGGTTTCTCTTTTTGCTAATTGGCAGCAGCTCTGTAATTATGAGATAACCGCTCCAAATGAAATATTTGGGATTGGGTTTGAAATATTGTCTCTTCCTGCCTGCCTGGGGGATTTATGCAAATGCAGAAAAAATTGTACCCTAAGTCAAAAGATTCTGTGGTCTTATCCACCCTTTCCAGGACTTTATGAGCAGGAAGGAAGGTTAGGGCAGTTTTTCATTTCCTATGTGAATGTCAGAGCTTGGAACAATAATGGGGTCTGGAATTGCTCTTCATAAAAAGTATGTTGAAATTATCAGTAGAATGGAAGGGAAATGCACCAGGTGAGATAGGAGATATAAAAATAATTTTCCTGTTACAAAGTAGTTTTCTTCCTTTAAATGGCATGAAGGGCTAATCTGTTTAGTATCCAAGCAAGCTATTTATCTGTTAATTTATTTTCCTGCAAAAAAGTCCATCTGATATTATTAGGATATAAACAGACTGTATAGGTACCACCTGCTTTTTTTTTTTTTTTTTTTTTTTTTTTTTCCTTCTGGTTTCAAATGCTGAAAAAAGCTGATTATTTCAGCTGTGCAGCTGACAGTCACTGACTGAATGTCAGAACCACAAGCTATAGATTAGGACATTTATAAGACTCGACAGACAAGAGCTTAATTTTAAGTGTGAACTTTAAAAGCCTCAGCTGACTAAGTTTGGAAGATGAGACAGGTTCAGAGGTTAACATGACTTAAGTATCCCAGGACAAGCTAACTACAGCACCTGGGAGATTGTTTAAAAATAACCCTTAAGCATATAAAATTAAAAATAATTTGGTAAGGCTTTTAAGTCCAGAAGTTTCCCATGGTCAATAGTTAACACAAAAATTATAGCATGCCTAGGATTCAGATGCAGAACCTTGGAGACTTTGTCAGATTTCCCAGTTTTCTGTTCATAAGAAACCAAACAAAACCAAACGCCATAAAATACATGCATGCTGCATTACATATGCAGATATAATTAGTTCATATGTACACTATGTATATGCATATACGTACACATATATGTGTGGTTAAACAGGGAAAGAGGAGAATGACAATGAATCATTGTTGAAGAAAAAGAGATACACTAGCAAATCAAAACTTGCTTCTGGGAAACATAAATATGAAAAAGCAGTATTTGTTACTGCAACAACACTCATGAGATTTCTAAAGAGATACTGAATATCTGGGGGGTAGATTAGTCTCATGTAATGTTAAATGTCTAGACGGTAGGTACCTAATCTAAGCTAGTTGTCTAAGCTGTTGATCATCTCTCAATAGTCAATGGAAGCAGACAGGATTCTCCAGAGAGTAGTTCATCTCACTTATATTGGGATAGATTAAGCCATTTCTAGAGGTTTGCATCTTTCTTCACTGACTATAAGAGGAACTGATTAAATAGTGTAGACAGATGTCTAACTTTCTGATGACTAAAGTTAGGTGAGGTGAATTCATTCTTCCTCTGCTTCTAGGTTAAAAACTCCAATCTGAATAAATTGCTATAGTATTTGAGATGCATTAGGTTAGATTGCTAGTCTAAATGTTAGAAAGCCAAAGGCTTTGAGCTACTCAAGCTTTTGTAGAGCTCCAGTCTTTAAGCATTAATTATATTGCTACAGTATTCTCCATCATCTGTCCTTCACCTGACCTTTCTCTGCCACCATTAGCCAAATTCATGGGGCATGAGGCTACATTCCCACCACTTGGATAATACCTAAATCCTATACCTATATTTAAGCACTGCCTACAATCCAGTGCCAGATGAAATCAAGCATGCAAATATATACAGTAACATTCAGAGATAAAGAGAAGTGGGATTCTGTTAGAGGTTAAGGCACTTAAATGTTTTTTCAACACGCAGGTGCCTATGGGCTCTCCAAGTATTAAATATCCTACTATGGGAAGTAGTCAACACTGTCAGTGGAGCATAGAGAGGGTGCAAGCTCACACATGTAATTTTAATCTGATACTCCAGAAGCTTGAGTTGAGAGGCCAAATATAGGTTGTTTTGTCCCACCCCTGACCTTGAAAAATGCCACGCACTCAAAGTTGTAGCCAAGTTTGCGTAGCTCCTACCACCTGCCCACTGTCCACCTCTCATTTATCTCTAAATGATACCCGAAGTTGTGTGTGTCTTCGCTGAACCACCTGTCCCTGTGCCCAATTCATGGTGTCGGGTCTCCAAGAGCCCGACTTGCACAGACTGTTCCTGACTCTACCAGAGTGAGTTCAGCTAAAACACCGTGTCCCTCACGAAGACATTGATCCCCCTGCCCAGAAGGCATCTTCCACATAAAAAGCCATTCTATAGCCTGAGATTTGGTGCAAAGGAGGACAAGGAAGGAAATAGGGCCTTATCTTCCCTTCCTACCACCAGGCATAGGCCGTTGTGAAGGGATGAATGCAAAATTTATGGGACCAAGGGAACAAGAGGCAAAAAAACCTCTGCAGCTGGCTTGTGCGCTGGGATGGAAGACTCCTGCTCGTATCATCATGTATGCGCTGTGCACTGAAAAGTCGTAGGGTAAAACATGTATATAGTCCCTGGAGAGCTCTTTATCAGTCCTGATGGTGCCTGCTGACTTGTCAGGTAGCCTAAATGTCATCATTTAGATTACCCCATTGAGTGAGGACCTGCTGTTTTTTGTGATGCCTGTTTTGGATGTTTGTAGTAAATGATCTGGATAACATTCTAAGATCTCGATCTAAGTATGAGGAGCACAGGCTCCATCAAACCTTTATGGACCTGGAGCTAAGTGCTTCATCATTTTTAAAAACGGCATATGCACCTAAACTTTATTTATTTGTATTCAGAAGTAGAGAAAGTGAAATCAGCAAAGTGGCACTGGTATAACATCAATGTGAGCAAGGTCAGAAACAGTCACAAAATCTGGTTTTTAAGCTCCACTAAGCCTTTATGATAATTCCCATGCAAATCATCTAGGATACCTTGCTTCTAATGGGCTTTCTCTGAAGCTGTAACATTCTGCAGTCTATTTCTCCCAGGCCTTGGATTTTCTGGCGGTGCACACATGCTCACTGTTAATAAAAGCAAATGGCTACAGGGGATTCTGAGTCTTAAATTTAATAACGGGTAAGAGTTAAAGTAAACAGTGACTTTGCACCAGTGCGAAGGGCTTTGCTATGGGCATGCCAATGGTGAACTGCAGCTGGGCACAGACCTGTGCATTATCTGATCAGTACCTGTAATGGTAGGGAAGGGAAAACAGATTTTTTTTCTCACCCTCTTCTCTTCCTGCCCTCAACCTCTCCCTTATTGCACCTGTGAATTCTCAGAATGCTTCCCCCCCCCCTTTTTCTTTCTTCCTTTTTCAGCTTTGCAGCTACTGATGAAAAGGGAATTTCCAAAGAATCCAGGATCCCAAGACCACTGTGCTAGGAATAAATAGGACAAAGACTAGTCATTCCATGGCAAATACCACTCAGTAGGAAGCAGGAAAACTGAAGCAGTAAGTGTGCCAGTAATTCTAATCAATATGCCCTCTTTGCATGTCAGGCTACAAATGCAGAACAAAGTTGGTTAAAATGCACGTCCTGGGATATTTTAACATCTGGAACTTTTTATGTATTCATGAAGATTGTGAGTCAGATTCAAAAAGCTGTTTAAACAAGTGTGTTGATACACATAAGGTTTACTGTATATAGAGAAAAAAAGCATCATTGTTAACATGTTTTTTTGTATCCCTGCCAACCTCCTGCCAACTGGGGATAGAGTGTAGGTTGTTGGCATGCGTTCCTAAAGCTCTCATTGGAATGGAAACTTCCCAATGCTGGTTCAAAGGTTAGCTGGGTGTTTGATTTAAGCCAAACAGCCTTAGAAAACAGGGATTTATTTTTTCATCGAAATGAACGTTTATGTTGGTAATTCTCACATTTGGTTTTGGTTGTTACTAGAGATGTTTATTTGGGCTTGAAACAAATGGTCTGGTCAACCTAGTACCAAAAGGGACTGATTTAATTTGGGTAAGACTTGCATTATAGCAGTAGCTGACTGTTTATGAAGGGATTAAGCTCGCTTCATGTTGGTTGTCTACAGATTAGACACCTAGTCCTGGTTAATCAACTAGTAACCTGTTTTAGGATTGAATGAATCACTGTCTGGAGGTTCCTATCACTTTTGCACTGAACCCATACACAGAAGCTAAATGGCTGGTTTGGTCCAGGTGCCTAACGCTGACTTAAGTGTGATTAGTGCCATCATTAATTGGTGTTAGTGGGATGAGCTTCATGTGTGCTTCAGAGATATAAGCACCTGAAATCTATTGCAAAATCTTCAGTTCTTTAAGAAATGAAATGTAAGTTTTTCTCCAAATTCCTTTTAGGGTTAATAGATGGGAGTGAAGTATCTATTTATTTTAAAACCATGTGCTTGGTGGAGTGTGAAGCTGCTCTTCATTTCATGAACACTTCCATTAGCAGCCGTGGTGACATGCAGCCACAAGTATCCACAGGTAACTGGTCAGATGGGTTGGGATGAAAAATTGTAGCCTGAGACCTGTGGTGCACTACGTATGTGTCTTCTTAGGGGTAAAGCAGGAGGCAAAAAGATTAAATTTTTCCACCCTCTTGTTCCCTAAACATAAGGGACTCTGTGCCTCAGGGAATGCATCAGGTAGTACTCTATCCAAGAGAATGAGTTTGAGCTATAATTAATTAATTAATCACTATAAAGCACTCTGAGATTTTGTGAGAGTTAGAGGCAAAAATGCTAATACTCAGGTATATAGCAACAATAAAGATAGTGCACACGTAAGAAGAAATAATATTTTATGAATGTGTTTACAGTATCCTCATTTAATATCCATTTGGTTTGATTGCCCTTAAGAAACCTCTTTAGATAAAATGTTACGTTCTGTTAGCTCCTTGTAGACCCATAAAACGTAAAATGTAATGCATTCATTCTTAAAATTGGTATTTTTTTCTTAAAAAAAGGTAGTTTTTAATGAACAAAAATCTTATTGTAAATATTCTGCCGGAAGATGCTTGCAGCCAGTTTCTGGTTAGAGTTTAAAATGTTAAATTATGCCTCAGTGCTTTTTTTAAGGTGGAATTTAGGTGTCTGCAAGTTAGCAGTCTAAATCCAAGGAGATTGTTCTGGATCCCCTTTGTATGCAGTGGAGAAGACGGGTAATTGCTGAGATAAATAGACCTAAAATAAGACTTTAACATAGCTGAGATGCATGACTGTGGAAGTGCCTGTTTTTCTCTCTTAGTTAGGGAACTTGCAGTTATTACTGCAGGTGATCACTATACCTTTAAGTGTGTTAGTATGACTTAAGTCATCAAGACTTTAAACACACTCGGGTAAGATGAAGCCCACCTATGTTTTCCATTTTTTAAAATGAGGCAATACAATGGATTTCTCTATTCGACCATGTTTGCTTTACAATAGTTATGTATGACTTTTCACCACAAAAACTAGATGATCTTCAGTGTAGTTATCTTCAGGACTAGATGTTGCTGAGGCCAGTAAGACAATTAAAGTGGAAATTAAAGTGTATTAGGAATTCAGAACCCACATCCTATTTAAGAGCACAAAGAAGGGCAATGAAACAGGAGAGGGATGGATCTTGGTCCCTTCTCAACTCCACTCACAATATAATAGCTGCCCCTCTCTGTCCCTACTGTCTAAGAAGCTTTTCAAAGCTGCTGAGCATGAATTAAATCACGCTGAAATCCAGTGGGGTAGCAAAGTGCTGCTGTCAATGATTATACTCTGGATGAATGGTGGCATTTTCAGAGGGCTGCAAAAGCCCATTGCCTTTCCTTGAAAACTATATCTCCCACTCTGTTGAGGATCTTTGAATTTTTTTTTTCCTGATACCTGAATACTGATGTAGGCCCTCATCTTAAAGGTGACTAACGAAAAGGTCATGATTTTCAAAGAAATGCTGAGCACCAGTACTTTAAATTATGGGTCTCATTTAACTTATCTTCAGTTGGACAGGTAAAATCAAGGTACACTGAGGACTTGAGTTAGTGACTCATGTGTCGGTCGTGATCCCTTTGAGATGCTCCAGGATATTTCAAATGACTATGGAGCTGTTGGATATGACACAGGAGATATTATAAACAGAGCTCTTTCGGAGTGGAGGCTGCAGACACCTGTTTGTTGAAGTCTTGAACTTGAATTGTGCAAAAAGGGTTTGATATTTCTGTGAGAAGATCATCCCTTCAGAGATTTCTTCAACATCTGCTTCTCATCCCATCACAAATGCTGCCTGTCTTTGGGATGCTTTGGCATTTCCACTTCCAGTCCCAGCTTGCAACCAGCAGTAAAAGAACGTTAGAGGATCTTGAAGTCTGGTTTGAGTTTAGGTGTAAAAATGACTGAGGCTCATCTGCTTTCTATCTTCTATGAATTGCTGGCTAGTCCTTTTCTGTCAAGATGTTCAAGCGAAGATTATGTACATTTTTAAGGAGGTTGTGTAGGGGCCTAGAATAGGGGCTAGGTTAAAAGAACCAGGAGATCCTTCTCCCTGTGTCTCCTCTATAAATCTCTCATTATCAAAATAATGCCTCATTTGTGGTCTTGGATGGCTCTGCCTTGAATGAGTCATATTTCTTTTGATACAGATGATTCATATCACTTCTTGTACAGCCCAGGCTTGATCTGCAGAAAAGCTTAACAGCAGAAAAGCTATAGCACACAGGCTCTGCACATGCTCTGAGTTTCTGATAATCAGCCTTTATTTAATTAAGCTTCATATCTTTCTTGTGAGGTAATTATTATTATTTTACAAGTTGTACCATATTATAAAAAAAGAAAGAAAAACTAGAGATATTAAGGGATTGATGAAAGTGACGGGAGATGTTATTGTAAAGATCTGGATTCAGAAGTGTCTGCCTTACTATTCCTTGAAAACACACGATGCCCTTTTCTAACACAAGTTGTAGATAGAAATTCAACACAACCAACAAGTGTCTTTATTGAGCTCCAGTTGCACACCATGTTCTGATTCAAGGACAGTGGATTGCTGTCTCCCTAGCTTCAGTGATGAAACAGTTTGTATGTGCCTTTTTCAAGAGATAGCTATCAGGAAGCAGAAATATGTGCCTTGGTGAGGTTTTGCAACCAGAGACAATGAATTATGTATGTTTTTTTCAACCTCTGGTCCCCCTGCTATCAAACTGCATGGCTGTGGTTTCTTGGGCTGCATCCTTCAAAGGGTAATCATTCTCCTCTTCTGCCAGCAAACAGGATTGTCAGACATTTATAATGAGGAGAAAGAGATGTTATTCAATGTAGACCTCATGATTTCTGCACTCCTGCTGCACAGAGCTAAGATCGAGTATGGTTTCTGCATGTGGAGAAACTACCAATGTTGCAGTCTAACTGGACTCAGCCTCCAAAAGATGTAAATGCACTTCAGGTGAAAAGTTGTGAATGAATCCCAGATGAGGGAATGTATAGTTAAGTCGTGATTTCAGACAGTTTGCTACTCTGACCCTCTTTGCTGAGGCAGAACCACAAGGCAACATGATCTTCACAGCTGAACCTGGCAATTAAAGATGTGTATTCTCTTGATCTGTTTGTGTTTCATTGTGGACCTGAAATCAAACACAGAAAACAATTTTGCCTCAACATCCCGCCACCCCCACCCCCCCCCCCCCCCCCCCCCCGCAACCAATACAAAAAGACCTAATCATGTGTTAATTGTGTCCCTTGTGTAAAAACAGTTAAAATTGTATGCACCTTTAAAAGGCCTACACCTTTCAACATTAGAGAATTATGTATTTTTGTTTTCTTCTCCAAGTGCTTTTTTTATATCATTGAAAAAGACAAATTAGCCTGAGAAGGCTAACAGCATTGGACTTCTGAATGATTGCTCTGATGTACCACCACGTATGATCCAATTTTAGATTTCATCCTATTAACTCCAGATTAATTATGAGGACACCTTCAAAGATAAAAGTAGAAAATACATTAGGTTTAAATAGGAACAGGATACGGAAGTGATGTCATAACATCACAGAAAGAGAAAACAGCTTATTGAATAAGATGCTGCCCTGTCTATTCAGACACCCAAGCTGGCTGCATCTGCAGTCATTTTCCTCAAAGAACGTAGGAAAGATGCCTAATCCTCCTGTGCCAGTACTTCCATATATCTTTAAGTGGACACTTGGAAATAAATCGGTGGTGAGACAATACAAGGATCAGGCATAATCTCTATCAAATATAACAACACTAACCAAGTAAATAAAAGTAACTGTCACTAAACCAATAGTGGCAACAACTCCCAAACCCTCCATCGCACATGTAGTTCTGAAATGTTACATTTAATGCAGTGCAATATTAGTTTTCCTATTACTGTTGGCTTTAGGTGAGAGATGTTCAGACACAATGATCTTAGGCAGTGAGCTAAAACTAGAAAGGCAGCTTGCTCTTGTAATTATTGTGTGTGTATATATATATATGTTATCGGGAGAGTGGTGCTTGATTTTGAGATCATTGAAATAAATTTTTCTATAAAGCTGTGATCACCTGCTGGATCACATGGACTAAGTTGGCTTTCCCAGTCCAGTTCCTTGCTTAGCAACAGGCACATCACAAATGCAGTCATTAGACTCCATCATGTTGTGGAATATATTGTCATTCTGACTCCAGTGAAATAGATGCAACCCCCTTTTTCTTCTAGCTGTGGTTCACAGAAATATCTCAGAAGGAGCTGGCAGACTGGAAATTTGCAGAGATGTATCTGTTTGCATGGTTAAGCAGAGATTAATTTTCCAGGTCAGCATCCTTTTGCAAAACATGCAATTCGTATTGAAAAAATCCCAAACAAAACAAACTTCTGAGTGCCTTGAAACGAAACTTCATCTTTTTGGCAAGAAAACCAAGTCCTAATATCAAGCTATAAGTTAAATATCTAGAGATATACAACTGTAATTAATTCAAGTATAATGATGCAATCAATACATTGACACTTTCTGATTTGACAAGGATGATTACTGGATCACCATTTATCTCCCAGGTTTCCCAATAGTCAATGCCTCTAATGAAAAGTCTCCTTTGACTCTTTTCCATTTGATGTTTTAACTTGTTTGAATTATTAGCTCTAATTTTGTCAAGCTGGAATGTTACAGACCGGGCTGCTAGGATACTGCAAGATTCATGGGTTTTGGATATTGTACCACAGTAAAACAGCTGGAGGGGAGGGGAGAACCGGTATGGTGAGTAATGGCAAATGCATCCATCACAACAAAGAAACTTCTATCAGCCCCACTGGCAAAACAGTGAGTTACTGAACTATCAAGGATATCAGGCTGAGGATTTTGAATGATAGCTAAATATACTTTCCCCTTAGAGGGGTGATCTTGCTTTGGACTGATTATATTTGTTGCTATCAATGATGACAATGAACAGCTGTGCTCGGCGGTAGCTGCTTGTAATTTCTTTGCCAAACATATCCACTCATAGGACAAATAGATGCATTTTGAAATTAGCAATAAAAAAAGACCAAAAAAGTGAGCAAGATGTACAGATATGTGATACTGTCCAGCCATCTTTGAAAGAGTTAGTTATTTTTTGACTGACCTAATAACATCACTGAGACTATTCATACTATCTCCTACATGTTGTTATAAAGCTTTTTAACAGTGAGGTACAATATTCCCATGGGGTAAGAGAGCTACCACTGCACAGAATTTCCTTCTAGTGTAAAGCCAAGCCATGAGCTCTGTCAACTCTTAGTTTATCACAGAATAGACACCTTTCTCCAAAACCATATCAGTGAATATACAAACAGTACCAGGAAAGAAATTGTTGCACAATTGAAGTTAGTGGCGAAAGTCTCATTGACTGCAAAAAGGACAAGAATTTAATCACTTAACACAGCTCTGAGGTTCTCTGCAATTTTGGTATGCCTTTGCCAAACCTGTAGATTTGGTGTTTTAAAACCTTATTTTCCTTAGGGTTGAATTTGGATTTGAAATTTTGAGCTGGCTTTGGTTTGCAACTCTTCATCTTGGTTTAATCATTTTGTCATCATCATTACGTTGCTTGACAGGTCTGGGGAAGGCTATCGTAAACGGTTATGTTAGTCACATAACCTTCAGATGCATATGTAAAGTCAGACTGGATAACTAAGGATTTCTTACTGTCTTAAACATCTCTGCATTTAAGATTGTAGTTCACACCTATCCTCCTCTTTTTCTTCCCCTCCCAGTTTCTTAACTGAGAACAATAAAGACTGCAAAGTGAGGGAAAGACATAAACATGATGGAAGCATAACGAAAATAGCAGTGAGCACATCTCAGAACTTGGAGAAAACATTTAAGGAAGGGGTGCACAGAGACTATTTCATGCTTGAACTCTGGTGTCAGAGAAGTAGTTAAAACATACCATCCGAAGTGAGGCAGTAATTATGAGAAGTGAACTAATAATAGGTAAGTATAGAAAAACAGAGACTGCAAAGAGACAGTCAAAATAAACTAGGGAATGAGGCCACTTAAACCATCAAGGCTAAACTCAGAGATAGGCATGGAACAGGTCAGTAGGAACTGATGTAACTTTCTGAAGGACAATTGTCCTTTTGTTAGGACCACTCAGGCCCCCTGAAATCTGTTTCCTCTTGGCTTTTGCAGTAAGGAGTCTTGTCCTCAATGCTAAGTCTTGAATTATCTGAATCGAGTTTGTTTTTAAAATACGTTGAGACAGACAGCGTCTTGTGGGTTTGAAGCAGCCACAGTCTGTGTCCAACTTGAGCAGCCACTGCTGTGGGGGAAGGATGGCTGTTGTCTAAGGGGGAACAAAGTTGATGCTTAATATTATTTAGATTTCATGTGCCTTTGGTTCTGGTCTTTGATCTCTACTAATTTTAGAGACCGTGGTCTGTACAAGATGAATGTGAACATGGTTAGATATTGTTTCCTGTGGGAATAAGCAAGGGGAGAGCAAGAGAGATGGACATATTCAAATGGCTTCTTGTGGGTCTCTAAGCTGACTCTACAACAACATTTAAATTTAAGATAATGATGGGTTGATTCAGGCTGTTAGTAACTCTGAAGGGTCAGGCCCTACCCACAATGTAGTAAAAGGAGCGAAATTTTTACAGTGTTGAATTGCTCACTCCAGCAAAGCCTTAATTTCAAGTTTACTCTCGCCAGCTGCATCAGGAGCTGGTGTCTGATGATTGCAGCTAGTGTATCATCAGAAACCAGCACTCTCTTAAACTCAGTGACTACAATATTAACGATGCCTGACTGAGGGACGTGTGGGGGTAACCTGTTCACCCTCATTTTTTGAGGTGGTGGAGGCAGTGGCGAGCTCAGGAATTCTAGCACAGGATTCCCATTCTGATTAATATACCTAAATTTAGGTTTCTAGATGGCTAAAATCCCCAAACAGGTCTGACTGAGTCACCTGGGTCCATAGTGCTGTTAGGGTGCTGGACACTACTAAGTATCCAAGACATCTAAGTCAGGTTATTAGATATGACACAGGACATACAAGAGACTTGAACTCTTTTGATGGAATATCCTACATTATCACAAGTGGTACTAGACACCTGTGGCTGAGTACTTGATTCAAACTCTTAGTTAATACAGTCAATGGAGCTTGGAGAGCAATTCACCTCCTCTTAAGGTAGACATCTAAACAACATCTGTTCTAGGAAATAAAACAATGCCAGGGCCCAGGGCTGTAGCATGGTTTTGGCTGAGGTCAGGATGATACTCTTGCAAAGTCTTCTAGGCTCAGGTAAATTAGCACAGACCAAAGAATTTTCCCAATAGGGAGTTTGGATCTGCCAATCTCATTTTGGAGGCCAGGAGAGTTTAAATCATGCAGATGACCAAACTGTGCTAGTTGGCAAAATGATCCTGGCATGACTCTACTGTCTGTTTTGGTTATATCTGTAGTGACCACGGGAGCAGAAACACCTCCTGCCTGTTTACACACCTCTATGTAGACATCAGAATGGAGTGTCTTTTTCTTGAACTGAATCCCACCTCTGGAGCAGGATGGGGTGCAGCTGGGGGCAGCTTCAGTTCCTTTCGAGGGGAAACCAGCACCTTTCCTTGATCTGTTCAGTCTGGCAGATGTTTGAATAAGATGTTTGTTTGTTAGAGCTGTGATCTCAAAGTTGCTCTTAACTGGTTAAACTGGTCCACTGGACTGTAGCATGATGACCTCCACCTGGACCCACACATCTTCCTCCTCTCTTTCATGTTTTTTTTTTTTTTTTTTTTTTTTTTTTTTTTGCATTGAGCAGTCATCTGAATGATTTGCCGGAATTTTAATCTTCTCCCTCTTTAGCAAAATCAGTTTGGGGATCCAGTTCACTGTGAGGTTCCATGGTCCCAAATGATAACAGCAAGGGAAGGAGCAGAGCAACATGGCCTTGGGTGAGGCTGCCAATTTTTGTGGCTGTGTGTTCTTAGGGTGGCTCAAAGAAATGGTGAGCCACAGTGTGTGGATGTAGGATGCTCATTGTGGTGGAATCCAGCTGGGGTTTCTGAGTATTTAAGAGGGCTTTTATTATTGCTGGTATTAAGGAATTGTTCAGGGAAGATGCAAAAAAGGAGGAAATAAAAGCTAAAATAATTCCTCCAAAGCCAGTCTAGATTTCCTAGGCAACAGTGAGGAAAATAATGGAAGGCTAATCATATAATTTAAGCTCTGTTAATGGGAATAGCCTCTTCTTGTAATTATCTCAGCAATACATTCTCTTTTTTTTCCTGTTTACCCATTACCTTTTAAAGTTAAACAGCATCAGCAATAAACAGAAAAAAATGGGGATATTTCCTATCTACAGTCGCTAACTGAGTAGAAGCAGAAATGAGCATCTCACTTATTTGGATTTTGGAGCTGGGATGTAATTGAATTTCAGACTATGAATCTGGATCTGAATTTCAGTGATAGCTCTAATACAGGGTTGACTGTAGCTGGTGTCAGAACTTTCAGTTTAGACTCTATCAAGAGGCAATTGAAAGCATCAACTCCAAAACTCTAACCCAGCAATAATTAATGTTTAAGGCATGATAATAATCTGCTATCAAGATTACAAATTAAATTAACTATTCACTTTACCTTTATGCTGAAAAAAAGAAGAAATTTCTATCTCCCTTCTGTGCATTAATCTCAAGTCTGCGGGATATTCAGAACTTGTCCGTGGGATATTCAGAACTTGTACCACTGTAACTGGGCTCCCACGCCAATCTATTCATTTTGCTGCAGTTGCTCCTGATTTACATTGGCAGCAAATGTTTCTCCACATCACTAAGAGGTACAGTTGTATTTAAGACAGATTTATTTCACTGGAAATGAAAATAAATTCCTACTATGAATACTATATTGGAAAAAAAAAAAAAAAAAAAAGGCTTTGCCTTCTTTCCCTTCTACCCCCTGCCCCCTCTCCTTTTTGTAATGCTGAATGTAATGAAGCAAAATTCATTGTTACAGATCTAAACGTGACAATTCGGCAAATTTTATTTCCTTAGTTCAGCTGAATTTGTTATTCTCATACAGTTCTGTAATTGCCTTTTTTTTTCCCCAGCTATCAAGTTCACACAGGTAGAAGAAAGACTGCTTTAGATCTGAACTTGATGCTGGAGGTCGTTGGAAATATTATGTAATATGACTCAAAAAGCTTTACAAACTGTTCAAATAGCAGAACATTTCTAGTACAGTGCAGGAACATAAAAGTGAAACCAAACAAACTCAAACCATTTTGCAATTACTGACAAAATCGTGCACTGGCAGAAAATGTGAAAGAATAACAGGAGCGGAGCGGAGGAGGCTTTTTTTCTCTTTTTCTTTTCTTTCTCCACCCCCCCCTTTTTTTCCTTCCTTTTTTCTTTCCTTTGGTACCAATAAAGCAAATGCATCTCAATTCTTGAAACAACTGAATACATGTCCACTTCCCCTGCCTTACTGCTTTCCTTTGTATTGATAGCACCACTAAAAGATAAAGTAACATTAGCACTAAGTGTAAATTAAATGATGGATGTTACAGTTCCCTTTTTCTGAATCTAACTCTTTAAACCTTAGTTTAGAAGCTTAAATGTGGAATGAGGGACTATGTCCTGTTTCTCCCTGCTGGGTTCATTTAGGATAAAACCCAGGCTGTCCTGCATTTTAGTTGGAGACTTGCACACAGTGGGGGTGATTGGACTTTCTCTGCCCAAGGCACAACATATGCTACTTCCCATCACTTTAATAGGCATTAGTTCCGCAGACAGCACTGGTCAAATGTACATTATTCACAATCACTTTAATGCAAATATGCAAGGATGAGAGAGAAAATATGTCACAAAGAAAGAATCAGCCATTTCCGTTCTTTTTTGATTTTCTTCTTCTATCCCAGTATCTCTTCTTTCACCACATCTGTCTGCCTACATGTATGTATCTCTGCAGTCACTGCATTTTTTGGAGGATTTTGTTTATTTTTTTATGGAGGGTCTCCATGTTGTCTGTTGAAAGTGTTTAGATGTAAAATATCAATACTACACTTTTTCTGAAGGTTCTGTCTATTGCTATTCTTAGTGCTCACTGGAACAATGTTTTCTTTTTCACTGTCAGCCTCTTCTTTTTCAAAAGGTTCATCCTAATAGTTATTTTTATTATTTTTGTTCTGCTGGATCCTTTTATGCAGCCCCAGAATGACCAATGTCTGTAACAAATAAAACTTCCTAATTAAAATCTTATCACCAGAAACCCATTCATACTATACTATATTCATACTATGCTATACTTATCTATACTATATCTATACTTCTGCATAGATGAGGAATAGTTTCAAGTCCTTTGCGTTTACACCATGGCTTCTTTATCTTTTTTTTTTTAGCTGGGTAAATTACATGTAGGGCTCTGCACACTGTCACTGTGCTGTAAATCCTGTTATGGTACAGTGTCATAAATGAGACCACAAAGATGTTTTTACTATCTACCAGTCTGTTTGCCTGTCTATCTTTATTTCCTTGGGATAGGTCCTGAACAGATAAGAAACAAGTGATACTTATTCTGTGAGGATCTCAGAGAACCCTAAAAAGATGATGAATACAATTCAGCAGCTTATTCAGAGTATAATGTTTCAAGTCACAATATCTAAGCATTTTACTAGTTTTCTTCCCCCCCCTCATTTCCCTGCCAAGTTCAACACTTCACTCCTCCCCTGCCCATCCATTCATGCAGGTGTCAAAGTTTTTCTAAGTTATCACCATCACTTACGGTTGTTTCTTTCCAACCAACTTCCTACAAAAATTCAATGGATGTTTGGACTGAGTATTGAGTGTGAATCCAAGCTTATCAGACCTTTGATAAACTGGAAGGATGTCGCTCTGTGGCAGCCAAAATCAATCTAACCTTTGGCTGCCACAGTGTTCCTTAAGAGAGAGGAATTGTTCCTCTCCACCTAATAACCAAGGCCAGTGGTGAAACCTTGGCCAAACCCCAAATGAAGGATATCAGTTCATGAACTGTATCAGCACAACCAGAGTTACTTATCCACGGAGGTTACATGCCACACTGGAAGACTCTTCAGTGTAACAAAGAGATGGAGCCATAAGATCCATTCATCTTGTGGCTGGATAAATTGAAACCTCAGATTTTAAGCCAAGAGCTCACCAGATCCATCAGGATAACTTTCCAGGGGAAGTGGTAGATTCTGCAGATTTTATGTCTTTAAGGCTGTCTTTCCTAAGGAGATATTCAGGCTCTACCACAGGTTCTTGGGGTCATGGCAGGAGCTTATCTGGGATGTTTTGAAGTTAAATGAAATATGCTCAATTGCACAGAACACTGTGGCGTCAGAAAGCCAAACCTATGTGTTTCCTATAAGAAATGAATTAGAAAAAACTAAAATCATTTTGTTAGACACTCACTTGTGAAACTCAAAAAGTATATTTTTAAGCAGATATATTCCCATGAGACATCTTAATTCATACAAAATGGTGTCTTCTGAAGAGAAAGTACTCCCCTCTCTCACGCACCACACATGCACTCTGTGTTCACTTTGCTAGTTTCATTAGTGTCAAGTGATTAAGCATTAATTGCAAAATGTAACATTGCATCAAGTTTGCTTTCTAATAGGTGACTTTTAATGGCAGAGTGCTGTACCAATGACTTCTAATTAATGCTCAATTTTGTTCTTCTAACTGTCAGAGGAAACACAAAACAATAGATGTTTGTATGTGTGTTGAAACATAGATAAGGCTTTTGGCAACCCGCTTATAACATTCCTTTACAAAACAGCACTCAGTGCTACATAGAGGATTAAATGATGGCATTATGATGGATGAAACTTGGTTCTTTTGATTATTCACTGTTACTTTATTGTAACCTCAGTAGAATCAATCCAGATTTACATCACCAGAAAGGGAAAAACAATTATTGCTTTTATTTTTTATATATTATCATATCCCACAGTTACACAGATCATAATAAGGGATGGCCCAATGCCAAGTACCAGGGAGTCCTGGCCAATGATCTATGTGTTTTCCTGGCCTAGTGAGATAAATTACATCAATTTCATAAAGAACAGCAACAAGGAGCAAAGCAGCAAGTATTGCATCTGGACACCTTTAACATCTTAGCTTAAATGATCTAATGCCCAGTTAGCTGGATTAGCTAAGAGGAGGTTTTTGTATTATATCTAGCAATCTTTGTCCTCTCTGCATGTGTAACAAGGTATTTTATTGGATCTGCCACTATCTTGCAGAAAAAAATGAAGGACAATAAAAATAACAATTGAAATGACTATGCTCCTGCTCCTCCTCCTTCCTCTGCAGCTGTTTGCTTTATTTATGTTTTTACCAATACCAGAGGAGTTATATGAGTTTTTAAAAAAGGTTTGGAAATAGCCAAGCATTGCTTCCCCTTGAAGCAATCACTTCATGGACCACTTTATTTCATATCACAGTATTACTCTACAGTTCAGATGTCAGATGTTTACATTGTAGGTTTTTTATTATTAATAGATTTTTCAATTGGGAAAGCCTGTTTTCTCTGAACTTAGTAGGACTTTATCTTTTCTTACTGGCGATGAGTGATTTATGTGGACAGCTCCTATTAATGTTAATGGAAAGCAAATGCGTAAATCTCTCCACAGTAGATAGATAGCAATCTTACAAAAGTGGTCCAAGCAAAGCGTGTCTGTGTACAGGGTCTAACTAGCAATTAGCATAAAAGATTGACATCAGCTCTAATTCAGTATTTATGTGAGTACTGTTAATCTAGATACAGAATCAAATTAATCCCTTGTGTAACTCCAGTGCCTGCTTTGGAATTTCAGCACTGAAAATTGTGACCTATCCCATCTCCAAATGTGTAAGCTAAATAGAAATGCACAGGTTTTAAGGACTAGACTCTGATACCCTGTTCAGTGGGGGGGGGCTTGTTAATTAAGCCAACCTGTATAGCTCCTGTTACCTGATGTATAAAGCCATTTGAAAATTGAGATTTGTAAAGGAGGATGAGAGAATTCCATACTTTTTGGGGTTAGGCACCTAAATACTATCAGGAAGATGAGATCCTTCAGCAAAGTCCTTGAAGAACTAGGACAGAAAAAAGGTGATTTGAAAGGGCTTTTCCATTAAATTCTTGTAGGTAAAGGAGCCAAGGGTTGAGTAGAGAAAGGGAAAAGAACAAAAGAAAGGCACAAGCTTTTAATCAGAAAAACATCAATGATTTGAGGTTGGACTGCTTTTGTTGAGAAGTGTCTTTTTCTTCAAAAAATACTGCAAAGAAATACTAATATGGCTAATTCCTGAATGGAGCTACGTTTTAGGTAGAACCCAGGTACCATTTCACAACATAAAGTAATGGGAATGGCCAGGGATATACTGGAGGAGAAAATCAGGCTCAAGGGTAAGTTCTGCACAGCAGGACCTTGGTATCTCCCATCCCACCACTGCCTGGATCTCAGGTTTAGACAAAGCTCAAGACATAGGTGTGGGACATAATAAGACATAAACTCAAACTTCTGTTTCATGTCTCAAACAGAGGAAATAGTCTGGTGAACAGCTGGAGAGTATTCTTATACACAAGTTGATTAAGCATGGAGTAGATAAATGGACAGTGAGGTGGACTGAAAACTGATTGCACTGCCATGCTCAGAGGTTTGTGATCAGTGTCACAAAGTCCAGCTAGAGGTTGGTACCTAGAGGTGTGCTCAGGGGGTCAATACTGGAGCCAATACTGTTTAATCTCATCATTAATGATCTGGATGATGGAGCAGAGCGCACCCTTAGCATATTTGCAGATGATATGAAACAGGGAGGAGTGGCTGGTACACCAGATGAGTGTGCTGTGATTCAGAGGGACTTCATCAGGCTGGAGAAATGAGCTGAAAGGAACCTCATGAAGTTCAACAGAAGGAATGACAAACCCAGCACCTGAGGACAAATAACTCCATGAACCAGTACAGGCTGAGGACCGACTGTCTGGAAAACAGCTTTGCAGAGAGGGTCCTGGTGGACAAGAATTGGAACATGAGCCAAAAATGTGCCCTCACGGTAAAGGTGACCAGCAGCATCCTGAGTGGCATTAGGAAGAGCCTTGCCAGAAGGTCAGACTTGGTGAGACCCATTTGTAGTGCTGTGCCCAGTTCTGGTCTCACCAGTGCAAGATAGATGTAGACATGCTGGAGTGAGTCCAGCAAAAGACCACAAAGACGATCAGGGGATTGGAGCGTATGACATGCTGGGAGAGGCTGAGTGGGCTGGGATTATTCAGGTTGGAGAAGAGAAGGCTCATGGGTGATCTTATTCATGTGTATAAATAGATAACGGGGAGACTAAACAAGACAGAACCAGACTCTTCTCAGAAGCTGACTGGACGTGGCCCTGAGCAACCTGTTAAAAATGACTGTGCTCTGTGCAAGGGGGTTGGACTAGATGATCCTGAGACATCCCTTCCAACCTCAGCTATTCTGTGATTCTTTGGGTTCAGTCGCCCACACACAGGACCAAGCAGCTTTTGCATTTGCTTTTCCAGGTAGGACTTATGTTATATTTTCCAGCCCCACTGAGATTCCTTATTTTTGTCCATAAATGCATGAAACTGTGAAAAGACCAGCTGCCTTGCATCTATTTTAGTTACATCTTGGTACCTGTGCCAATACAAGCCCACATACCGGTGTTTTGTCCAAAAGCAACTTAATCACCCTGTGAAACTCAGGACTTCTGCTCTAAAAGCCTTGGCTTGGATATGAAATGGCAATGTGTCCCATTACTGTTCCCAACCAGAGCCATCTAGTTTTTGTATGTTCTTGTTAATGTGTAACCTGCCATAGGTGACTGCTTGAACAGGCAGATGGGATAAGATGATGTCCAGAGGTACCTTCCAATCTCAAAAATTCTGTGATTCCGTATCCTCAAACTTTCCTCCAGAAGAGTAGCTGGGAGTTGAGCTCATGCTTTTATATGAGGATGGTAGGTGGAACCATATTTAGGAATATGGTTGATTCTCCAACTGATGTTGTGAGTGTACTTCAGAGTTCAAGAAGTCAACTTTCAAAACTGTGATTGTCTTTGACTTCTATTCATGTGAAATCACAGGCAATTGGGATACCCAATCCCTTTCCCCAGCGACTCTCCCAAGACAGAAAGTTAAGAAAGAATGTTTTAAATCAAACTTGTATGGCTATTTAAGAAGGAAGAAAACCAGAAAAATTTGGACACAAAACTGACTGAGAAAATGGAATTAACCTCCTGTCTTAATAAAAGTAATTCAAATATTTTATTGGCTGGGATCTCAGTTTTAAACAGCATTTACAAGGTATCTGGTCCATGATTCTTATCTCCCTGGAGGGGCAATGAAGAGCTGTTTCGTGACCTATGTTAAACAAATCTAGTCCCTAAAGTTGCTTCTATCCTAGTAAATTAAAGCATGCCAAAGAACATTCTCAGGCCCTGCAATGGAGTTATCTCTATAGTTGCAGCATAAAAATGGTCTCTGCTGTGCCAAGCAGTGCTTTCCCAGTAAGTCCTGGACATGGCTCAGAAGACAACAAGGCCAGGGAATGATCCAGAAAAGCTAGACTCAGTGCAGCTGCCCTTTTCTGAAGGTCAAAAGGATTTAATAGTATTGACACGACTAGACCATACCAGTTGGCCACAGGGTTAGACAACTAGCTTAACTGCATTTTATTTTACTAGTGTGCTGTAGTCCAGCTCCATCAGAACAGTCTACAGGAATCAGGTTTTTGTTGTATTCTCAGGAAAGAGCACCTTGGACCAAATTAGGCAATTCTCTGAAAAAGCAGACCCTGACCCTCAGAGCACTGCTGGCTTTGATCTGTTCTTGTCCCCAACGTACAGGGTTGCTTTTGGAGCAGTAAAAAAAGCTGGTCTAATGCACATGCAAGATGCTAGCACACTGGTGAGTGGGGGCGTGCAGGGTTCAAAGGGCAAAACAGAGCAATGAGGTACAAGTGTGATTGAGAGCGTAAGAGATGGCACAGACCCATCCAAATCACTTCATGTCTAGCATTAACCAGATCAATGAACAGGGCTTTGGAGTTAGGTAATGGAAGAAACAAGTGCTTCTGCAGCCTCTGTCATGGTGAAAGGGACTATGGAAGCATTTTGTACACTTCTCTTCTTACCTTGTCCAGCACAGGCACCAAACTGGGTAAAAATACGTAAGCAATCAGTGGAACCTGTTTTCTCAGGCACATGGGGCATAAATAAACACAACAGAGTGGTTGCCAAAGGTATAACAGATCCTAAGATTGGAAACTACTTGAAACGTTTGGTTCTGTACAATCAAAGGAACATTTTTTTTTTCCCCCTGAGGGCAAGGGTGCTCTGTTTCTTTCCCCTTTCCTCATTTCCAGCCAATATATGCCTTAAAATGTTAATTTTTTTATCCTTAATGATTGCATTGGTGCTTGTAGGCTCTGAAATATTGAAGCACATAAAGATCTGCTCATAAAAATCTCTTTCAAATGTCTCTGTCTTCATAAGGTTCTTCAGAATCCAAAAACAGTGCTCTGTTGATGAAGGAGGACTTCAGTCTTCGATGGCATCCTGACTGGCAGTCTTGTGAGGACAACCAAAGGCAGCAGAGAAATATCACTTTTCTTCGCCGTAGCTGCCATTACTCAAAATCAGGTGTGGAAAGATCCCCAAAGAATGTGAGGAAAAGGTCAGTTCAGTATAGATTGAATGCAAAATGGGTCTGCTGAGTCCAGTATCCCATGTCTGACTGAGCTCAACAAAGGGTGCCTAAGGAATTGTATAATATGGCAAGTACATGGCAATATCTTCTCGGTAGTTCTAGCTTCTGGTGGTCTATGGCTCAGGAACCTCTGAGTCTTTCTATTTAATAGTTGTCAGTGGATTTTTGTACTATTTTCTACCTGTTTCAATATTTTTTAACAGAGGGGACAATCTACTTGAAGTGGTGATAATATTCTTTATTTACAGATGTATTTCAAAGAGACTGTGTCTCTTAACACACACAAAAAAAGCAGAACTAAAGAACAGTCTTATGATCAACTACCCTGTCTAGTGCCCTGTTGTTAACATCCAATTATTTGCACAGTCTGCAGATGCCATTTTATAACCATTGGAGTAGCTGGTCATTTCTTAAATCCGCCATCTTATGCTCTTGAATGCCGTCAGAGTGATGCATACTCATTATATGCCTTGATGCACCTCACACTCATATTTTAAAAAGCAAAACAAGTAATTCCAGAAACACAGTGACAAAGGAAACCAGTGTTTCTGTTTTTCCTTTGGCTTGACTGACATTATAATTGAATTAGATGGATCTTTTCTTTTATCTCTACATATACCTGTAGAAATGAAATGGCCACAAAGTAGTTAAGCAATAGCAAGCAGGCTGTCACAGCTTGCCTTCAACTGTACAAACCAGGTTAACAAGCTTTCAGGTTAAGTTTATCCCTTTTCTCCCAAACCACCTTTTACAATGAAATTTATAAAGCACAGAATTAGCTGTGAGAGACCTACCCATGTATCAAATAGAGTAGTATCCATCCAGGGAAAGTCATATGGCAGGGGAGAGTCATCCCCTCGTTCAGTTACCTAATTTTGTTGATTGCAGTGTGGGAATTTGTATGTGCACTTGGTGCCTAAGTTCTCATTGCTGTCACGAAAAACCAAGAGCTCAATTCAGTTTGACTCGACATAGTTTTTTGGTGCCACCTGAGACGACCAAGGGCCTGTGAGACATCCATATGGGATTCACAGATGTAACACTAGACTTACAGGAGACCCATGCCCTTCTAGAGAGCCAGCTGGATGTCAGATGGGACCTAGAGGCATCTCGGATAGCACTGGATACCTGCATGTGGGTGGCTAAATCAAGTTCTTCATCAGTGTTGTCAATGGGAGTCTAGAGAGCAGTTCAACACACCTGAAGGCAGATGCCTACTATTATGTAGGTCTGTAGTTAGGAATCTAAAATTTAGATCTGTTCATCTGCTCTGGTTGTCATTATAATTAATGAAGATCCTGTCCAGACAAGTCAATGGAGACTGGAAAGCAGCTCCCACTAGAAATACCTACCTGCGTTTGGGCAGGTCAGCTACTCCCTGAACTCCACTGATGGTATCAACTGGATCTTCATTGGCTCTGACTCAAATCAGAGACAGCGCAAATGCAGACGTGAAGTTCTGAGGCACCTAAATGTAGGTGTCGGGGTCTAGAATCCCACCTACAGACACTGGAACAAAATGTTCCTGTCTGAGCTTTGCTTCATAAGAAATTAACTTGAGAAGCCTCATAAGAAGATATGAAGGAGACTGCTAAGACAGTGAATACCTCATCACATCCCCACATGCAAACACATTCTGCTTTTGAATCACATTCGTCTGCCATTTCACTCACCCCTACTCACACTGTGACAACTTTAGCTGTTGAATATAAGCCTCAAGTCCCTCCCCACCCCACACCTGAACATATCCAAATTCTGTTATTTAAAACACTAAAAAGTCCTTGGTCTTAAATTTTTTAATAGGAGCCTGTGCTTATTCTATTAAAAAATTAATCTGCTAGGATGTCTTTAATCAGCCAAGTCACACAAAGGCAAATTAATGACACAGTAACTTTAAGGATCCTTGACTTAGAGCTGCCTTTTATAAGCATAGAAGGCAGAATAAAAAAAAATCAAAAGCAGTAAAAACTTATATTATTTCTGTCAGTAGCTCCTTTTCAGAAAATGTTGTGAAAACAATCTCTGTGTGGAGGAAGCAACATACTGAGCAACAAGCCTCAATCACAGGAAGTTCATTTTTTTCCTTGGCGCGTCGCCCAGTGCCATCAGAACTAATTAAAAACAGAGCCACGCTGGTAGGAAGCTCAGTGTTTGGGTTTTACAATAACGGAGCAGCAAACCAGGGGGACGTCTAATGAGAATAGTTTCCGAGTTTGTTTTCTAGCATTGGGCAACTATGTCAATTACTGGAACTACAGCTCAGGGCCAGCAACCATGCTGAGACGTGAAAGAGTGTTATTTGCAGTACAGATTGAGCTGCTACTTTGATGCATGTGTTCTGCATGTCACTTGTATACTGGTGCAGTTCCTTGGCTCGTGACTAAATAGGAAGAGGCTGATGCCACCTTGCTCTTCTTGTCTGAGGCTAGATCAAATGTTACGAGACAGGGCTTTCCCCCGGATCATTAGATATGCTCCAGTTAAAAAATGAAATATGTCCTCTTGTAGGGATTCTACTTGTAATGAAGGATCTGACTTGCAAAGGGAATCATCAACCAGGGACTTAACCCTTTGAGGGTCGGGGGAAAACACAGGTTGACCTGAATATTTTAAAAGCAACCCTCATGACTCAAACAATCCCTCTCCCAAATGAAAATAAAAAATAATGCATTTAAAACAAGCACACGGCTGCAAAGTTGCACGCATGCAATTTTTACCTTTACAAATAGCCTGTTTAATATAATGTCTGTAGAATTATTGTATATGTTAAATATTGTACACTCTTCCTTTAGGATTGTTATTAATTTTATGAGCAAAGAAAACATAAGTGAGAGGGGACAACGGGCTGCAGCTGAGGAAATTGTTGCTGCAAAGATGAAGGAAATAACTTGTTCTCCATAGCGACTGGGGCTAGGATGGGAAGCAATGGGCTTAAACGGTAGCAAGGAAGATTTAGATTATTCATTAGGTAAACTTTCTAAGTGTAGGCTAGCTCTGCCTGGGGAGGTGGTGGAATCTCCATCATTGGAAGGTTTTAAGAGTAGGTTAAACAAACATATGTCATAAACAGTTTGATATAGAAGATCCTGCCCTGAGGGAGGAAGATGGACTAAACGAACTCCTGAGGTCCTGTCCAGCCCTATTTTCTCTGCCTATTTTTACATATTGCACCTGAATCTTTGCAAGTGAAAGCTACAATAAAAAAGCAATACTTTGCCTCTCAGAAGCAGCCTGTACCTTAAAGGGCTAAAATTAAAGATTTTCATGCTCTACACTGAAGTGCTTTCCTCTCTGGTTTAACACATAAAGTACGTCTTTGTACAGGAAATGAATTAAGGCCACCAGCAAGCTAAACGAGGCCAGAATATGCGCCCAGACCTTGCAATTAGGTCAACCATACTGTTAAATTGCTTGTTTGGTTCACAGCTAAGGCCAGTTGGTGCTTCTCCGGAGAGTGCCTGGGCCTGGGTCAAGAATAGCACCGTCCAGGGGCCGTTCCCAACAGACAGGTTGCATGCAGCAACCTGTTTAGATGTAAGAGAGTTTAGCCACGGATACGAGCTACGCTGTGCCAGCTGGCTTCAAGGTAGATAGCTGCTCCTGTCCCCTTTTATTTACTACTATAGATGCTGATGTACTTGTTTAAGAAGATAAAAGATAAAGCCAACAGCCTAAACCATGAACCACTAATATTTAACTCTGTGTATCAACGTAACTCTGTATCAAGAACACAGAGTTAATGGAAATAGTTGGGAATAAATAAGTTATATGGTCTAACAGCTGAAGCACTAACCTGAGACACTGAAGAACAGATTTCTTCCCCATGCAGGGAGGCCATGGATCTATCACTTCTGTCTCAGTTCTGCTAACTGAAAGTGCCTTCTCTGCAAAGAGGAAAACCATCTTTGTAAAGGACACTGAGATGTTCTCAAAATTATGCAAGGTGTGTCTGCTGTCATCATTACTCTTATATGGTCATAGTAACTGGGATTAGTAGGCTTACTACGCATTGTAAACTAGTATCTCCAACCATCTAACTTTTGGAAGAATTCAATCCACTTTATTCATCCTTGACACAACATTTTCTATTGTTAAGTAAAAATCAGTTAGGTAAACTCTGAGTTCCATTATCACTGCAGTTTTGTTTGTGTCCTTGTTGCTTTCTTTTGTTACACGATTCGCATTTGTTTCATGTAGCACCTTCTGGTGTCTTAGGCTGAGATCCAGAAACGTGGGTAAGGTACTGGATAACATTGTTGTAGGTTCACTGCTGTAAACTTGCTTTGTAATGTATTTTTCATTATTGTTATTGGTCATTGGTGGCTTGCTTTTCACTCTGTGGGTCACCTCCTGTATTGCCCTCCAAAGTCCTCCTGCATGCATGTCTTCTTCCATTTGTGCTACAGGCAACACACAAATCTCTTTGCTGTGGAGAATTGCTATCAGGGTGGTAATCACTTTTACTAATTATACAGTCTCCAGACTATAGAGAGAGCCTAGGTTTAAATCTAGCTGTTTAAACTAGTTCCCTAACTATACATTCAACATAGACAATGTGAATCCTAGCTGATGTCCTGTTGTGCTCCTAAAGAGTATAATAATATGAGTAAATGAGACCCTGTAACCATGAGACCAAGTTATATCCAGCTAGTGGGACTCATCATTTTCTCTATCTGTGTATGTACTACAGATCTTGCTACCTTAGATGGGATGGGTGAGGCAAAGCTGTAGATACTGTGTGAGCTTCCCAAACACAATGGAGTGACTGCAAGACAAATTGTTTTATTTTCATAAGTCAATTTAGGCTTTCAGTTCTACTAAGAAAACCTAATGTCTTCAGAGGGAATTATACATAACTGTATGAGAGACTTATTTGTGTTAGACTCGTTTTTAAGAGCAAATATTGCATCTTATCTTAAAGGTATTCAACCTCACTATTTTATCACCTTACTTCTGTTAACATAACATGCTCATAAACTTCTGTAACTTGCTCATATACCCCAATGCTTATTCTTTCACTGCCTGTTCATCTCATTTGTTAACTGATACTATCATCTATAGCAAGAACTTTGAGCAAAGCCACAGCTTTCATTTAAACGAGAAGTTGGTCTCTTGCCTGTATGTTTGACTGACCTTTTATTACTTCAGTAAAGGTCTGGGTCCCAATTCACCCTGAAAGTAAACGGATACAATTGTGTTGACTTCAGTGGAATTGCACACACTTAAGCTAACGGTGAATTTGGACCTCAGTAACTACATTTCCTTTTATAAGGCTGGTGGATGAGTGCTTGGGGAACAGTTAGGTTGTCAAATAAAGGCAATAGCTATATCTTTCTAGACTGTATTTATAGTGTACTCTTTCTACCAGGCTTTGCCCTGCTGAAGCCAGTTGTTCCAGGTTTTATTTCAGTCAGATCAGAGAAAATGAGAAATAATTAAGGATGAAATATGTGGCGTTATAAAAATTATGTTACTAACTGGTTGCAGTATGATGATCTTGGCGTAAAACAAATCGAAAGGCAGCTGAAGCCTTCCTACCTTCCCTGGTCATGCTTGCTTTCTTCAAGTCATGCTGATTACTGTGGTTAAACCAAGTTGTCTTTTTTTTTTTTTTTTTTTTTTTTTTTTTAAATCTTTGTTTTCCAATTGGCTTCAGGTCAAAGGGGAATTTGGCTAAGCCAAAAAAACCCCCAAAACCAAAACAGTTTTGGACTGAACTAAAAGTTAAGTATCAGGTTGAAATTCTTTAAATAAAAACAATGGCTGATCTCTTTGATTATATCTATTATAGAAAATTAAACAGTACTAAGGCTTAGATTCAGGGACCAGAACTCATTATGGTCCCTGGTACAGTTTTGTTCAGGGAAAATTAGCGCTATTTAAACAACTCCCAGCCACAGTTCATGTGCTGGGGTGGGCCTGAAACTATTCCTAACAAGCAGGCTAGATGCAGCCACTGTGATTTGAGGCTAAGAGGGTTTCATGATAATGGAAGTGACTGTATCATGCAGTTGGCTAGAAAGCAGGACCTGGATTTAGTTTACTGGTATATACATAAACTTTGTGGCTGAGTTGGGATATCTGGGCTCAGTCCTCCTGTCTGTTTATGAAAGAGGAGTATTTTAGCCTCTCAGGACAGAAGCCTAATCATGGTGCGACAGTTTATCTTTAAGGATGGGTCCATCTGTTCTCTCAGCTTAGCTGTTCTTTATATATGTAATAATGTATATTGATTGTGCCACGGAAAGAGATACAACCCATGATGTTTTTTTTGACACAAGAATGCTTAGTATGTGTCAGTCCAGGGAAAGCACTCTGCCTGTCCTGTCCCATGCCATGCCATGCCATGCCATCCCATCCCATCTTATCTTTCTGGTACTCTTGACTGCAGAAGTAGGTTTGACTCTTGGTATGCTTCAACAAAAGATCTGGTCTGGGTGAAACAAGAGGTCCCCAGTAATCCCCTCCAATTATCTGTGAAATTTGATGGTTCTCATATAACACCCCCTTACCCACCTGTGAAGTCCAGCCATCGCTTACGGAGGTCCCATCCCTGTAACTTTTCTCAGGTTCTTACACTGCTGCCTGTCATGTCCCTGCAGCCTTAACAAGGGGCAAGTTTCCCATCTAACCAGTAATCTAGGTTCCTGCTGTAGTCACTAGACTACTATCTCCAGAAAACAGGATGGAAATTGTTTTCTGCATTGGTTAAAGAAAAAGCCATGATTAAACATCTAATTTTTGGATGAGGAAATTTAGATGAGCTCAATCTGACTTTATGTACCTCTTCTGCAATAATCAGAAAACCCTGCTTTGGTTCTGCCCAGGTAAGCCCAAACCCAGAATGGCTGGGAGTTCAACACTGAGGCACTTCAACTAAATATTCAAGTAACAAGTGATCCTAGACCTGGATGCAGTCTAGCCATATTAATGTGATGTTAAGACAACTCTGATCCTCCAAAAAGGGCTTCGTAACTCAGGTTTGACATTGAGTTTAAACAGCTATTTTGCTTCTAGTCCATGCAATGCTGTACCAGTTCAGGCATGGCTGCACTGCAATTTATCTTGTGAAGTCCGGCTGAACAGGAGATAAAAGTGACCCTGCAGCTCACTCATTAAAGACCTTCACTTTTTGAAGACATTAATTCCTATAGGAAACTCATCCACTCTGGTGTGTGATGATGATGTTCATGTTACTATAGATTTCAGGAGGTTCAGGGTGAGCTTCACGTACAGTACTTCAGTTCACAACACATCAACTGCATTACTCTTTCATTAACTCCTCTGTCCTGCCACAGTATTAAGAACTAGTTTAGAAGCAATCTGTCTGTGCAGTTCAATTTTTAATGAGGACTCTTCTCTTTCTGTACAATAGGATCACCAACACTGACTTTTGCTTTCACTTGCTAGGACAAGAATAGTTGCTTTCTCAATTTTTTTTTTTTTTTTTAAATATTTCTGGATGTTTTCAGGCACGCCTTTTCCCCCTAGTGAATATTGTAGTTACTTATTTAAAAAAACAGACCACTTTTCAATAAGCACTCTTCTCTGAATTATACAAAACATGGAAATCAAGCTGGTTCATGTCCTGGATGAATCGACTGTTGTGTTTTAAAGCCATGAAAGAAGTGGTTGTCCAGGTGAATGAGTGAAGATAGTTTGATGGAGAGATTCTGCATTGTCATTCAGTACCAAGGAGATAACCTGGAAGACAGCGATCAGAGGGAAAAGGAAAAAGGAAGTACAGTCTTGTTGGCAGGCAAAGCAGAGAAATGGATACCAGAAATGGAAATAATCTCACTTAACTCTACAACATACATGTTTATCTCTGAATTCCCTTCACAGCTGATCACCAAGATAAAAGGAACTGTGCCCCAGAATAGCTTTTTCTATATTGTAACACCCTATTGTGCTGCACCTGGGTAGGGGCAACCCCTGGTAACAATACAGGCTGGGGGATGAAGGGATTGAGAGAAGTCCAGAGGAGGGTCACAAAGATGATCAGAGGGCTGGAACACCTCTCCTGTGAGGAAAGGCTGAGAGAATTGGGGTTTTTCAACTGGAGAACAGAAGGCTTTGGGGAGACCTTATTGTGGCCTGCCAGTACCTAAAGGGGGCTTATATGAAAGATGGGGACAGACATTTTAGTAGGCCCTGTAGCGATAGGAGACGGGGCAATGGTTTTAAACTAAAAGAGGGTAGAATCAGACTAGATATAAGGAAGAAACTTTTTATGATGAGGGTGGTGAAACACCGGCCCAGGTTGCCCAGAGAGGTGGTACATGCCCCATCCCTGAAAACATCCAACGTTGGACGGTCCCCCAGGTTGGAGAAGGCTCTGAGCAACCTGATCTAGTTGAAGATGTCTCTGCTCACTGCAGGGAGGTTGGACTACATGACTTTTCCAACTCAAACCATTCTATGATACTATGGTATTATGAAAAGAACCTGGATGACTAAAATTCTTGCTAGTTTTAGTAAGATGAATCCAAAGTTTGATATCTAGACACAGAGCTAAGAAGTGAGAAGTTTAAACTCAGGAAAGGTTGTAAGCTTGAAAATGTGATCCAAGAAAGCAAGCATTAGAGACAATAGAGCAGACAAGGGAAAAAAATTGCTTGTCAGTGTTTCAGTAGTTTAGAGAAAAAGTAACCAATGTAAAGCATCAATACATAAAATACTCTCCAGGCAGTGGCAGACCAGTTGAGCAAAGCAATTTGACTGTATCATACTCTATACCTGCTCCATAAAGTGACGAGATAGTAAAACTATTAGTCTGGCTACTTCTGGAGATACAAAACAAATTCAAATAACAATAATAAAAATACCCCACATAACCAACAAAAATCCCAGTCTTCCCTTTCTTTGCAGAGCTGAGACCCTTGCTTAATAGCAGAAGAGGGATTTGGGGGAAACATGGCAGCAGCTAGCATTGTTTGTTTTCCACTGCAATTTTAACCAAATGTTTCTTTCAGGCAAGGTATTTCTCCAAGGACTTTGCTAGAACTTCAGACTATTCTCAGGAAAGGAAAAAATACTCAAAGCTGAAATGTAAAGAAGAGATGGATGAAGACAAATGCATTTGGGCTGGCTGTGTTCAATGGAAGTCCTCACAGCTGGCCCAGAGTTTGCTGCTGCAGCCCAAGAACACCCTAAGGTTGCACTTGGGAGCACTGTGAGCATTTGAGCTCAGTTAAAATTCAGATGAAGGAGAGAGATTTACTGACGATCTTTTACATCCTTATATTATCGTCTTAACCTGCAGGTAAAGGATGTGATAACAATTCCCTTCAGTTGCAGTGGTTTCTGTTCAGTATGGTTGGAGTCAAAGCAGTAAGGTTAAAATACCAAAGAAAACAATGCCAAGTTTCTAACTGTCTCTCAGTAAAATTTGGCCTTTGATTTTTTTAATGTGATGCTGGTCTTTGAAAATAAGATGAATTTTGTCTTGCTAGGAGTGATGCATTTGGCTAGGTGTGTACATCAAAGGAGAATTTGCCCCAGTGGTTGCTTAGGACATTTAAACAGATCAATGGCTCATGTTTGTCAAGTTTAATCTGGCATTCATCTGTCTAGGTGTAGATGCCTACAGCATAGATGTCTATAATGAAGATGTCTATGTTAGAGTTGGTTGTTTAGACCCTCTATAATAGCAGTGGAAAGAAAGAGACCACTCTGGTGTGGGAGTTTGTTCATCCTTAGAAAGCGAGTCAGATGAGTCACACCCTTCAAACTGTTTTCTCCCATTGAAAGGAAAGGGAATCTACAGTACGAAATTTGGAATTGCAATGTAAACATCAAAAAGTAGGTGAAACGTGTTTGAGTGTCTTTTCTGAGATTATCCGTTTGGGGAAATCCTAGAGGTAAAGTTAAAACTGTCTGGAAATCTGCTTTCCTTTTTTTGTTTGTTTTGTTTCTTCCTGGGAACAGCTGTGAAAACTGTAGGGAACAGGAGGATATTAATAAGAGTGATTGGGAACGTGTTTGTGAAGAGATTGAAAACACACAGGTGAAGCAGGGAAGTCACTGAGGGTTGCTGAAAGATACTGCAGAACAACCGTGGGACGGCAGGATCCCGTGCGCCAATTCTTTCCAGAGGGAGCGAGAAGTTTGTCTTGCAGCAGAAGAAAGAAAGAGTGGCTGGAGATGCTATACAAAATTAGTTCCCGTAAGAGGAAAACGGTGAAGGGAGTGGGAAATAGAGCATGGGAATATCAAAGACAGAGGTGAGAAAAAGTAAGAAATGAAGATTGATTGATAATAAAGCAAAGACAATTGGAAAAAAAGACTTATGTATGGCCAAAGCCTAGTTCAGGCTCATAATTTCAGGAGAATCATATGTGCATTATCCATAGTTTGTGATGTAGGCATCCTTTTTTCTAAAGGATATAAAAGGAAATTTGGATCCACCTTTTTTTTTTCCTCATGAATATTACAGTTCAAGCCCTGATCGAAGATAACTTTCCACACAGTCTCCAGCACAAAAAGGGAAATGTTGAGACCTCAGCTGTGCTGTGAGATTCAGAGACTTTTCAGTCCAACAGTACCTCCTAACAAATAACATCAGCACAAGACAGAGGAAGATCTGTCTCATTGTCTTGAGTTTTCAATTTGGAGATGTACTTTCCTATTTATCTGTTTTGTGTGTTTCAGCTTGTTAGGCAACTAAGAGTCTATTTTTTTTGCTGTGCAGAGGTGCCTCTCTGATTCCAACTCACTCCAATTCATCCTGTGATTCCTACAGCAGTGTGCATGCTTGCTTATGCCTGTGATTTTATTCATTTGCCTCGGGTATAAATACACAGTACTGTTGCCAGCTCAGTGTACACAAGTTTACAGAAGTAATCCACATAATAATCCAAATACTTTCAGATTAGTGCGACAGGCACTTTCTTACTTTTCAGCATTGGTAATCCTACCTTCTCACTTCCCAAACCATTATGATTGTCAGCCAGATAAGGGTTAGCGGGAAAAGATATATTCTCTTTTAAGAGCTGTTCCCAAGTTAATCTTATTGCAAGGCTCTCCATAATTTATTTACTGAAGCTGATTTAAAAAATCAGATTGGGAGAGGGTGAAGGGGGTGTCTAACTTGTGTGTATGGAATAAATAAGCATTCTTAGTTTAGTATCTTCTGGACAAATGTTGATACGACAAAAATAATCCCTGCAACTGGGAAGATGAGGGGCCCTTTCTGGCACACCCACCTACAAAGCCAAAGACTGAATGAGGATACAATGGCAAGGAACTGATGTATTCTTTAATCCTAAGCACCAAGATATAAGTATGTTTGGGACAATGTGGGAAAAATGATTATAGTTGCTTTCCGTGTTCTGTAAGTAAATAAGGGCATCAGTCTCAAAGGCAGACACTTTTATACCTTTCTTTAGTTCTGGTGTGTCTGTGTAAAGCAGAAAAAATTACTTGCTTCCATGCTCACAGGTCTACTGAGAGAATAAATCCATTAATGGCTAATGTCAGATAATAATTGGGCCCACATAAACAGCAGCTACATAGGCTGGTGTGTGAAAGAGCGCATTCAAAACATTGAATGGCAGTTTCAAAAATATTCAGTATTATCCTTTTCTGACTGAGATTTTTACCACTAATTTGACTGAGAATAGAATTCATCAGTCTTAGATATTTATGTGAATCCCATCCACAAGACAGAACTTGTTCCCATCTTACATGTCAACTCTGGGGATGGTTTTGTGTCATGAAATTATTTTTGATATTAACACTACAAAAAATTAATTTTTTCAAATTTCTCAGAAAGCATCTGTTCATTTTTAAGAGCTAGGTTGGACATTTTATGTACTGTCTCCTTGTTCTCAATACATTTCTCACTTTAAAAAATGCCAATTACCATTCTATTTTGATAGATGCCTTGTATTTGTCATTTTAATGACAAAGATCATAAAAAAGAAAGGCAACTGTTCAGGATGCACTCCCTACATTCTTCTGACATGCTAATAAGAATGTCAAGTAGCTAATAGCCAGTCAAAGGTGTTGAAGTTGCAGGATAAGATCCATGCAGTCAGTCTCTTTAGAGCATATTGCAAGAGGGTAGAAAGCGATTCATACTGTCTCCTGAGTCTCCTCCAAAACCACAGTAAAAAATGTAAAGAAGGTAAATTCAAAAATATGTTACATAGCCAAAAGTTTTCCAGTGACAGATCTGGAGATGAGAAAGTACTGCTATACTGAATTATGTGGTAGATATGATGATATTTAACAGGGTTATTTGATTCTTTTTGGCATTTTTTAAAATTCAGATTTAAAACCTTTTAGGTGATACTTTTTTTAGTATCTAGTCTACCTCATCATTTGGAGGGGAGGTCACATTATCAGGACATGTTTTACTGATGTTGCCTCTACATCCCTTTTCTCTTTTTTCTGTCCCCATTCTTTCAATGAAATGTTCTATGAAATGTCAGACAAGAAGCTTATTGAACAGATAGGAATGATTGCAACTGGGGCTACATTGGGCTATCCTGTCTTTTAGGAGAAATTAAGCAAAATAAATCAGAAAAGGAAAAACCTGATTGATCTATGTGACTTTACAGATCATTAGTATTATGTTTTTTAACTTTTCCATTTTGATGAAATTTTCTCCAAACAAAGACTGGATTTTTCTAGGACTGTTCTGGCTTACCCATGAATCTTGCTGGGGCATTGTCTGGGACAATGTGAGTTGGCATAGGTCAAATCCATGCAAGGGAGTGTCCTAAAAATTAAGCAGTATAGAAAGACGAGGAGTCTGGTTTAGGCTGTGTCCAAACCCTGTTGAGTTTACTAGTACAGACAGAGCTGTAAAACCCAGTAATCTTAGAGCTTCACAGGTTTCCGTTATGAAATTAAAAGTTTCAAAGCTTTACAAATGTTCACTCTGTCTGGGTCAAGTTCCATCTCTGCAGCAAGGAGTATAAGTACCCAGAGGGGTCTGGTTGGAGACAGTTACCCAAACTAGTTGTCTTGCTCTAGGACTATGACTTTATCCTAGGATGAACCCTCAGGATTTGTGGGGTTCTGGAAGCTGCCTTTGTATCTCCCATAAAGAGGACACTCTTGTTAATTCATGGTTCTTACTTTCAGCAGTGACACCGAAATAATTTCAGTTTCTCTGAGCCACAGGGGGGTTCTCAGTGATGTGAAATATTGCAGTGGTTTTGTTTCAGGGCAATTTAGACATTTACATTATATTTAAAGAACACTATAATTTCATGACAAGTCAAAAATCTGCTTTTCAGCCAAATAGAATTGGGTTTTTTCCATCATTTGACACTCCAAAGGCTAGAATGAAGCAGAATATGACTGATTTTCCATCTTGGCTGTATTGTCCTTTATTTGTCAGAAAAGGATTATGAAAAATTATATCTAATCTCAGAAAAGTTTTTGGCTGGTTTGTCTCCCTGCTATAACAATCTGTGATCAGATTTGCACCCTGGGAGTCACACCTGGGGTCTCTTGAATACAGAGGCTAAGTGAGGCAGACATACCAGTCCAACCATTCGGCACAAAGAAAAGTCAAGCCAAGAAATATCTCCAGCCTGTTGTCCTAGAGAGGCTGAGACACGAGACATCTGGTTTTGTTCACACAAAGGCAACGTTCTTACAAATGAATGCCCAGTACGTAATTAGATCCAGTTCTGTGATCCTGACCACAATCTCTTCCCTCACCGTTAGCAAGACTTAGTCTGATCAGTTTTTAGGTCTGTGTAACTGTGACTATGGACAACCTGCAGAAATGTTCAAAGTGCTCTCCTCCTTTCCGTTTTCATTTTTCTTCCTTTCCTTCTAGACCAAATGAAAAAAACCAAAAAAGTGCCAATTGAGGAATTGGTCATTCCAGCAACCGATGGCAGAGTGAGTGTAGGTAAGAAGGTTTTTTGAAATTTGAATGTGAATTTTGTGTGGGCTGTACTGAACTGATGCTTAAGCTCTTCTGTTTGGTGCAGAGTTCACTTTCCCAAGACCCCAGTTCTTTAATATGCTTTTTTGATGCAACTGTGGACAAGACCCACTGAAACTTACCCTGGCAAGTTCCACAGACTTCAATATATGCGTCTTCTTGAATGAAACTCAGCACAAGGAATAGTTTTGCTAAGTCAGACTTTTTCTAGAAGGAGGATTGTATCTTTTGTCTCTTTTTGAAGATTGACACAGGGTGCCTTTAAGCAGGCAGGACTGATAAAATCACACTCAGAAAGGAAGTAACTGTTCATATTTTTACAGGGATTGATATAGCAAGAACATCCTCTTTCTTTTGCAACGGGCCCTGCATTGAGCGATTTCTGTCAGACTTGAGGAGGACCTCCTTTCAAAGCTTGACCATGTCCACATCAATATTACTCTGTCCATCCCAAGTAAGAGAAAATCCCCTGCTGTCTGTAAAACCAAAACTTTTTGGGGAGTGCAGCTAGTAATACTCCAGAACAAGAGCGGGCGATGTAGGTTCAGCTCTGCTGTTGACAGGCAGGAGCTGTGCTGTTCCAGGAGATGACAGGAGTCTTTTCATTTCTCCCACTGCCTGGAGGCAGGCAGCAACTTGTGCCACCGGAAGAATAACACTCCTGCCTGATTAGAAAGTTTTTCTACTTGGTAGAGGTTTCTGAAAGGAGCCACCATTTAAGCTACCTCCTGTCCCTTCTTTCTTCTCATCCTTTCCCATGACTTGGGGAAAGGGACGCTAAGGAGTGACCCAGGGGTGATCACCGGTAAGGAGTGATCACGGTATTTTGGTCACGGATTTGGGCAGCCAACCTCCAGTACTTGCTTGCTAAGCTCTAAGCAAGCTCTAGCCCATAATATCACTGTGCCATCATCTTTGTCTAAATATGTGTTTAGAGGAGGATTTGTTTGATTTTTTTGAGAAAGAATAAGTAAGAGAGAAAATGCCTACAGCATAATTAAAAAGTTGTTGCTCTAATTTTTCTCCTCACTTTAGAATCCTCTGTTGGCTTTAATTAAGTGCTTGAATTAAGATCGTAAGGCAAACACTATTTGATGATTTTTTTTTACAAGAATGAAAGCAAGCTCACTCACCAGGTGGGTTTCTCCTCAGGTGCTCACTGCTCTAATATAGACAATCCACATGGGCATCTCTGCAGGCAGTGTGCTCTCTTTCTGAGTGCTTGGGGGCTCGAAAGAGGTGCTCGTCCGCTCCTCTTCCCTGCTGTCCCCAACTGTGTTGTGAGAAGGCGTTCGCAGTTCTGTGAGCATTTGAAGGATGTGTGCAGTGAGGAGGGAGGGGGATTGTTGAGGGTGGTTCACAGATTCATAACTAGGGGCAATGAGATGAAATTGAGCAAAGGGAAAATGAGGTTGGGTATCTAGACAAACTTCTTAAGTGCCTGTTAGATCATTTGTGAAAGAGTTTCCCAGAGGTAACCACAGATGCTCTGTTGGTTGAGTCATTTAAAAGTATCTGTCTAGGTCATCATATGCTCCCTATTACTGCAGCATCTAAAAAGCAATCACAGAGGCTTAGAAAATTGGGCCAAGAGGGACCTGGGGAGGTCATTTTGGCCTCAGGAGACAAATGATTCTACTTAAAACATCCCCAGAAGACATCTATCAAACAATAATGAGCTATACAACCCCTCATGAGGAAAAGAACTATTATTTTCCCACCACAAATATGAAAAATCAAAAATACAGGGAAAGTAAATGTTTTAACCAAGTCACACAGAAATTATAAGGCAGAGATGGGAATTGAAGTCAAAGCCTTACAGACTAAACGCAACACCAAAAGAACATTCTTCTTTGGCCTAATTGGTACGTACGAGGAATTGGTGAGCATCTTTTTTCATGCGGCACTGGTTTTATTCTGTTCTTCTGATTAGGCAGGTGGACTTCTGGTTCTCCTCAGTCCCCATAAAACTTTTTATTTCCTTAGCAAATTCTTAAAAAAAGAAAAAAAAAAAGTATTGATCATTATTGGTAATTTGCCAGTTCTAACAAAAAAATCTCACTTATTGCAAACATAATAAATGATTTATGCTTGTGATTTTTTTTAAATGTTGTCACTTTAAACCTCTTGCTAGGGTGAGTAGCCACCTACCTTGCTTGCCCTGAGAGCTGGACACTCTTCAATGAACAAGAAAGAAAAACTTCCCAGCCAAAACCGGGAACCTGAGAACTGATTTTAACTAGCTGATCTTATCCACTTCCTGTTCCTATTATATCAGCCACAACTAGGAAAAATTGAAAAACACTTGACAATTTCTAAATGGGATTTTGTTCCTGTTGGGATCTCTTCCAGATTGTATTGTGCTATGATGATCTTGAGGTGTTACAAACATTTGCTGAGGATGATGTGCAAACTCCTGTGGATGGACAATCTAGTAAAAGAGAAAAAAAGCAAAATTATCTTTTGATGTAAATTGCTTGCTGAGCCATGGTTTGGAAATTAAGATAAAACATTTGAATATTTAAAACTTTATTGAGATTTATCAGTAATCTGAATGTGCTCTGTTGGATTTGCCAGCAGTCGAAGAGCCAACACTTGTTTTGTTAATGGAACTATAGAAGTTATTCTGGATTTACACCAATGACATGAGATGATGATATAAACTATGGCTTTTGAAATCTATATTTGAAAACCAGTTAGTTTGGATGTCTTTGGTTTTGGATAGCAACTTTTCTTTATTTGCTTTGGTGTGGGTTAGCATGTGTGATCACGATTTTATGAAAATCAAGCACCTGTTTCACACTTGGCACTCAAAATATCACAAGGCCAAAGTGATTCCAAATCTAGACTCCCATGCTGCCAGCTTGTAATCTGATCTGTGTGGGTATAACTATGCATGCACTGATTACAGCAGGGCAGGAATGAACAACTCAGTCTGTAGGTAGGGAGGAGGAAGGTGCAGAAGCTAGTAAGGTCGGGAGACTTGATTGCCTTTTTTTCACCCTGCCTGCTAAAGAATGTGTATGTCTTCCTACTGAATTTGTTCAGCTTTAGTCTATATCCTAGAAGAATTAAGCTTTTTGTGTAGGAATCATCTCACCCAGATTTACATGTCTAAAAATCAGATTTCTATCTGTGAAAAACTCACTCCAGGCTCTCTTTAAAATTGATGGAAAGAAATAGGGATCTTCTGCGAGTCCATTTGGTGACCTACTCTACACATCTCTTTTAGGGAGAAATGAACCCCTTCAGGAGCTGCTTCTTTTCCTGCATTGATTCCAAAGGAAGTGTAAGTGGTCTAGACTAGATCTAGACAACTAACTTTTAGACCCCAAGTTATGTGCAATGTGATTTGTCTGTCTTTAGGGATCCGTTTATTTCTTGTTGAGTTATAGATGACAGTTCTGAAAGCATGGTCAGACATTATTTCTCAGTGAATGAGTCGAGCAGCTCTAATAAAAATACAAGTATAATCCATGCCATCCTCAAAGGCACTCAGAAAATGCATGCATGTCTGGTCCTGACTTGTTAACAACCATAAAGACAGCAGTTGGAAGCATTTAATACAGCTATATGAACCATGCACTCTCAAACAGCTTCATCTGCTGTATTTCCTCCCAGTGGCAAATAAAAAAAATCCTCTATAATTAAGGCATAATTCTGTTAAATTTGTGCAATAAAAGCATTATTAAAAGAAAGAAAAGATTGCCCTTATAGGCTGCACTGCAGTGGAATCAAGCGTAGCTTGTTAGAGTTATTTTTGTTATTATTGCATTACTTGGCTATTGTGTTACCCCTGAAATACTGTAAAGGAACAAAAAGGCAGGGTAGATGGAATTTCAAAGTGACTCCTTTATTCAATATTGAAATCTCATTGGCTACATATGTTCAGAGTGAGGTCCTGGAGGAGTTGTTAGCCGTGTGCGCTATTGAAGCTCAGTTCCTCGAGACCAAATTTCCCATGTACGCAACCTGCCTACAAATCCCATCAGCCTTCATGGCCAGTGACGCCTGGACTCTTCTACCACAGGCTGCGTTGCCTCCTGACGTTTATCATGTAATGTTGTGACAAGGCAAAGAGGACAGAGTGAGAATTTGAGGCCAGGCAGGAATGCCTTTGAGGACATAGCCAACATTTTCCAAATTCACTAAAAAATTCACTTCAGCAAGGTTAGTGATTTGATTAAGATGTTGAATTAATCTCAAAACTGCTCCAAGTTTACCCTTTGCAGAAGTATAGACACGGACATCCTGCCTATTAAGGGCAGAGGCAGAAAGTTTTGAAAAGCATTGATGTTCAGCAGAACTTGACATTTCCTTAACTCCTGGGGAGAAGAATATTTTACCAGGCTATAGAGTATGCCTACACTACTCTTCACACCCCTTCTCTCAAAGCAACTTCTTCAGTCTATTGTAGATACACTGAAGAACTACCTCACTTGGACCTAAGTGTCAACATTAATTACAGGAACATAAAGTGTGGTATGCAGAATCTACTGGAAAAGATACCTCTGCTGAGCTCCAAACTTGCAGATTTAAATTGACAGCAAAGACTTTAAAAGCTCATTTAAAGCATTACCGTCTGAATCTGCAACAAAGGTCTTAGGGAGAAGTCCACATCTGAGCTGAACTAGGCAAACGTGTCCCATATTATGTATGAGTGCCTGAGACACCAGTGGAAATAGTGGGAACTTTAGGATGAAACTTTCTTCAGAAAAATCTGTTCCTTAATACAGAAGAGATGCTCACTCCTTCCTCTAAATTCTGAGGGTGAGATTCATCCAACACTGAGTTAGAATTCAGTTTCAGAATTGCATCTATAAAGGTAGTGCCTTTACTTAAGCTGTGTACTGAAGTTCCTTCCCATTGAGTCAATGGAGATCTTAACGATACAGCCAACAGAGCTTGGGCAGGTAGCAATCTCATCTTGGAGTAGAGACCTCCGTCTGATCATCTGGACAGTCACCTAGACTGTTGGCTGTGTTGACTTGCGGAAAGATTCATTTACCTACACACGTTGTACCACTTCTGGCACTGTAAGGTTTTCCATTTGGCCTCCAGTTTCTGCTCCAGACCTTCTGGGTCTCCTGTAAGGCTTCTGTCACATCTGCCAGTGTTGTGCAGATGTCTCAGGAATGTTGAAGCATCTCAAACGTCACTGAAAGCCTGTGTTTAATAACTAAATCTGGAGCTTTGTCTAAATCTGAAGCGGATTCCTGTTATAGTAGCAGAATTCAGTTGCCTTAACGTAAGCTTCTCATGCCATTTGAGGTACTTCTGGATATCCAAGACATCTGCACAACACTGACAGATATGACATAGGGCTGATGGCAACCAGCAGCCTTCTGGAGTGGCAGCTGGAGGCCAGGGGGAAAACCTATGAGGTCTCAGATGGCACAAGATGCCTATGTGTGAGTGGCTAAATAGATCCATAAGTGTCTCTATTGGAACCGGTTTCCTCCAGTTCCCTTTATAGTCAACAGAGAGAAACGGAGGGCTCAACTTATATTCCCAAACTTAAGTCTTCAGTGCCATCAGAGATACGCTAGGTTTTCCACCTGGCTTCCAGCTGCCAGACCAGGTGGGTATTGGTCTCCTATAGACCCTGGGACATATCTGCCAGACTTATGTGGCTGTCTCAGGTACTCTGGGGCATCACGAGTAGCACTAGACACTTAGGAGTATTATACTCAGGCTCTTTTATACCTTCCTGCTGAATTCTCTATGCAAGGTTTCCTAACTGTTGACCAAACATCATTCAAATGGACATTTAAGTGTTCATTCATATCTGACGTTATTGCATTCCTGAACGCTAACCCTGTTGTTCCCGTTATGTTACTTATATTCTGGGCTGGTTCTTACTGCAGCTCATTGTCAAAAGCAGCACGCCCTTTTGGGGCAAACACTGAGACGAGTGAAATGGCAAACTAAACACTGTTTACAGGCTTGTCCTCCCCTGACAAGCCATTGGTGATTTTGGAGATGGCTACCCCTTTTCTGATACAGTGACCTTAAATTAGGTTAAGACAGAGACTCTGCAAAAACAGAGACCCACATTTCCATTTTGCAAGGAAAAACCCTTGGAATTATTTCTTGTTTCAAAGCCAGGTGATCCTGAAATTTAATTTGAAATTTAATAACTACAACAACAACAACAATAATAATAATAACAACAACCTTGCAATGCTAATTTTCATTTTATATCAGCAATTCAAATTGCATGCTCTGCTTTGCAAATAGCATATGGCATTATATAGTAATTATAATGTAATAATTAAATCTTAATAACATTTATCTTTTAATTCATTGTGACATTCAAAGGGAAAAGAAGTCTGGTCAAAATGGATTGTTCACTTGAAGATACTTGATTTAAATGCAGTGGCCTTTTCTACTGACAAGCTGTCCTCCGTAACTTTTTCCCAGCTTTAAAATTGAGCTTATTTTCCAGCGTTGATTTGTGCAAAATAAAGCAAGGACATTTTGTCATTTGTTAGGATTTTTCACCATGCTCTTTTGTGGCTTGGCCTGTATTTCCCTCTCCTGCAAAGCCGTCTCATGGCTCTGCTTCCATTTGCAGCTCCAAAGATAAGCCAGACCTAGCTGGTCTAATCTGTGTTGTGATTCCTGTTTGGGTCTCATGCAGGAGAGAAGGACCGCGACTGAGCACACGTGAGTTAAAGAACGTATTCCCCAAGTACAGCCCCTTCACCAGTGGTTCACTGCGATCTGTTTTATCACGTCCTGGATTCTCGGTTGGCAAAAATCAGCACAGTTGTCTCGTCTCCCAGTTTACACCAGCCCTGTGCAAGCAGGGAGGACTGCAGAGCAGATTAACTGAGCTGGACAGCCTGGCGTACAGTTTTAAAGTGCAATTTTTTTTTTTTTTTCCTCTCTCTCTGCATCTGCCAGTTCGCATGGCACAGTCTTTTGCTGTGCTACCCAGGCTGAGAAGTGTCCGCAGCTATCAGTTTTCACCAAATTGCTGAAGGGTGAAATTTCACCATTTCTGCCAGAAAAAAACAGGTTTTTTTTCTTTTTTTCTTTTTTTTTCTTTTTTTTTTCACTCATCTAGGCAAATAGCATCATTTCCCTAGAGAATCAGATCCTCTGTAAGAACAGAAGGACTTTTTCATTCCTTTACCTCAAATGGAAATCTGTTGTACCCTCTCTCTCTTTTCCTCCCTGATACAGTCGTACTATTCAGTAAAGAAGTACATATTTTCTGAAGCCAGGATGTATTAGTATAAGTGCATGATTGGTGGAAAGAGATGTTACCAAAAGGCTAAAGTTCAGTCCTAAGAATCAGGACACCTGGTTTCTCTTCATGGCTCTGTCCCTGTGTCCCAGACAGCCATTTATCTTCTGTGAATCTTTATTTACCTTTCTGTATTTGTATTTCATTATAAACCATTTATAATTTGCCAAGCATGAATTGACAAATTAACATTTAGTAGTGATTTGATGACTCAGACAAAAAATGATCTGTGCTGTAAAATGGAAAAAAATTAATGAAAGTTATTAATATTAATGTAATGTGTTACAGGTATCATTTAATCTACTGTTACCGATTTCTTTGTAGGCTTGTTCCTGAGCTATCATTTAATCTTTTTCAGTTCCTTGACAGTTTGAAGTTGCTTTCTTTCTGAATCCACAGCTTTTATCCAGCACGACAGAGTGTTTTTTCCCTTTAAGTCCCCCTCCACTACATTACATTTCAAACTATATTACACCGGTCACATTATGGGCTGCTGTCACACGCAGGCCACGATGTAATTCAGCATGACACATGACAAGCAAAGATGTGTTGAAATACCTGAGACTATTACATCCAAACAACCCTCTGTTAAAGTTTTTTATTATCACATAAATATTCTCCTAGCTGACCAGTGTCTCAGAGGAATAAATACCCCATTAGAGGAAAAACAAAAGCCCAGATATTTCGCAAGTATAGGGTTATTAACAGGGAAAAGGGAACCACCCCTATTTTTGTACATGTTATTCTCATGCTAGAAATAACAAAACCCTGCAGTAATTATAAAAAAACACACAAGCCTATCTAAACATACTGAAAAGAGATAATAGAAGATGCAGATAGCACACGACGTTAGAAACATATAAGAATTTTTCACCATGAAAAGCCTGATGAAAAAATGAAGGGAACTTTGTTGAGAGACTGTTGGGAGACTCGTAAGGTTGTTGAAATCAAGCTCAAGGTACCAAAGACAGTCAAGGTGTTACTTAGGTAGGATTTTTTCACTTTTCCAGTATTACACTGTGGAAATAATCTAAATGAAGATGAATTTAAGGGACTCAAGCAGAAGGACTGGGAAAAAAGCAGTGCAGCAGGTTCATGGACAAGGAACAAAATGCTGACAGCCTTTTGCTAACCAAAGGTGTGGAAATGGCTGAGGATGTTGGAGGGCTGGGAAGGTGTCAGGTAACAAACAGGAAAAAAAGCTGATGGGTAAAGTAAATCTTGGATTAAGCTCTGAAGCTGATAAATATATTCCTAATGAACAATGATGAGAGATACCCAAGGTGATGGGAAAAGAACTCCCTGGAAAATGTCTTTTGTGGGAAGGAAACAGTAAGTTAGATGTTGTTCATCAAAAGGAGACTGGAAAAGACACTGAGGAGCAAGCTATTTGAACAACCAGATCTTCCCACATAAAGAGATAGGGTAGGAAAGATGCTTGTCCAGAGCTTGGGGTGTGTAAGTAGCTTCCCAAAACTCTTTGTTATGTTAGAAGTACTAAATTGGCTGGAGACAGGCATAAAGTGTAACATACTCAGGCTGAGTTCATTGTCCACTGAAGTACTGTGGACTACCAGTGTGATAAAACCATATCTGCTATAGATCAGATGGAGCTGTGGAGAGCAAAAATTTAAGAAATTTATTTCTTTGGTCAGTGCTGTTCGTGAAATGGAAGTAAAATGACTAAGGCTGGATGGTTCTCTAAAAGCTCTGTGAGAGGAAACGTGCTTTCTAATGGATGAGAATGGGTGAATGGAAATGCAAGAAAGAATGAACAGACTTGTTCAGTCCTGCCACAAACTGAAGACAGTCTCAGGCATGAAAAATCTAAGAACAATTCACAATATTTGTGGTGTGCTGCAGTTTGCCAGTGGGAGATGACACAACAGTATCATGAACGTTAACTAGTAGCTCTAGGACAAAGCCATAGGTCTTTTAGAAAACGGTACTGTTGTGTGTTCTTAAGGAAGGTTATGTCATTTTAAATTTACAATTTCTGAAAATACTTGTATTTTTTACTACATCATTCCTGCCTTCTTTTCTCCTCTGTCTGCTCCTTTTTTCCCCTTATGATCTCAAGTGACAGAAGAAAATAAACCAAGAATACTAGTGACCTATGTTTATTATGCACAGTGAGCATAGGTCCCTGACAGGATACTTTGGCCAGATGTTGGTCTTTGCTGAAGCTGTTTTGCAGTTGGAAAACCAGTTTAACCATCCCCTTGGGAATTTCTTCGATACGGGTAAATCTCCAGATGGTGAAGAGCAAGCTCAGTAGTTCCTGTATAAAGCACTCTTTGGTGTCAAGAGCATAAGTCCAATAACACTATCTGGGACATTCCTTCAAGCCGCACTTTCCTTGTCATTAGAACAAGGTCCTTGTCGTACAAGCATAATGATGCAAATTAGAGTACCTTTGGGGATACTCTAACTTATGCCATGAATAGGTCAGGTCCTTGGTGACATGAGGCATTTGAGACTATTCAAACATGGAGTCAGAAAAAAAGCTTTTATAAAACTATCCTGTTCTTGGACCAGACACAAATTAGACTGGAAAAGACAGTGTCCCGAACTCTGAAGCTATCCCTGGAAGTTCATGTTTTGTTTATTGTGTTAACCTAGACGAAATATGGTGATGCCAGTTCAGAAAACAATACAAAACCATGGTGTGTGCCTTCAATTCTTCATAAGTGGTTCTTTTTTTTCATGTGTGCATGTGCGCGTGGCTGTGTCTGTCTAAGAAGAAAGTCAAGTGATGTCGAATATCCATTGGGGAAAAGAAAAGTCTTCCTTTGCAAGATACAAGAACTGTTTGGTAAAAAAAAGTTGTGAAACACTGGAATAATTTACATTATAATTTATATTACCTAGGGCTAGTCCATCCTATAGACAGAGTTGGAGAGTTGGCAGTTGTCCATGTCAACACGTGTAGAAAGGAAGCATTTTTTAAGTTATTTTATCTTCATTTATGAGCTTCCGATTAATTTGTTTGTTTAGCAATCATTGGTCAGATTCAGATTTCCTGAATGGCATATTCATGTTCTTCTTAGCAGGTACAGCAACATGTTTTGGGCCACAGGCTGCAGAATAGCTGGAGCAGCCCTGTTATACCTGAGGTCAGACCACAATGGTCCCTTCTAGCTTAGAAAACCCATGTAGCTATGAAACACTATATATTTCACTACATTCAGCAATAACATATAAACATATAACAGATAAATCCATTCAGACGAAGTAAGTCTCATCAACATTCACAGTTTAGGCCAGAAGGGTCCGTTCGATCACCCAGACTAAGCTTTGGTATTTCACAGACTGTTGCATTCAACCCTTTCTCACTCTGTGGTGCCCCGTAACTTCTGTTTGCCTAAACATTTTGCCAAAGCCCTTTTTCCTGCTTCAGCATCATCCTAGGTCCTTTTCACAGTCATTGCTTCCCAGGATATAGACATCACTCTGTAGATATGTGGTCATTCCTTATTCACACGTTTCCTTGCAACAGTATTAAGACGTATCTTTTTTTCGAACTTGGTTTATCAAGATATTTAGGATACTTTGTCTGGTTGCTTGGTTCTATCATTTTGTGCCTTTCTATGTTGATTTTAACATATTTTAACAGCATTCATTTTATATTTATTTTCAGACCATGGAATTGTTGAGTAGCCAATTTTGCTCCCCAGGAAATTAATCTGAAACAACTTTTATTTGGTGCTTGTTCCTCTGTGAAGCCTAACTTTTTAATATTTATTGTTTGGGTTTTGTTCCATTGAATGTTTGCTCTCTTCTTATGGAATTTCCTTAAAGTTCAGAGCAGGCTTTTTTTGGTGTGCATTAAAATATGTAGTAGTAATTTTAAATGCCTTCAGGTATATTAGGTTACCTGCACAGTCTATCAAATGGACTTGTAATCTCATCACAGAATCACACAGTCAATCACTGATGCTAATTTTTAATAATCTCGGCATAACAAAGAAATTCTAGAAAAAGAAAATAGGCTGGTGTCATATCAGTGTATTTAAAAACAGAGATAAATGAACTGACAAGAAGGATAGACTGATTACTTTGAAGTTGACCCTAGAAAAAATACTAGAAAAGTTGCTATAAGACTAATTTAATAATGACTTTTAATATTACAGGATATAGAGCACTCCTCAGTGTATAAGTTCTTTGAAGATGCAAATTGTTCAAGCCTTATTAGATAAACAGAAACGTATGGAGACCTGACCCTACACTGTACGGTTTAAACAGTTTTGCAGTTTCCATTACTAAATGGTCTTATGCTATTTGTAGGATTTAGTTTGTTCCTAATTATTCCTAAAAATTAAGTTCATTGTCATTAATCCTACAAACCATGGGATTTTCTTTGATGTCTTTAGCTTCCCTTATCAATTTTCTACACTTTATAATGTTTAATTTATATTGCTGTGTGTGTTAAGGTCTCTTTCTTTCCCGTTGTCACATGTTGCATTCTTATTTCTAATTAGTGTGTTTCCTTTGCCTTTGAACAAAGTTTTACTTTCACTCAAAGTCAGACTCATAGTTTCATAAACTCCTCTTAAAAAAAATCCTAATGTTCATTCTTATTTTCCTGATTTTTTTCCCCTACCTATTAAATCTCATTCTAATTTCCCAGTTTTGAGAAATGAATTATTTTGGAGAGTCAACTCTATTTATTACTGGTTTGTCCTGTCCTCTGTCTGTACGGAGTGCAATCTAATAATAACAGTTGGTCCCTAGGCTACCACCAACTGCCAGCCCATAATTAATTCATCTTTATATTTTTCTTAAATTTGAAGAGAAGTTTACTGCTGGCTGCATATGTCTCCCAAATTGAAGTCTCCCATTAAAAAGATATTTTATTATGTTTTTTTTCATTATGGATAGTTGCTCAGGGAGTAACTCAGACTGTTTGATTCACTGATATGTGACAGCTCCTGCTTTCTCAAATACCTCACCCAGGCTTTATAGGACAGCAGATATGCATATGCAGACATAATACATTTGCATAATCAATAGTCAGTTGAGAACCTGAATTTCTAAACTTTTGGTAATATCAAAACAAACTGTTCTAAATGGAACAGAACCAATGATGCTTATACCCTATATGCCTATACCTCCAAGACCATGGTCCCACCTCTCACGTGGCCCCATGGTCATATCTCCAGTTCCTCCCCAGGACACTAGCCTCTCACTTATCAATCCCAGCTCTGTCCCAGTCAGTACCCGATCCTCGTTATTTGTCATCTTGTCTGGCTGCTCAAACAGTGTTTGCTGAATTTGGCTTGATCTGGGCATATTTTCAATGGCTGGCTTCACAGCCATGTAGAGACAAGCTTGCTTTTCTTTTTCTCCTCTTGCTACCTCTTTGTTAAGAGAGGTTAAGGATTTCATAAGCTATTGGTGGAGTTGGGGACTAACGGGCAGATGAGACATATGGCACTGCTGTGTGAACCTTATCTCCTTATGCACTTATAAGTAGGAAGAAAGGCACCATTATGTACCCATAATACCTTCTCTTATTCATTCGCTCCTTCCTAAACATTTTATAACCAGAGACTTTAATACACTGTTCATGACAGCTATGCTCCTGAATTTCAGTTATATTGCAGTGCTGCAACTCAGTGAGAGCTGTTGGCACCTTACCTAGATTCCTTGTACACTTATTAAAAAAAAAAAAAAAAGTCTGGCTTTTTATATTGTCACACATTTTGTCTAAACTCGCAAGTTTGTTAACAGTGGAATAAAGTTCCATATGTCTTAAGTCTGTCTTTTTCACATCTTCTTCCTGTCGATTTTACTCTAGGTTTAACTACCTCATGGCTGCTCCAAAAAGACACCTGGATAGATGTTAGTTCTAGTCAAGATCAGTTATGATGCTCTTAAAACTGTATCCTATTTTATATATAAATGTAATCCTGTAGTGATAGAGCCCAGGTTTCCGTAAAAGCCAGATCTCAAACTCAACCTGTTGTTCACCTCCTGCACTTTCTGCCTTCAGCCTGAGGCAGGAGGGATCCTAAAGTGAAGTCTGGACAGCTACCGATGCGAATCAAGCCCAGCCTTTGAAAAAATGAGCTAGGGAAAGATTCTGAGTAACCCTGGGGCAATAAAGCTTTCCTGTGTGAAATATAGGTGAAATCCTACAACCCTGATGACATTGGGTGAGTTTTCCTGTGAGTTTCTGGCCCTGCTCTCAGACAAAAGGTGAAGTAACATGGAGAAAGTGAAAAGCTGTTAAAAAAAAAAAAAGGCAGAAGGGGCTCAGATTTCAGGTTCATATCACAGCCATGTGCACTGTTACATTAGGAAGAACTCCAGAATAACTGTAAGTTGGATCAAAGTTGGCGTTTGCTGTCTGCTCCTTCACAGACCTATAGTCGAAATAATTTCATCCTTTGCTTCCTCGTGGAAGAAACCTTGTTTGGAGGTTCAGCAATTGTTTACATATGTTTTCTCTTTCAAACTCATCTCTTGGCTAATCCAAGTTCACTGGAAGTGGTCTGAGCAGTGAATTAGCCTGTAAATCATGTATTTACCTCACACTGAGATCTAGTCATATGGTTTTGATAGCTGGTGGTTTGTATAACTGCTGCGCGTCCCTTCTTTCCATCTATTTCCCCCCCTTATTTACAATCACCAAATCATGGATCTAGGGACAAAATCTGGTGGAGCGGCTTGACTTGCATTACTGTAGATGTAGTCCAAAGTCTCCATTAATGCATTCTGAAGGAAGGATAAATAATGATGTGTGTATGTTATTGTAAAAGGACCTCTTACATGCCACTGGTGTTCAGCCACACCATTGGCAGATTTTGGCCTTTGATCTTAGAATTCTCAGGGCGAGCAAGTATGGGAGATCTCCAGAGAATAATTTAGGATGCTTCAGTAAGTGGACGCTCAATGTGTCTCTGGGTGTAATACCTGTCCAAATCAGTATCTAATTAATTTTCCAGTGCAACATTAATGGACTCAGTGATCTCTGTGACACTGGAAAAATTTTATTTTATGCCGGAGACAACCCCCCAAAGCCCTGGCTATTTATGCTGATATGGCAGACAATGTGTTTTTATTAATTTGGGGTATGTCTGTTTTATTATTCTGTTCTATGGTTTAAACACTGGGTACTCATAAGACCTTTACTCAAGTATGCAACACTTCAGACTCATGAAGCAGTTTCCAGCAGATCAGAGAATTTCTCCAGTTCTTCTTTTTTTCCTCCTTTTCCTGTTGTCTTAGTTTCTGTGTAGGTGGGGGACTGGAAACTAAACACTGTGCTGTGTATCCACAGCACAGTGGGGCTTCGATTTCATTCCGATCTGAACATGGCAATGATAAACAATAAATAATAGCATCGGCCTATTTGACACTTCGGTTTTGGGCTGCTGTGCTCTCCTTTCTGCTGAAACAGCTCGGGAGTCAGGGTCTGTTTTGTACGGGGTGACTACTCCGGGAATGACCTATGCCTTTCCAAGCAACACAAGATGTCCTGCAACATGGGACTTCTGAGTGTTTTAAGTGTGCGGGCATAATCCACGTCCTCTCAGGCCGGCATTAAATACAAAAAAATGCCTCAAACTCGGGACTATCCTTATGCTCAGAAACATCTCAAAACTGGAAAGAGCATAGCAATGGTAACAAAAGGGGAAAAGTAAACCACAGGGACGAGCCCGGGGAGTTCCCAATATCTTTCACCCTGTTTATTAAAGATCTGCACTAAATCCTATTCACCGGTGTTTTGCTCTTTTACCTGGAGGCAGAGACTGCAGGCAAATTGTAATTTATCACCTCGTTTTACTTGCCTTGTCGTTTCTTAAGATCCATGGAAAAGTCTGAGATGATTCCTACCTTCTCTGTTTTGAAAACCTGTGGCCCTGAATTCTGCACAAGAGATCTTAGCAGTGATTATTCATTACAAATTTCTCCTTTAAATCCATTGACAATAAACAAATGGAGCTCCTACCTATGGTTTCCCTCCTCCCTGCTTCTTTTTCTCCCCTTTCTTTTCTTTCCATAAAGCTGTCCCCATCTCTAACTCTCGTGCTTCCTGAATTTTGCTGGTTTAATTCAGTCATTTTAATATCGTGAGCACTAAAGAGAATAGAAGCAGGAATCAGGTTTGTGCTGTTAGATTGATAAACAGATGCTAAGCCGATGTGACACAGATGCTACTGCTGAGCCAGGAAAAGCAGGTCAAGGTTATTAGGAGAAAGTGCAGTACTGTCTCATAGCTGTAAGCAAAAAGGCCCCGCGTGGAGCCAGCTTTTTCTCTCTCCCTCCCTCTCCCTCTTTCTCACTCTTGATTTTCTGGTGGTGCTGCATGTTTCAGGAACTTCTTTTTAAAAATTAATTGCTGTAAAAGCAGGAATCATCAAAGATTTTACATGTCTTTTGTATTGTATTTACAACGTAGCTTATAACCTTCACACAAACTCATGATGTGGGTGGCTGGCTCCTCTGTTTTTTAGGGGCACTGAATTTCTCTTGTAGAACACAATAATAGTGGGGCAGTAAATCTGTAATAACATCACTGATAAATATGAAGGCTCTGTGGCAATACTGGGTGAAATCCTTGGGCTCCTGCTAGGAAGGATCGCAGGATAAAAATAGAACAATGTATTTGAACTGTAAAAATAGATTTTGTTTGCAATAGGAACAACCATGAAACGGAAAGGTGGAATTAGTCCAGGAAATGTAAAAATGGACTGGTTGTCATTCCTGTACACCTACTCTTCAGGTAGAACCCTAAATATTGGGTTGGATGTGAAAATTCATTATAGGTTGCTGTGTGGTTCTGGACCGTATTATGGGTGGATGATTAGATGGGTGAGAAACAGGCTAGATCAGGCTGAAAATGCAGTGCTGAATAGTTCGTACTCTACCTGGAGATCTATCCCAGGATCTTTATCTACAACCTGAAGAAGACACAACATACCGTCATCAAGTCTGTGGATGACACCGAACTGAGGAGAACAGATATGCTAGAGGGAAGGGCTGCTCTACAGAGGGATTTAGACAAGCCAGAGAAAGAGCCCCACAGGAATCTCATACCATCCAGAAAGGGCAAATCTTAAAGTCTTCTACATGATATGAATTAAGTCTCTGCATCCATGCAGGCTGTGGTCTGACTGGCCGGGGAGCTGCTCCGCTGAGAAGGACCTGTTGGTCCTAGCAGGCCAGGGTCTTTATGGAGATCCATGGATGGGAGGATGAGATATGGTGATCATAAATTGGGCTGAATGCTGCCTTGGATAATAGGTGTCTCTCCCAGCTGCTGACATGAAGTTCCTATGTATTGCATAGGAATTACTAGTTGAAGTAATTGTTAACTTGTGAGGGTTTTTTTTGCTTTAAATCTTTGTTTTGTTTTATATGTTTTATGTATATATGACAAGTTTTATATGGTATACGTGTACATAAGAAATAAAAGTAAATGTCAAATGTAAGTATGATATCTGTCTATCTGTCCTGTATGTATCCACATCCATGTTATTGATTGTAATGCAATGTTTATATTATCAATCCTGTCAGAATAGAAAATTCCTGGAATAATATGTGCCTCTGTGCCCATTTTTCTGGAAACATGATGTGGTTACATTTGGCAAGAAAAGCAGCTACACAATAGAATGAGCAGGGATCGTTATAGACATCTGTATCATTTCAGCAACAAATTTATCCCAGACATTATTCATAAATTCAAAAGCTTTAACCTGGAAGAGTCCATTAGATAATTCAGTTTCTCATCCTGCATACTACAGGCCATTGCATTTCATCCACTGTTCCCTGTGTCAAGACCAGTAATTTGCGTTTGGCTAAAGTAGTTCACATTGAGAGACAATTGGACTTAATCTGAAGATATCAAAACCTGGAGACTCCATCAGTCATCCTGGTTGTTTATTTCAGTGCTCAAAAGTCATGACTGCTTTTTGATTTCAATTTGTCTGTCTTTAACTTACAGTCAGTCTTGTTATGTCTTTCTCTGTTGGCTCAGTTGTCTCACACTTTGATTCGTTTTCTCTGGGTCTCAAAATATATAAAAGTGTGTGTGTGCTATTTTTTTTTTCCTCTGCGGTCCTTTTAATTCTTCACATTTTTTCCAATTCTTGCACACCAGAAAAGGATATGATTCTTCAGTATGGATGTGGATGCTGGAGAGCAGGACTGACACTGAGAAGGGATTAAGATAGAGGGATGAGCTGTCAACAACTTCAAGAAATTCAACAAAGGCAAACTCAAAAGTCTGCACCCAGGACAGAGAGATTTCATGAAATTTTATGGGCTGGGAATTTAATGGCTTGGTAACAGTTCTGTGGAAGAGGGTGTTTGAAGGATGACAAGCTAAAGATGAGTAAGCACTGCACCCTTGCAGTGATGGAGGCCAACTTCATACTGGGTACATTAACAAAAATGTAGCAGCAGATTGAACGAAGTGATTATTCCTCTCTGTTTGGCTTACGGGAAGCCCTATATTGTGAAACTGGAGTGCGTCCAGTGGAGATCTTTAAGGTAGTTGGACGCTAAAGCACATTTTGTGCAAGGCTGAAGGGACTAGGACTGTTCCACCTTGAGAAGAGAAGGGTAAGGAGCAATCTAATTGCTGTCTTCAGCTACCTCATGGGAGTTTACAGAGATGACAGAACTAGACTCTCATCGGAAATACCCAAAGACAAGACAAAAGACTGAAGTTACAATAAATGAAATTATAATTAGATATTAAAAAAAAAAAGGAGAGAATTATTAGACACTGGAACTTGGGCCCAGAGGGGTCATGGAATCTTTATCCTCAGAGATACTCCAAAACAAACTGGACAAGACCTTGAGCAACCTGATATAATGTTGTAGTTCACCCTGCTTTGAGAAGGAGGTTGAACTACAGCCCTCCAGAGATCTGCTCCAAACTAAATTGTTCAATTATTTTGTTTTCATGGTTTTAACTTTCTTTATCAATATGGTTGGTTGAAAAAAAGTAGAATAAAACTTAAGACCTGACTGTGACTCTCCCTCCTCTGAATGGGGGAGCCACCCCCCCTTTCTATGAGCTGCATCTGAAAAAGGAAGTTAATATAGTTATCTTATCTATGGCTGTGTGACTTTTTCAGGGATTTTTTTCTTAGTAGAATTTGCTGGAAATTGGAAAAAAGAATAAAGCTAATAATTTAGACTATTAGTCAAAAGCAGGATGAAAATCTACTTATTTTGACTGAGAAACATTGTTGTAGTGCCTCATGGGATTTTGGATGCCTTTGTGATCTGTATGACCTGTGGTACACAGGGTCTTCTCTTGAAATAAGGGGCAGTGGGTATGTCCTGGGGTCTTGCATCTAAAAGCACCATGAGAGATTCAATGTGACTGGGGAATCCAAACCACACTGGAGGAAGATATAAAAAACTGAAGCTGCAACCCCCAGCATGGCCCCACAGGCATTTTCTGAGTCAAACTATTGTGGGAGGGTTTTTTTTTTGCTACAACATATGCTTTTTTGTTTTAAAAAGACCCCTAATTTTTTGCATGCTTTTGTTTTTTGAACTGGGATTTTCAGTCAGCCCATCTTTTAAGAGTCTGATCTATTCAGTTTGTTAGAGATTAATTTATTACACGTGATCCATCTGCTGAGTCCTTTTTGGGATGTCTGACACACAGACTTGTTGTTCATTAGTACTTCAAACACAGTAAATGTTCACCACTAAGATCTAACTCAGTTTTGCTGACAGTCAAGACCATCATCAGAGTAAAATCAGTAGGATTTGCAGGGACCTGTTGGTTCAGAGGGATACATCTGCAGTGAGGCCATAAAATTCCCAGTTCTTTTGTTAGCCAACAGGTTTTACAAACTTAAAGTGGCTCGATTTGAATTCAGAAGTCAGAACAGGGGAGGACTTTTTGCAAAAACAGAGCACAAAAGCATAATAAGCACAAACTTCCACTTTTGTCCATCCCCTAATACAGATTTCCAGTACTTTTCTTTTGAGAAGTGAGGCTTGCAGTTTTTCCAACCTGCTTTTTCAAGTCTCCTCTATTATATTGTTGCTGTTCTAATGTGATAGTTAACTGGTTTGAGTTAATTGTTAATCAAGCCCAGAATATTCTCTTCTAAACAGAGTCCTTTAATGAAGGTGGAAGAAAAAGAGAGAGACAGAGAGAGAAAGAAAGAGGAAAAGACAGACAAATTCAAGAAAGAAAGGAGAAAAAGAAGAGAATCAACTTGTTAATTGCCTTTATTATGAACAAAAATCTAAAGAGGATTTGAATTTTAATGACTGCAATAGGCTCAAAGAGAACCCTGTAAGAACAAAATATGACTTTTCAGCCACTTCTTTCTTTCACCTATTAAAAGAGAAGTGTATCATGGATCCACAACATAAACCTGCCCCCTCTGTGTGGATTTGAGGCTTTAACTCTTGCACCAGCATGTTTCCGAGGACACTCACTGGTTTCTCAGCTGAGCCATTTAACCAACAAATTATCAAACCAGTTAGATGAAAACACAATAATAGTTAATCAGCTTTTACAAGCTCACACATTGAACTCCAACTGTAAAAACACTTCATTAGTAGCTTCTCATTTGTGTGGCTTTTCTCCACATCTCCTGTGTTCCACTTCGAATATTTCTACGAGATACAAGCCAGTCAATAAATGCTTGAACTCCTCCGTTTCTTTACTGAGGGACCCCTCTAGAGCCTATTAACACCCGTTTTATGGAAAACAGAGCAGGTAGCTACCTCCACCATGTGTTGGCACTCTCTAAAAGGCTGTTAATGCTTTGTGTTTCAGGGCATAACAAACTAAGGCATTCCCAGGGAAAAAAAAAAAAAAAGCCCAGTGGGTAAAAAGTAAATATACTAAGATAACTGTCCCACGGAAGAGGGCTGAAGAGGAAACTGGAACATCTGGGAGAGCCATTTTGCCAGTACATCCACAAAAATAAGTGTTTTCTAGCATTGTGTTTTTGTTGGTGTAACTTATATCATCCCTGCAAGGAGAGGAATTGTACCAAACTCCCAAGGTCTTTCCTGCCTCTGTGAGTATGTTTATACTAGAACTTTTACCAGATTTCTTAGTGGTAAGGAAGCACATGATTAGTCTAAGTTTAAGGGAGTATGTTCTGCTCATCAGTAAGTTTGCCTCCTCTCCTTCCTCCCTCAAATAATTTTCAAACACATTAACCGATATAAACCACATTTGACGGAGAGGGTAGATGTCTCAAAGACACGATGTTCTGACAAGTTTTGTGGAAGCTGGCAGCTGGGGAAATGACAGATAACCAACAGTGCCCTCAACATGGGAAAGAGAGTTTAGATCACTTCTTTGCTTACTCCAAGGAGGTAGCAGACTGCTGGCCAATCAGCACATGCAACAGCTTGCCCAAACACATAGAAGTAGGAGAAAGTAGGAGATCATGTACAGGAGGGTGAGTGAATGGGAAAAAACAAAGTGAGGGTAAACAGAAACTGTTGTTCTGGAAATCAAGCTTAATTCCTGGACCTAGAAGATGTTTTACTTGTAAACAGCTGTTATTTTGATAGCCAAGCATTTCAATATAAAGACTAGGACTGAGTTTCCACATTTGAAGTGCCTTGCAAAGAATAATTGGAGATACTGGAGTTATATAAGATCAGGTCTGCAGCTTGCAGAAATAAAATATAAGCTTCCTAGGGTGAAATGCATGTGCCCTAAGTTAAATGTCTGCAAGCTAGCTGCTTAAACCTGAATCTGCCACCCTATGGCTCCATTTATAGTCAGTGAAGAGCAACAAGCTCCTCTTAAGGTGATTCATGTATCCTAAGATAAACAGAATGAATCTGCCTCAGAAGGCTTCCCTCCATTGACTCTGATGGGAGCCTAGGGTAACAAGCTTAGATTAGGTGTCTAACTTCTACCTGTCTAAAGCAAAGAGATGCAAATCTTACCCCTGATGACATAAATGGGTTTTGGATCACTCCTTAAGTCAACTTCTGGTGCAACAAAACTGACTTAAAACAAACTGGGAGAAAATGGTTCCAATGTACTGCATAGGAGAAAGGGACTGTTAATTTCTTTCCTCAGAACTACATATTGTGCGATGTTTTACTTACTGAAGGAAATAGAAACTTGTCAAGAACTTGACCGGCAACAGAATTACACTTCTGTCTAACTGGCTTTTGGTTTTGTCTTTAATTCCTATGCCTTTGTGATCAGTGAGAAACAATTCTCTTCTCTCTCCATTCAAAATATCCATTTGAATTCCAAAGATAATTTTAGCCTAAATGCAGTCTTGTCCCCTTTGCACCTTTTTTTCACAAGAACCTGGGTATTTATTGGGAGAAACAGTAAAAATTAGTTTCAACATGCAGTGGTCTAATACTCAGGGCTGGTGAATTCCGAAATGTTCTATCTCATTGCAAAATTTACCCTTTGGGAGCTGTTGGTTACATACATAAATTATTCAGGCAGGAAATAGAAACAACACTGCACAATATATAATGAGCTGCAATCACAGAGCACTTGAATGATACTTTTGCTGGTGATACTTTCAGTTTACGTTATGGATGATAGCTAAATTTTGTTAAAAGAGTGCCTTTCAGATGTTGGTAGGTAAGTGATTTGCTAACACAGGAGAGGCTAGGAGTTTTTTTTTTTTTTTTTTTTTAAAAATAATGGTATCCATCCTGGGTTTACAGGAGCAAGGAAACCTGTTGTTCATTACAAAGTATGTGTCCTAGACCATTCACAGCAAGGAGTCCAAACTAAAAGAGTTTTTATTCTTCCAATTTTTTGTAGTAGTTGTTTGGAACATCAACCCAATGTGAACTGGCAAACCAAATAATTCCCTCCTGATAGTCTGTTATGTAGCATTAACCAAGGAGAAGTTAAGAGTCTAACCTAAGCTATTTTCTTAGGTGTGCTCTATATCAGGGCAAAGATCATCTAGCTATCATGAGTAGTTCTTTTAGGATGGGGTAGATAAGCTTTCTGGAGGTACTGATCTGAATCCATTGGCCTAGGCATTGCTTTTTGATAGAAAAAATAAAAATTGAATTAATTCCACCCTGAAAATGAGCTCCCGTAATCTGTCCTTCTACTACCAAAGATATTTTTCTAAAAACAGTTCCACTGATTTCATTAACTACCTCTGAAATGACTCAGTTCAAGCTCAAGAACTGATCCGCCCTATCATTGTTCAGGGTGTTTAAATGTTAGGATACTCCCTGGAGAGGTTTTGAGCCAAGTCTAGAGAAGAGAAGGCTCAGGGGCATCTTACCAGTGTGTATTAACACCTGACAGGAGGGTGGGAAGAGGACGGAGCCAAGCTCTTTTCAGTGGTGCCCAGTGCCAGGATCAGTGGCCATGGGCACCCACTGAAACGCAGGAGGTTCCCTCTGAATATCAGGAAACACTTTTTTACTGTGTGAGAGTGACCGAGCACTGGCACAGGTTGTCCAGAGAAGTGGTGGATGTTCCATCACTGGAAATGTTCAAGGTCAGGTTGGACAGGGCTTTGAGTAATCTCTATGGTTCTATGAAATAGATCTTCAATATATCAGACACAGTTTTTCAGTAAAGGACCTATTCAAAACTAAATGTAACCAAACAACCTGGTCTGTAAAAGGCAGAATCTGAATCAGGTCATTAAAACTAAAATGTGTGGCCATGAATTAGTTAGAAATTTTCTACAAAATACATCTAAGTGGCTTTCTCCCATCTCCTACAAGCCCTATACATTCCAGTCCCGTGCAGCTTTCTGGTTGGGTATGGTGCTGGCTGCTCACATTCCTTCCCTCTTTGGTGAAGTCACCTTAGAAGATGGATAAACTACTCTTACTGCAGACAAACTGGAGATAGATGACTTTGAATTTGTAAATGGCTTCTCTGAAACGAATGTGCGCAAACAAGAGCTATCCGGGCATAACAAGGAGGGATTCTTTGAAGACAGGGAACAAGCTGGATGAATATACGTCTTAATGTTTAATTCAATAAGACTTTAGAATTTGTATTATAGCCTATGTAAAACAAATTGGTCAATTCATCTGTTTGCTTTGTTTACTTTTCCTGGTTTTAATAGGCATTGATTTGATTAAGATTACAGTCATAAGGACATTCTAAAGAAACATCCCTAAAGAGAAGCAAACTTAAGAAAACAAAGCATAAAATATTCCTTTCACTTCCTGTCATTGGTTTACTATGTGAGAACTCGCTGATGAGTTTATTCTGAGATGTTCAGAGGTTCTCATGGGTTAGTTTTGGGAAATGTAGGGATGATCTAAGATGCTACCCCTCTGGCTCTCCATCCTGCTCCCCTGTCAGATATAATCACCTTTCTAGCTGAGCTGGCAGAGTATGTGTCCAGCTGTCTCAACTGCTTCAGTTTGCAGTCTGGAGTATTAGTTGCTAATGAAGAAAGGTTTCAAAGGTACCTGACTGAACTTCAGTAGATAAGTACAGCCATATCTTCTGCTCTGCTGATTCTGACAGCAGGACTACTAACCTCTGGTAACGATATGGTAATAAAAAACTGGGAGATGGCAACAACTCATTATAGCTGTTTTCTCAATTAACGTGACTAGAGCCCTCAACATATGAATTTAAATCCCTGTGTGGACTGGAATGGCTATAATTCAATTTGGCTTAATTTACTTTGAAAGTTAATTCAGCTAAATTGAATTAAGCCTCTTTAATTTTGAACAAGGGTGTCCACATAGGAGTTTAAAGTAGTTTAATTAATCCACTTAAAAAAACTAATTCAGATTAATTTTGGTGAGCATTGTTATGTGGATAGGCCTGTAGGTTCAGTTAAGTAACATCAATTAAGGTGTTTGCTTCCAAGAAACATTCCTCCTAAGCAAAGGTGGGTGAACACAGCTTGGATTAGCTGCAAGATGGAGCAGAAGTGGAGACGTAATGTGTGAGGAGTAAATATTTCTCACTGAAAGGAGTTGACACCATGCTACTTTAGATTGGGCCAGCTGGCTGGGAGCAGAAAGAAGAAAAAAACTACTTCAGTGCAAGAGTCATCATTATGAGTTCTTCCATGAGAGCTAATAAGGGCTCAGGGAAGAAAGACCTGAAACATATCTGAGAAATACTCTGCTTTCCAGGAATTTGTAGTGACAATACATTCGACCTGCGAACCCAACTCAGGAATTTAAAAACACCCCTGCCTACAGCATAGTTCCCCAAACAAAGGTACAAATAAGCATATCCTAATAACCCCCCCCTTCCTCAGACGCCCCCGGTATTGCATGTTTTATGGCACCCTCTTGGGCACCAACACAATCCAACTGCAGCAGGTGGAGGTGTGCATGCCTGTGCCGTTACATTATCAATGTTGACTTTACACCAGGAGCTCAGAAGTATGGCTGTGGATTAGCAAGGAGAATTTCTACTCTTCTCCATCACTCGTCCTCCTTCTTTATTACATTTCTCATCGGAGCTGCAACCGCATGCCCCTGCAGGGAGAGAAAGGCACACATACAAGATGTTTTTCACGGAGTACTTTAAAGGTCCCTTTAGGCTTCACAGGTGGAGTTTTTCTACATTTCCTCCCTTCTGGGTGTGTGAACACTGGGCCAAACTCAGAAGTGTGACGTGGGAAGCTGCGACGACAGATAGGTCAGTCAATGAATGGAAAACGGTGTAAAGGATTGCAGCTCGATGGAATTTAATGTTAATCTCGGCACCGAAGGGTCTGGAGTCGATGCCACCAGTCTGAGGGAGTGCAACACCTTTTCCAGCTAACTCAGCATGCAAGCTTCACGAGACTGCCTTTCAACTTACTTAACACTTTCACAAATGATTAATTTAACCACTGTATGCATCATCTCCGATCTCTTGTCCTTTCTATGTCTCTGTCTGTGTAATCTGCTTATAGACATATGCACATTCACATGCACATTGACTTTAAGCAAAATTACTTTTCTTCATCTTTTCCCTGTCTTACAGTCAAACCCTGGTGATCCTCCCGCGCATGCAAATAAGCTGCATTTCTGGTTTAGCTATAATCTTTGCTGTATAGCTGAGGTCTGTTTGATGTTCTTTAAGTGGTGGAATTGAAAGAACATTTCACTGCTAACTGGAAAAGCTACTAGTTTATTAAATTCTTGATTTGAAATCGTGCTGTCAAAGAAAACACAGTCAGCTGATGCTGTGAAAGGATTGCATTGTCAATTCTTGCTGAGCCTTAAAACTGGCATGAAGCATAAAGTAAAGTGACATTAAATGAACTGACAATCTGAGGTTTCAAGTGTAAACCTCCAGGAAATAATAACTTGGCTTTTCAATGTAAAAAAGATAGCTTATGGTTAAAAATAAAATTTAAAAAATAATAAATTGTTATAAAGCAAAACCCAGAACAGCATTTTAGAGGATCTTTTCCTTCCCTTCCCCCTCTTTTCAATTTAGTGTTAGCAAAACAGAGGTGACAGAAAAGATTTATGAGAAACATTTTTAAAGGTGGGTTCACCGTGTGTGTAGAGCAGACAGTGTCTGAAGGGCCTGTAGCATTTGCACTTTATAGAAAATGACAAAAAGTGACTATTGCTACAACAACCGGCACGGCAGAGGTTGAAATTGATTACACTAAGGGAAATATGTAAGAGTGGTATGTGATAGGCAGCTGCTGGGTTTTGAGGTCCAGCTCTGAAAAGTTCAGAGGTGAATTAGAAACTTGAATGATTTTATTGTGGGTTAAATTTAATGAATTTGAGCCGGAACAGGTAATTTTGTGAGTTACACACATGCTGGAGAGCAAGATGAGAAAACGTGACCTCCAAACAGAAGGAAAATGGAAATCTTGCTGTTGAACAAGCTTCATGCTCATCATGGGGATCCAGGCTATGGATTTCCCTTTTTACGGGGACCAAACAGAGGAACTGTAGATCTGAATGGATCTGAAGAGATCAGCAAGCCCCAGTGGCTTAAATAGGGAAGAGAGAAATTAAACATGTTTGCTCTGAATTTAGCTGTGTTGCTGATCTGGCTGTGGATCTTGTTCAAATAAAACAGTCCGGAGAGGACCATGAACCTGGAATACCTAGGATTTAATGGGTACACCAGAAAAACCTGACCCCTTAGAGTCTCTGGCACTGACCACACAGAAATGTGCATTGGTTTTGATATCAAAACTGATAAACCCTGGTGCATGTACATCTAAATGAACTCAATTATTTCACTTGAAGCATAGATTATTTTGATTTAGCTTTCCAAGGTGTACATGGGACATCAGTCCAAAGAAGCACCAGTAGTGATTACCTTACTTTGCAGGAAAACATGAAAAAGTAATTCAGTAATGGTAATTGAGTGCTGAGCCCAACACTGTGGTCACGTCACTGCATGGGAAGCAGACTGGGAGTGTGAGGGTCTCAAAGATTTCTCATGCAATCTTTTGAGTTTTCTTTCATGGCTCATCATATACTTAACCAGAGGGAGGTAGAGAGGAGTACTTTGGTCTCTGTGAACTGCTTGTCCACCTTATTTTGAAGGAGTTTCCTTTTGCAGACAAACCTGTAATCCTCGATAAACCCAACTTGTGCCAAAATAACTGTCTGTGTATTAGCTTAAACTCATACTTGAAATAAAACTGTTCAAATATATGTAATTCTTCTTTTCAGGAGATTTGGCAACATGCTTAGTCAGCTCCAGCCTGGGACTCCATTTCTAATCTGGTGTACTGGGTTTATGTGGCGAGGATTTTGTGGCAGGGCTGGGTGACGGAGACACTGCAGGGGTGGCTTCTGTGAGAAGACACCAGGAGGTGTCCCAGTGTCGGACAGAACCAGTTCAGCTGGCTCCAAGAGGGACCCACCACCGCCCAAACCTGAGCCGATCAGTGACATTAGCAGCTCTTCTGTGATAACATATTTAAGGATAAAAAAAAATGCTGTGAGACAGGAGTGAGAAAATGTGAAAGAAACAGGGCCAGTGCAGAAGGAGGGGAGGAGATGCTCCAGGTGTCGGAGCAGAGATTCACCTGCAGCCCGTGAGGAAGACCACGATGAGGCAGGCTATCTCCCTGCAGCCCAGGGAGGACCACCGTGGAGCAGGTGGATGTTCCCTGAAAGAAGCTGCAGCCTGTGAAGAGCCCACACTGGAGCAGACTCCTGGCAGGACCTGTGGCCCGTGGAGAGGAGCCCACGCTGGAGCAGGTTTGCTGGCAGGAGCTGCGGCTCATGGGAGACTTACACCAGAGCAGTCTGTTCCTGAAGGACTGCAGCCCATGGAAAAGGACCCATGCTGGAGCCGTTCTTGAAGAACTGCAGTCTGTGGGATGGGTAAGTTTGTAAAGGACTGTATCCCATGGGAGGGACCCCATGCTGGAGCAGGGATAGAATGTGAGGAAGAACGAGTAGCAGAGACAAAGCATCATGAACTGACCGCAACCCCCATTCCCCATCTCCCTGTGCTGCTTGTGGAGAGGAGGTAGAAGACTCAGGAGTGAAGTTAAGCCTGGGAAGAAGGGAGGGGTGGGAGGAAGGTGCTTTTCTTTTTGTTAGTTCTACTGTGTAATTAATTGGCAATAAATTAAATTAATCTTTCTCAAGTCCTCTGTTTTGCCCGTGAAGGTGATTGGTGAGTGTTCTTCCTGTCTTCCTCTTGACCCATAAGCTTTTCTGTCCTATTTTCTCCCTCGTCCTGTTGATGGAGGGGGAGTGATAGAGCAGTGTGGTGGGCACCTGGAAGCCATCTGAGGTCAACCCACCACATCCTGGCTCTTTTACTTATTTACTGAGTATCCTTGGGCATCTCATGTTTCCATATCTCCCCTTTTCTCATGCTTGATTAGTTCTACTTTTGTAAAGTGGAGAGAAGGCACTGGTTATTTCGATAAAAAGTTTTCAGATGAAATGCCAAAAAAAATTCCATAGGAGCTAGATGCTATTATTACTCTGAACAAGATGTAAGTTTGACTCTTCTTTTTCTGCAATAGCTTTTCCTAAATATGAATGCAAGTCCTTTTCAATTTAAGGTCAAATTGTCAGGAAATATAAAAAAGGTGCCAGTTACCTCCTCCAGAAAACACATCTCCTGCCCACTAGCATTTTTAGTTTGTAATGAAGGTCCTTTTGTTCTTGAAAATGTCCTTCAAGATTGTCAAGTTCTTTTAGAACAAAGAAACACATGCCTGAAACAGGCTGTGGTGTTGTCTCAGAGGCAGCAGGACAGGCCGTGCTTAGGCGTTAGAATATTTGGCTCACTTTCAGCTTTGTAAAATTCACTTTCCATACATTTTTTGTCAAGAGCCATCTCATTTGCTACAATATTCAAAGATAAAAGAATGGTTCTGTGTGAATAAGGCAAGAGCCCGTCTGAGAGCTGTAGCACTGTAATCAGGAGAGAAGAAAATATCACCAGCTTCGTGGTGAGCTGGAGAAAACTCTGGCAGGTAGGAAGGTATCTCTGAGTGGCTGAAGATCCCTAATGGCATTTCATTGCCTTCATAAATCCACAGTGACCATGAATAAGAGCTATCTCTTCTTGTACTGTGTTCTACAGAATAAGACCTGGACATAAGATCACAATGAATTGTACTGGCCAAAGTGTACACATACGAACAAAGAGGGAATAGATTTATGTATTTATCATTACTATTCTTCTAACACTGATGATTCCGCCAGCCTGGTGCTTCACTGCACAAACCTTGCACAAATGCACAGAATGATATAGCACAGAATGATATTCATTTATTTTTAGAGTCCAAGAATCTGATCTAATCAGCCAAACCTCCCAAAATAGTCACTGGAGAAAGTTATATCTAGACAGTGACTCAATGGCACACCCCAAAATTCTGGCTTGGGGTGAAATGTAGAATTTTCTGGAGGTGTCTGTTTCCTTCCACCGACTGTGAAGGGGGCTGAGGCTGAAAAGCTCATACTTTGACACAGAAGCTTAAACATTAATCTGTCTACATGCAGGTTTCTAGATATGCACTAGGTGTTTAAGCTCCCAATATGCTCAATGGGGATTTACTGCAAATTTTAATTATCAGAGCATCCACCATGCTAGGTGCTGAAAAGCTTCAGCGGCTTGGCCCCTCTATCTCCAAAAGAGCATGTGCCTTTCGTAGGATAGTGTCATATCTGCCAGATATCCCAGATTCCTCAGAGCATCTCAGGTGGCACTTGATTGCAAAGTCTGCGCAGCTGAATCTTCCCAGTCAATAAAGTCAGTGCTTCATTCAGCTATCTACACTTGAAGAGGTGGTGCTTCTGCAATGCCTTAGAGTATCCTAAACTGTTGCCAGCTCAGTCCAGCATGGGTCTCATACACCCATCTGTCAGCCCAGTGTAAGTATTTCAGATAGCAGAGGACATCTCAGATGACACAGGATGGCTGAAGGTTGGGCAAGTGAATCAAGACCCAAATATCACGCATAATGGTGAGGTGAAATGTGCTACCGGGACAGGGCATGAACTATTGGTCTACGCTGCCCCAAGAACAGGTGATTGTCAGCTACCCTTAATGTAGAGTGAGAATGAGAAGAAAGTTCCTAACCATTTGGGAAAAAAAGAGTCTGGAACTTCTGGGAGGAAAAGTATGAGGAAAAAATCTCACTCTTTCTGTGATGGGACTTGGCAAGTTGATGAAAGGGACGTGACATGGATCTGATAGACCTGGCCCTTCTTTCTGTTTCTGTACGCCTGTGAAATGCTGGAGGTAAGTGGGTGAATCAGAGATTTGGGTTTTCCTGCACTGTGAAGGCTGTCTTCTGTTTCTAATGCAGCATAAAGTTCTTTCAGGCTCAGCACCTCTTGGGATTGAGAATCAGGGTTTCAGTTTGGCTTTGGGACACTCCACAGAGAGTAACCCAGGTGGAGAGGTGACTTGTTAAAGGGATGGTAAATGGCCTGTGGCAAAGCCGTAAGTTATGTGGCAATCCCTTGTGTCCCAGTCAGAGTATAATTCTTGTTTGAATAAGTTATATCTAAGTTTAACCAGGCTTGAGTTACACTATTAAAGACACCCAACTTCGTCTTCATTTGAACTTCCCATTTATCATGTAGGTCAAAGACTGCACGTTATTGTTTGACAGCGTCACTGAAAGCGTTCAAGCTGAGAAATCCAATGTCAACTTGAGTCCCCTGTATAACTGGATTTTGAGTTGTACACTGTCTTGTCTGTATGCCTCAGAAGTGCTCATGTGAAACCTTTTCTCGGAATAGATGAACCTCGTAATTTTGTGGGAATATATACCGTTTTTCAAAACTTACTCTATATTTGGATCTAATCTTAGATGAAAAGATAAATGTTATTTTTCATTATATCTTGCTCATTTAATTCCTTATAACAATTCTGCCTCTGAACTCTAAGTACCTGAGCTCTCAAGCATCTTAAATACACTTTTATTTTGCATTAGCTCTAGATTTAGATTAAACTACATGAAGAAGAAAAGAAGTGATTTCTGGCAAGATAAGTGGAATTAGGTCAATTTACACTAAATGAGAACCTTCTGCCTCTCCTTAATTGCTCTTTTCTCCCTAGTTATATATAGAAGGTTTCCATAAAGACAGTTATCAGTTTTAAAGTAAAAAAAAAAAAAAAAAAAAAAAAAAAAAAAAAGGAAAAAAAAAAAAGGAAAATCTGACTGTAGTTAGCTGTGCCTGAACTCCTGTCTTGTTTTAATCTTTAAGTCACAGATAAAAGAAAACAGTAGTTAGGGTATGGTTCTAGAACTGAGCTTGTAGGGAGGAAAGCTACATTTAACATGTTGTTCTTGTTTAATTCAGCTAACTTTTCCACTCTGACTTCAAAATGAGTTGGCTTGATGGATGGAGAAGGAGAATAATATATTGCTTACCTACTGCTCTGAAACAGAAGCACCGATAAACTTGGCAGTTGTTCTGAAAGGAATTGTGATTAATACTTCGGGCTAGAGGATAAAGCAATGGATAATTTCACAGAATTCAATAGCTGAAGGAAAATTATAGTTAGCCAGAGACAAACACACTCTCACTAGTATTTCTGTTTGTGTAACATAATGTGGTCCCCTGAATTGATACATAAAGGCATACATATGCAGAGAAAAGCATGCATTATTTATGAAGCTGATTTATATATATTTTACTATTCTCTGGTGTTCAGAAAATTGTCTTCAAAATTTTGCACTTGTTCCCCAAAACCAGTGATAGCTAACAACAATTTTTCTGCAATAACAGAAGAACTTTTGTTTTGATTTACATGGATTAATTTCTAGTATGAATTTAAGTCTGTCCTCTTCCCTACCTCAGGTAGGTTTCTCAGTTTACAGCATTTCTGGTTTCTAAATGGGCGATTGTTTTTCAAAAGTCATATTGCTGGTGTGAATTGTCATGTCTCTGAAATCAAATTAGACAGTCTATCTGATGTTCATATTTAAGGTTTCCTTTTAATATATCCACCCAACAGAATACAGAGTCAAAACAACAAAACAACAAAAAAGAGTCCAAAATATGATCTTCAGGGTCAAACTAACTCATTTATCACGTATAACCACAAAATTATTTTGATCGGAAGCCGTCTCTGCAGGTCAGGTACCCCAACGCGCTCAAAGCAGGGCTTATTAAATCAGGTTGCTCACATGATCATCTGGACAACAAAAGGTACTTTTGTACGTATGCAAAATTAATATGTTTTCACCACAACAGAGCGTTCGATAGATAGGAATTAATGATCCAAACATCTAACTTAAATATATGTCTAGAGTACTGCAAAATAATTATGAGTCTAGCCTAAACTAATCACCTTAGCCATCTCTGTTGTCAGTAGGGAAAGACAGGCACCAGCAGAGGAGGGTTTATCTCAAGTGAAACATCTAAAATACCATCAGAATTGGAAATGTCTGGCAAACGAAGGTCACAACCCAGACTCCCGACAACCTTGTGTCTCAAAGGAAGAAAGACTTGGCAATACTAGTTTTGAGCCAGACTCTGATCCTCCTGAGAAGCACAGAGCTCTACATGCGTAGGGCATCCCTGAGCTTTCTGGAAATAGGTCTTTTAGTGGTGACATACGAAAGAAACACCCTACTGAGCAATGTGCAAATAAGGCTTTAGCTGTATTTTCACCAACAGAAATTTGTGCTTTGCATATGGTCTTTCCTTTCTTCAGAAAACAGACGGAGAATGACACGATGTTAAAAAAATGACTTTATGCCCTAACATAACATCTACATACACTAAATACTTGTCTTTACATGTACATACCTTAAATCTTACTTAAGGCAAATTTTAAGATCTTTAAAGGTGAAAGAAAAAAAAAAAGAGGTAGCTTGCATGAACCATGTTAGCTATTAACTGCTATACTCATTTATTAGTATGTTTATAACATAGTATTATTATATTTATTTATAATTTATTTAGACATATATTTATAATTTATTGATAAATGTATCTACAAATTTATTTGTTTATTTATAGTTGGTATATTTATAATGCAGTAGGATCTGGAAAACCAGATTCATAAAAGTACAGTTGCTGGTTGCTAGCTGCTAGTACAGACTTTAAAGTCTGTACCTCAAAGTCTGCAATTTAATCATAGTCAAGACAAAACTCTGTAGTTACCTTTCCCAAAATGTTTGAAATTAATTGGGAATTTTAAAATTATTTTTTCTAAATGTTGTAAAAAATGTCATCAGAAGAATTTATGGGGAAAACAAAATTAAGTAATTTAACTACTGATGAACATTTTCCTTACTGCTGGTGTGCAGTTAGCTCAAATATCACATCAGAATTATTTAGAAAAACTATTACAGTGCATTAGATACTTGATATTTTTACTAAATACAAGAAGAAAGAAAAATGGGATTTCACTTGCAGATTAGGCCGCTTCATCAAACGTTCAGCTGCTCCATTATGTTTCCTAAATGTAGGTGTCAAATGCTTTCTGAGATGTCCTCAGGTATGCTACTGTCCTCCTAATGGGTTAAAAAGCATATGTCACCTATTGCTGTGTGGAAGGTGTGGATGCCCTAGGGGATCTTAAATTGCACTAAGTACCAAAGTTTAGGCAGCTGAACCAAGTTGCCCACTTGGTTCTGTTAAACTGTAGTAGATCTCCACTGAGTACCACTCCATTGAGTAGACATCATAGACTGATTCAGTTTCTCCTGAGTGGGTTGGGACAGATGTACTATTAAATATGTCTGCCCAAAAGTTGGAGGCCCACAAGCTATGGTAGATCCAAAAGATATATCTGTCAGCTCTCCAGGTCCCAGAATTCCCAGCATAAACGAGAATGGAAGTAGAGTTTCCTCAGAGTTCTGCTCTGGATTTTATGAAAGCCTATAAAATCTGAGATGTTTCAAATCTGAGCTCAATGAAGTGTCATTTTTGACATGATGTTTTGTTAGAGAGTTTTTCAACAGTTCATTATTAATTATTAATTGAAAAATTACTTCGTTTGACCAGTTCTTCTATAATGTTTAAGTTCATATCCTCCCATGTTGATTCACTGTTTTTTTTACAAAGATATCTATAGGCATTCCTTTCTTCTTCCCCTCTCCCCTTTCTGTGCAGCACTTACAACACACTTAAAAACATACTGGTTTAGATCTAATACGATGTTGCTGGTTTCATATCCAGTGCAGTATGCTTACAGCTATCTTTTTTAGAGTATTATAACGTCTTACTGAGGTACCCATATCCTCTTCCATACAAACTTTCCAAGGTGGGTGATCTTAAGATCTTACTTTTTATTATCCCGTTGATTTTATTTTCAGAACAACTCTAGCAGAACATAAGATTCTGCTTTGAGACACCAGCAGTCTGCTGGCATAGCCTGTCTTCCAGTCTGTGTCTGGCCATGGCCAGAAGTTCCAAGAGGAGGTAGAAAAGCCAGATGATTATACAAATATCGTAATACATGTCTGCTGACTTTTGATAAGCCCAACATCTCTGAAGACAAACATAATGTCATGCATTTCTATACTAAGGAATAACATCTTAGACTTGATTCCATCTTTATATTTTTAAAACTGTTGTTTTGTTGATATTTTTGGTTTGCTCAAGAAGGATAATGAAATCTGAAGGTTATAGACAGGTACTTGTATGAAAATCAGATGGTCTTACAGTTCACTTTGAAATATGCAAACAACACCTTGCCCAATATCAAAGGCAGCACATTTTTCTAATACCTCTTTAGGGAAACTTTGCCCTACACTTCTATTAGGTACTATCATTCAGAGGCATAATTTCAGCTAACATTGTTATGCTGATTATAGTAAGGTTTATGTTTCGATCTCAGCTGACCCTAGGGAATTAATTTCTGATTCAATTAAATGGCCAGGTGACATTCAGTCTGAATTTTTTCCCAAAGTTAAACTCCGAGAAAGCATAGCTCATTTCAGATTGCTACCATCTACCTCCCGAACAACGTTGCAATACCTTGATGAGAACTTAATAAAGCTGGACATCTAGGTTTCTAACCTTGAGATTGTCATTGTCTTGAACTGTTTTTGGCAGCTTATGGGGTGACATCCCCAAAACCTCATTCTATCATCCTCTTATTTACTAAATGTGTGACAAGTGTCATTTCCAAAGGAGGATGAGTCCTGTATGTTTACCTTGATCGTGTCTGGGCTACTTATAATTAACTAGTTCTAAGATAAGCCAATCAGCCTGTTCTCAAAAGTTATAACAGAAAAGTACAGCAAATATTACCATATGATTCTAAGGCCTCCATTCAGTGTGTTTTTTCTTTCTTATAGCACAGGCATCACACCTCACCAATATTCAGAGTCTCCAAAAAAGAATCAAAACCATGAAATGAAAATTCTGTGCCAACACAATGTCACTGGAATAAAGTTACAGCTATGATAGACAACCTCCTAAAGTGAAGACTTACTTTTCAGAGGGGCTTAATCACAATTTCTTCTTCAGAAGTCTATGGAAGTTGAGTATCAGGTATTCAGCATCAGCAGAGCATGGAGGACGCTTAATTATCATTAATGAACCTAATCATGACAGCAACTTGGGAAAACCCTGTCTGTATTGCTGAGGAATATAAGATTCTTCAGGAACCCAAAATTTTGGTTAAAAATGTCTCTTAGACCTAATGCTTTGCCACTATGGATGTTGGTCTTTGCCTAACACATGACACAGCTTGGGACCTGCTCTCCTGCCTAAAGGTAAAGAACCAGCCAACCCTAAGGGCTTCTACTATTAGTCCTTCTCAGACTACCCTATTTGCATTATTTTGAATTGAAGTAGCAGGCGATGCATTGTGTAATATCTGAGCATCTCTCAAGAAATTAAAGATGCGTTTCTTGTCCTTTTTCATCCCCAAGGTTTTGAGCACGCATCCTTGGAGCACGTATAACACAACTTCCTGACCTGAGAGCGGGAGGAGGACCTCCACCTGTTCTAGGAATATGAAAGTATGCAAAAAATATAAAAGGAACTGCAGAAGAAGGGAGAAAGAGTCGTCTGAAGGATAATTAGGCCTAATGGATATGTGGGCACATTTTGTATCCTGCCTGTAATATATGGCAGCTGAAGAGTAGGCAGGACAGTGGGGGCATCTGAAATGACACTACGTGCCTATGTGTGGGCAACTGAATCAAACCCTGGATGTCTACAGTCAAATGCTTTACATCTGCATTTGTCATCTCCTTCTATAGCCAATATAGAGAAAAAAGGCACTTCCAGGTGACAAACTAACTAGAACTGTATGTTTGGCCAGATGAATCCAATCCAAAATGTTCCAGGAGCAAGAGCTAGAACAGAATAATGACACTTCCACCTTCAAGTGTTAGTTAAGCTCTTTTATTCCTCACCTTCTGTATTCAAGGGCTATGAATTCTTGGATGTTTATCAGTAGGCTTTGACTGAAACACCAAGAAGCAATCCCATCTTTTTTTTTTGGGTGGTTAGAGCACTCCTCCTGAAGAGGGGAAGTGCAGGTTCAAGCTTCACATCTGGATGTCCCGAATGTCCCTTTTCTCGCATGAATACATTTGTCAACACATGAAGAGAAACTCTCAGGCTCTGAATCCTACTTTCCCAGTGGGATTTAACCAGAATTCTAAAATATCTATCTTGGGCACAGAAATTCCTGCTGTCCCTTCTGCTTTTTCTCTTTCCTCCCGTATCTCGTCTTTCTTTTGTCTGCATTAGGTGTGCACATTAACTGCTAGTCATCCCAGTTTCAGTGCCTAATTCTCTCTATTCCAGGTATAGGTGTTGGTGTGTCAGAAAAATTAAATCTCTCTTCTAAATATTTAATGCCTCAGAAAATTCAGACTGTTTGTTTAGCTACCTAAGTAAGGAGTCATGTTGTCCTCAAGTTCAGATTCCAGCCATAGCCTTCATCACTTTTTTGATGGCCTGTGCTCACTTCTGCAGAACAAGTAGCACATTCTTAATCTATGTATGTAACTACCCACATTAACTTCAAAGATAAATTAAGCACATGTTAATCCATGATTATAAGCCACAAATTTTCAAAAATCAGTGCAGATGCCAAAATGTCATGACAGCGCTAAAAAATGAGATTTCTATTTATTTAAAACTGAAGTAATTTCTCTGGTTTTTCCTTGTCCTGCTTTTTTTGTGCCCTAGGGGTGTTTCAGGGTTTTTACTTTTTTTTTTTTTTTTTTTTTTTTTTATCCAGCAGCCTAAAAACTTAAAAAATAATGCTAAAGAAATAAATCAATGTTGACTTTTTTAGGTAAGGTATTGATTTTAGGAGGTGAAGCTTTGAGGAATTCGGGACTATCAGAAGATATAATGATGAATGAAGGTAGTACTGTGCAAGGCTGCTATTTAAATATTTCTGCTGATTTTGGTAGGTTTTGTGTGAAGTTATTACTACCCTCGTATTTAATTCCTTATTTAAAAATGGGCACAATAGCTCTTCCTTACTTCAAATGAGTTTTGTGAGATTAAGTTAATTAATGTCTGTGAGGTCATCTCTTTTAATGGAACATGGGAGGTTTTCAACAGAACTTGTGAATTACTTAGAGCATTAAGAGTAGAATGGAAGTGTAAAATAGTCATTATCATTCAAGCTCTATGTCAGAAGTTGTTTAATTATTGTTTGTGTTATACCAAGTCCTGGGTTACTTCACTCTCACCTTTCCCCTGCAATTCACTGGGGTTTATGAGCTTTCTCAAGATACTAGGTATTAATCAGCCTGAGGAAGGATCTCACAATCTGATCTTGTTCCTTTCTACTTGAATACCATATAGTTGTCTAAATTCACTTTATCCAAGGGCAAGGAGTTACCTTCCTTCTTGCTAACTCTAAATTCCTGCAAAAGAAGTTAAAAGAAGGAATAAATTCAGCTCGCTCATTCCTATTTTTATTGAACATTGCTAAGCTTTAAAAAAAAAATTTAAAGTACGTTGTTTTCAGCTGAGAAAGGTATTTAATCACAAGCTGAGATTTAAACATATACTCAACTACTATTTATATTTATGAAATTCAGGTGCATGTTTCGCTGCAAAGGCTTTTATTTAAGCATGAGCTTAAATACAAACTTATGTGCAAGACCTCAGCTCAGGGCAGAGACTAAACAAATGCCTGAATAAACACATGCCTGAATTTAGGCATATGCTTTAATTTTAAAATGGAAATATCATTAAGAATAAACACATTTTAAACACAACATACCTTGGTAAAAGAGGGCCTTGGAACCTACTTCTACCTGACAACTGAAAGAGCTTTTCCTTCTGTTTACAATGGCACAAATCTGACAGTTTCTGCAGGCAGCCTGTATTACAAATGTGTGAAATAAAGACATGTAATGAAAATTTTGACAGACCCTAGAAGATGATTCTCTAATCAATCAAGAGCAAAGCTGTTTTTTCACTGCCCATTGAGCAATTGTAGTTAAAATGTATAATTACTAATAGTGATGGTCATAGTGATGATGATGATGATAATAATAATAATAATAGAAATCCCACCAAATGGCAATGCAGCTTTCAGTTCATGCCATCCATTTTTATTTCATGTGCACTATGGAAAATTCACTGATTTCCAGTCCATTAAAACACATTTCAGAGCTGTGTTGTTTGAAGTTACCTTACTTCAGAAACAGCTCTTTTCAATTAACTCTGAAACCTCTTTCAACAGCCTTTCATAAATAGGCCAACATCAATGGCATGCTCTGAGTCAGTATGTATCTCTAATGGAAATGCACAATGGGCCACGCTCCATGCCTCCAGGGAGAACATCTTCCATTTCAGACAGATTCAATGAGAAGTTTTGCCAGCTATTCTGGGTCTCTCACTTTTTTGTCTCAGGTTTAGCTCATAGCTGATCAATGGCTGTGCTTTTTAATTACACTGTACGGTCTGTAATGATTTGTCACTCATTGAACCTGGGTGTTCTTTTTAGTCAGCACGGGGTAAAAGCAAGGAAGAAAAAAGAAAGTAACATTAACCCTCTAAAAGACAAGCAGTTGGGATTAGTTCATGTAACACGTTCTACTATTTTACTTGGCAGCTGTTTACATGGAAAAGGGAGAAAGCAAAAGTTAGAAGTCAAGACTACCGGAATTTTTCAGAAACCATGACTTGCAGTGAACATTTTCCAGTTAACCCAAAGGAACTGAGATCCTAATTTATGTTTTGAAATAATATTTTATATTACTATTCCAACAATAATAATAAAAATTAGTTATTTGCCATGCATGTGGCTCACACTGACTAGATTCTCTAGAAATTCAGAGTAAACTTCTCATCCTCTTGCCCAAACAGCAGACTTGTAACCACATTTGTACCAGGCGAGGTGTATTAACAAAGGCACAGTCACACCTATATATACCTAAATAGCTTTTCTGTTGATCTTGTCCTCCACACTTTTGAGCAGAGTGCGGGCAATGCTAGTACGTGGCTACCTGCATCTGTATTTTGCACATCTGGAAATGTGCTAAACTGCATTTGTATTGTACAGTGGAGCACAATGCAGAAATTCCCAAGTTAAAGGAGATTTGAGCTACTAAGTCCCCACAAGACATGCCACTTTTCTCCAGCTTGTCACACATCCCTAACCCTTCAGAAGAGGTATGCATTTAACCATTCTGAAAAGATACCCCTGGGGCTTCAGGTTCTTATGTCCGTCTCTAAATGTGATCTTTTTTCTCTTAAAAACAGCCTTTCAACAGCCTTTTTGGACTCTAATGTGGAAAATTATGTGCTTAATTCTTAGCTATATGAATACAGGTATGCTGGGAATTAGCGGTAGGTTTCTAACTAGCAGAGAAATGAAATTATAGAACAGCTTCGGCCCAATAAGAGTAAAAGAGGCAGAAAATCTTATATTTAAGTGCATGACCTGTTTATAAAAAGTGTTAGATGATGTGATACACTGCCAGAGCAGGAGATTAGAGCTGTTGATCTGGGAGCAGGATCCCTTTCAGATCTATGCTCCTATGAAATTCAGACTGTTTTAATAAATGTCTGAGTACAGATCTAGGAATCCCAGATTCAACTTTCATTTTGGAAATTTTTCCTCTTCAAAGACCCATTATCTGACAATATAGTGTGGATATCTTTGTGCTATATTCTTTGCAAATGTACTGTGTCTGACACATTCAAAATGAAGTAATATCAACTGAGTGATTTCACTGCTCTGTATCTCTAATTTTCATTTTAACACTTTTCTTGTCTTCTCATTTCTAAACTCTCACAGATAATGACTGTCAAACATTAAGCCCAGTGCAATCCCAGTTTCTGATTGCACATCTAACTTTACATTGTGATGGTAATGACGATCCTAACGGTGGATAGATTAGTGTTTCAGATTTCATCTTGCAGCTGGATAGACCAGGGGAAACTGGACAACTTAATATTTTATCAATTCAGAGAGCCTCTGGGTTAAGATCACAAAATACTACCTTTAGAAACATTTGCTTGTCCATAGGAGACATGGCAGGGAAGGAAAAATACTAATAAACTACTTCTAAAACTTCATTTCCAATTACATTACAGGGTATAGGTTTTTAATTGTGATATAAATTTTAAGAGCTGTAGGAGAAAATATATAAGGAAATGAAAGAAACATAAAATAAGATACAATTTAAACAAACATTTTAAACTTTTCAGAATTTTCTGAAGGAAAACATTTTGATTTTAAAAATAATTTTCTTTAGTAGTACTTTTAACTGAAAGAGAATTTTCTACCTCTGTAATTTAGTTTTCACAGGATTTCACAATGGTTGTTAGCTCATTTGGTCACTGTTTTCTCCTAGATTATACAAATGTGTTTACCTGAATGGAAGATGAGATTTTTCTGTGTTGGCTAGACTCCTGAATTATGATCCATTTCATTTTTTTTTTTTTCCTGGACCCAGAGGTTTTGCACCCCCTTCTGCATAGTAGCACAGGAAATAAACGGGATGGGAAATCCTTATTTCTTACAATTCTTTCCCCTCCTGTCTTCCAACTTCCTGATCCTTTTCCATACCCATCGTGCATAGAAAGAGAGCCCAAGAGTGCCTATAGATAATATCACACTTCTAGGAAATGTAAGAAATTAGTTTTGACCGAGTCAGGTTTTCCATCTCCTGGTGAAGTGCTCTCATTGGTTTGCAAATAGCTTGCCTACAACACCAGGGATGCAGAACTGCTATTACCTAGTTTGTAAATCTCAAATATCTTTAGATGAAAAGCCCAGTTAAAGGGCAACGGTTTACAGAGTAGTTTCCCTGTACAGGCTCTAGACAAGGTCTTTGAACATCCACAGAAAATGGCTGGTAAAAGTTGAGGGACCTATGTTTTAAGGCCGAGCTTGAGAATTGCTTACCTGGACTTGGCCACATAAATCTAACCTGTGTTGTACTTATATCCTTTGAGGGATCTGGATCTAAATAATTTCAATGAACTTTCAGATACAACATAAATAACACTCCAGCACTCACTATAACTCAGCTGTAGCCATTATGAATCAAATATATCCCTCCAGGCAATGCATTTACCCCAGAGATGTAGTTGGCCTACAGCTGCTGAAGCTGTGTTAGTCTGAATACATCAGGCTTACGAGGGGGAGCGTATACATAAGTAGTTTTGCATGCAAAAGGCTAAATAAGTAGAGAAAAAAAAACCCTTCTGCTCAAAATCCAGTAATCTGGACCTATCATGCCACATTTTTATAGAACCCACATACTCTTTGGTCTCATAAGCCTTCAGCTGATTTCTTTTTTTATTTTTCCTTTTTTTTTTAATTTTTTTTTTTATTTTTTTGTGTCCTGGTTCATGATCAAATTGTAAAGTGAAACAACAATACCTTTCATCTAGATCCCAAACCATCAAAGCGCATCAAAAATCATTCGGAACAAGGTACCTAACCAAGAACACATTTAAACTCATACTTAATCCTAGAGGCAAGCTTAAATTTTACTAATTTCTATGGAATTTAATCACAGACTTAAATGAAAATCAAGCACATGATTAAGTGCTTTCATGAGTAATTTTCACGAGACAGATCATTAAAATTAAGTATAGATTTTAGTGTCTAATGATGGGAAAAAAATCAGATGTCTAATTTTATCTAAGTAGTTCCAATGTTATACATGGGTTTTGGTGGTATTTCAGCCAAGCTGACTGTGAATGCTTTCTGAATCGGGGTCCAACTTCTTCTTCAGCTTAGGGACTAAAGAGGAGACAGAATATCTCATAGTGGAACTCTGAGAAATTCCTGATTCCCATCCCATTAGTACTCACACAAATGCAAATGTTGTTTGTGTTCCATGGGAAGTTCTTTTAACTTTTAACTACAGTTCTTGTAATTTTTAATGCACAAATACATACTTGTTCAGGCAGCTTCCTCATTTTAATTTTACCCTTTTCTCATCTATTAATACTCACAATCTAAAGCTGTCAGGATCTCCTCTTCTGCTGAAGCCACCTAAGACAACTTTGGAACCAGTTGCTGTGTAAGTGAATGTGGATATTCATCATGAAAACTCAATGTTAGAGCTAAGAGGCGCTTTATTCATTGCTCTGTAGATATTCAAATCCTCAGACACAATTATTAAACATTCTGAGCAGCCCTGAAAAAATCAGTAGGCCATTTAGAGTGTGTTCAATTAAATTCACTGTTACTACTACTATTACTACCGCTGCTGCTGCTACTACTACTACTACTAGTGCTGTTACTGCTACTGATTATAATGACTGTAATGAAAAGATAAGAAATGGAACTTTTAGATCTAACTTCTAATCCAAAACTGCATTGGGGTCAGGATTTAGCAAGCCAGAGAATGAGCGAAAGAAAGATATACAAAGAACAACCTAAAGAGACATCGCAAGACAGAGGGAAGGCACATGTATTCCTTAAATCAGTGGAATACCTAATACTGACTAATGAGCTTAGAGATCTAAAGATCAGTCCTGTAAAAAGTCAAGCAAAAACCTGCATCAGAATCTCTCATGTTTTTTAGGGTGTTGAGTTTGAATCAACCCTTTCTGGTTAGATCTGAGTGAAAAACATCATTATATTCCTAGTATGCCTTTCTAAATACAGTACAAAAAGAGCATTAGACATGAGAAATGTCCTTGAAGTAGAACTGTCAATTCCACTGTATAAGCTGTGCTTTTTATGAGACCATCCAGGGTTTGGCCAGCAATGAGACTTTTTTCATTGCAAAGGAGCTCACATTTAGTTAGCAACATGTCTGCATTTTCCCATATGGTTCCTTCCAAGGTGTTGTGTCATATACAATGATGTCACATTTTAGAGGAAGAAGGAAAAAAGGCTTCAAGCTGTTTTGTTCTCTTTTTAAAGCTTCACCGATTATGTGGTAGCTTTAAGCAGCCTGCTCATCTCTAGCGTGAAGTTGGTTATCTGCTCTCCTTAATTTGAGCTTGCATGTATTCACACAGCTTTAAAAGAAAAAGAGTAGCATTTCTTACCAGAGATCCAGTGTTTATCTATCCAAATTTTCAGTCCAATGTATTTCCACTGGCTTCTGAAGTGTGAGATTTTAAAGGGTGCAGTGTAATAGTTTACATCTTTACCCAAGCTGCTATATTTACATGCCTCGTAAACCTGTGGTGCTTAAGGCTTTCGGCAGCATTGCTTTGATTTCATTTGTGGTTTTATAATTATTGTTTTATTCTCAAGCATATTATTCTTGGAAGGCCAGCTTTGTAATGTAATGGGAATGTCCAGGAACATCCTTTGTTCTCTCAGTAAAACTACTTAAACATAAATGCATGAGCTGCACACGTGGCTTACACAGGCATTCCCTGAGTCTAGATTTTTTATATATATATATATATTTATATATATATAAATATATATATATATAAGACTTTCTTTCTCTTATTCTTGATCATTATACATCCACCTCTACAGTAACAAAATACCTCTTAAGTCTTCACTGTATTTTTCACCACAATTCCTTTGTAGTGACTGGCACCAATGCACGGTGGTGCTCGAGGTCCTCACCAGCTAAAGCGAGGCGGTATCTTACTTCCTATTGGTATCCTATTGGCAGTTAAGACCATGATTCTGTTACCTGTATGTCCAATACCACCTGCGACGTGTTACTGCATTCAGGACATCTAGAACAGGCTAGCAGATATGAATCAGGCTGACGAGAGGCACGCAGGCTTCCGTGGCCGAATAGGATACTCTAAAGCACCTAAAAGGATACTAGATCCTTACGCTTAGGCAAGTGAAGCCCATCCTGTGGGCATGTTTTAGTGGCCTAGACAGAGATGTCTAGTGTCTTTTGAGATGCTCATGGGTGTGACACCCGGCCACTGACTGCTAGCTCAGGACAGCCCAAACCTGTGCATATCTGCCAGCCCAGTGGAGATGTCTCAGATTCCCTAGGGCATCTAGGGCTATTCAGTTGACCAAATGTAGGTTTCTGCTTAAAGCTGAACTAAGATCTCTGTTAGACTCCATTAAGCGCATCGGATGGGGCTTGATTCACTTGCTTAAACATGGGCATTTATTGTCACTCGGGACGCCCAGGGTATTTTTCCTGTACAGAAGAGTTCTGAAGTTCCCCAGTAGCTCCTGTCTGTGCCAGATCCTGTGAGACTATTAAGTACCACAGAGTACCTAAAATGGTACTAGAAATGCCTGAACTCAGGCAATTCACTCAAGTCTTAATTTCTGTTGACTACAGCGGGAGTTCAGACAGCAGCCCAGATTTACAGCTAAATTACATCTACATTAAATTATCCGAGTCTGGAACTCAGCAAGTTTGTAGCAAGGCAAATTTTCCACAGTTTCCCAAGTACTGATCCCAGGTATCTGATCACAAAATTGTCTCTTCTCAGTTTCCATAGTGTGGTTGTATATTTTAAAGTAAAGCTTTTGAAGGAGTCTGATGATGATGAAGGCATCTCTTATTCAATGCTTGATAGCATCCTACAAAATTCTGTTTTGAGAGATGGGGAAGTATTCAACCCATTTTGAAATCAAAATTTAAGTTCTGTCATATTGAGCATAGACTGATTGATGTCATATGTCAAATATCCCAAGTTTCTTTCTTCTGGAAAAGTTATAGGCTACTTTTGCTCAGAGGCAATGCTAGAAATAAATGTCGTACTGTGAGCACCGGAAAAAAGGACTGTCTGGTGGTTACAGCAAAAGAACTAGTGGTCAAGCCAACCTTGTGATCTTCAGGTCCTCATCCTGTTGTGTACTCTCAGGAAAATTATTTTGAACCCCATGATCTCTTTTGCCATGATTCATTCTGCATAAAGCACATATTCATGCAATTTAGTAAAGCTATGAAGTAGAATGGATTGGATTCACATTTCCAAACGTAGAGGTCTATACTGCTGAACTACATAGGGTCTAACTCTCTTTAGTCCCCTAGTAAATAAAAAGAGAGAAAAAGATAGTGTCTGGGTTCAATATAGCTAATTGTTACATTCTAATCAAGTAAACTGTGTTCTAAATGTGGCATTTTTTCTCCCTGTATATAGAAAATTCTATATAGCTAGCTGATTTGGAGATATTTTCACTGCAGAGAACTACAATATGAACAGCTGAACACCATTCCCATCCTCCATGGATGAGTATCTGTTGCGGGTTTTTCTGCACCTGATTACCAATGCATAACTTTCATAATTAATTTATTACAATGACAAGGTCTTGTTAGCTTAAAGAACTCTGTTTGCTGTGTAGACAGATGTCATCCCCTAGGTCTGCAAACTCTTCTACAAGGATAAGTGCATGAATTCATCTGGAATATAAACAGCATAGACTATTTAAGTAATACTAAATCATTGGATATATAAATATATAAATAAGTTTATATAATTAATATATACTGATATAAGTTATATAAATATGTAACATATAAAATTTACATAATTTATAAAGATATAAATATAAATATATAAGTATAGTAATACAAACTCATTGGATAGATAGGATATATAGGGCCACGAAGGTGATCGGGGGCTGGAGCACCTCCTCAATGAGGACAGGCTGAGAGAGTTGGGGTTGTTCAGCCTGGAGAAGACAAAGCTATGTTGTTTTCTCTCATATACTATAGACCAACTATTACCCTAAAGTAACAATGTCAACAGGGACTGGCTGAAAAATGAACCTACAACACTTTAATTTTTCAGCCAATTCAGGACAAAAGTACATTGATCAAAATTTCAGGGGAAAAAAAAAGACAATATGTCTTTTCAGTTAAAAACTATGGGACTTACAAGAATATTAATATGTAAGTGGAAAATGGCAGCTTACTTCATGCCTGATGTTGCCCTTCCCTTCCCATCTTCTGCCTCCTGACATTTTAATTTTGAAGGAGTCAAAGTGCCACCTTCAGTGATCTTCATTCTCTAAACAGAAAATTGTCCGAAATGTTGATATTCTGAGAGGATACTGGAAAACAGGAATTGTTTCCTGTTTCCAGACCATTTCCAAACAGAGCAATCAAAAATTCCATATGATTCTGCAGGTCCTATGCTAAAACCTGGACCTCCATAGTCTTGCACATATACAGTCATGTGGCGCTCCTGATAGGTACTCCCATAAGGGAAAGATTATTTGCAGATGCCTCAGGAAAACTCCTTTACAAATTTAGGACCTCATATACTTGCAGCGTGACTTGTACAATGAATAGCCTTGAACTTAATTGTCTTAGATGATGCATTACACTGACCAGTAAATATTTAAAATAACTTCCTTAAAAAAAAGGAATGTGCTAAAAATTTCTTTGCTGATCTACACTGCATTAACAACCTATTTCACATACAACCTTACACACTGAGGTGACAGTCACTTCGAGTCATCTGAACATTGGACATGTGAACTATGCCAGTCCTCTGGGTTCCCTGCACAGTCAAGGGGAAAAAGGTAAAGACGAGACAGTGATTGTGACAGCAGAAAGGGATGGATCTTCCCATGGAGGGGAAGATCCCATTGATGTTGTCTGACTGTCCCTTTGGACAACAGAAAGAGCCTAAATGACTAGATTAGATTAGACATCTAAATTCTAGATGCATATATATTGCTGAGATTGTTTCTATGAACTATATTTCAGTACTTGTGCTTAATTCTGACAGTCATTAAGATGGTATTTAAAGAAAACATGACACTTTTCCTAAAGCTGTAGTGACTACTGCAAGTACAGGTCCTTCTTTGCCCAGCATAGGTTCTGCTGTTTCAGAGCAGGAGATAGAAGAGCAGGAGCTGCTGCACTGCATATCAGACACACAGCAGTATCAAGCATCTCTCTAGGAAGTATCAAAGAATGGCATATATATATATAAAAGAATCATCACAAAAGTATGTTCTCGGCTTACGTCTCCTGTCTTCTTAGGAGCCAACCTGCCAACATTTATGACCATGTTAAGCTCCACACATTCAGACTATCCCTTCACTCTCAGCTAGGTGGGCTGCATCCAGTCAGCACGTGTGTCTACAGGACTGGGTTAACGGCATCAGTTATATGACCACGGAGTAGCAATATCAAGCAGATAGTCTTTGGAAAAGGTGTACTCTGATGGAAGTGAGAGCACAGGGAAAGAAAGAAACCCTGGGATGAGATTCATCTGGCCAAAGGTAAACATTTCAGTGGGTCAGACAATTGTACCTTAAAACCTCCTGTTTCCCTCTGTTGTCTATTGAGGATCCCAAGGTAACTACATCAGGTGTGATCATGTGTATTGTAGATATCTTAAGTTCAATAAGATGAGCCTTACCCTCAAGGTCCTTTTCAGCTTTGTCAAAATTACTTCACAAGTAGCTTCATTTTCCAAAACTGCCTAGAGATTTTGGAAGTCTCCTCTGCTGCAAGCCCAACTCAGACCATGGACTACCAAATGAGATCACTTACTCTGTTGCTTTTCCAAGAAAAACCAAATGCACCTTAGTAATTTCTGGCTGATGTTTGTCTAATCTATTTTGAAAAATCTGAAATACTGAAGACTGCAAACTTCTCCAGGTTTTACTAGATTTTTCTTAACATCTAACCACAACTGAGTTCTAGTGTTTAATCTTGTGTTCACAATATGGAGCATAAAATATAAGGTTTTTTTTTTGACTCAAATGCAGTAATTTTCTAGTAGCCACTATCAAAGGAAAAAAGCAGCAGCATTTTGCAACAGACCTATATTAACCATACTTTTCTGAGGAAAAAACCCAAGGCTTCTATCCAGCATCTTATAAATTAACTAAATGATATGAAAACCCCTTGAAACTCAGGATCAAACTGGCTGTGGTGACTTACTATATGGAAGACCTAGTTTCTTTTGCTGATTTATGGACTCCTTTGCAAAACCTATAACATATGTTGACTCCTTAGATTTATCGACTGTCTTCTTTTTGTTTTCTCTTTGTATATTCAATTAATACTCATGAATCAGGACTACTCCAAAGCTAAGTGCCACCCTTGTATATGTGGCAGTATCTCTTATCTGGAGAGGTTTACTAAGAGTTGGAGACTCATGTTCCAGCAAAGATTAAGAAGTCAATGCCACCCTCAACTGCTGTCCTGAGAAATTCCAATAACCAACAGGTCTTAGAATGTCCACTTCAGACCAGTGTGGGTTAGATGGGTGAATTAATTAAATTTAACATCATTGATGGATAGGAGAGATGCATGAAATAAGCAAATGGAATAGACAAAACAATCAGCTCCTCCTTTCATCTGTCTGATAGTCTAGACACCTAGCTACATCCCCATACAGCCAATGTCCTGAGGCAGCCACGAAGCCCGAGTTAGACATACCTCCTAGTGCAAATGCATAATTTTCTCAACTGGGTCATATGAATAATAACAGAGAAGGTCTTTTTTTTCAATTTTATATTGCTTTCAATCTGACGTTATTTCAGCATTAAATGGCCGAGTTCACTGGCATCCACTTAGCTTTGTAACTCCTTGCAACAGAAGTGGAAATCAAACCATATGTCAGGGCTGTGCTTTAGAAAGTTTAAGAGTCTGCCATTTGGCTTGGAGATTTTTGGTTCCTCTTGGTTCAGACTCAAGCTGCTGTTCCTATAAACCCTGTGAATAGAAGAAAATTCCCTTCTCATTTCAATCCCATAAAATAAATTGCCTTTTCTTTTTGTAAAATTTTCTTCCACAAATGAGGTAAGGCTTGACTATATTTTTACTATTTCCATGAGAAGCAATGGGCATCCTCCACTTCTTTTAGCTTGCCCTGAATTATTCATGACAAAGAAAGAAAACCTGCTAAAACAGAAAAGAGCAGTCTCTAAAGAACAAGAAAGTTGTCAACACTCAGGCCTTCACAAGCTTAGAGAAAGAGCTGATGCCTCGCACTTTCATGGAAATGAAGATGTTAATGAAGAAACAGGGTAGGGAGTGAGAAAGAGAAACAAAGAATGTGGTTTCTGGGCCTTTATTTTGTAAATATTTGGACTTGTGCAAATTTGTTAATTGAAGCAATTGATTTTTGCCTGAAAAAGGTAGCAATGTCTAATTCATTAAAGCCTAAAATAACATCCTTTGGGCTAAATGGGGTCATTTCATTTGTAACCTTTTAGTGATGTATTAACAATTTGGAAGCATTTCGGTGCATATCTTAAAAAGTGCCACATTAACAGGAATGGGCCTGGAGAAAAAAAAAAAAAAAAAAAAAAAGAAGTTACAGACACACACGCAAGCGCGCACACACACACACAATATACATGGCCTCCAGCCCCTGTCCTTCCTCTTCTGCAGCATTTTAAGGTCTGTGTTTAATATTGCCAAGCCTACTTGAGTGATAAATGCAACTGTATAAAAATTACTTATTACAAGCTGTCATGTTGCCTCACTCACATTGCAAGGCTAGAGGCACTGTACATAAAGCTAGAATCTCCACCTTGACAGCATCGGCAGTGCCGGTTTTAAAATAAAATGCTTTCAGTCATGAATACAAAACATAATTTACCTTTTCATAATACTTCAGTTTGGAAACACTTTGGAAAGCTCGTGTTACCATCAAACCTTTACCTGAGCCGTGCCAGCAACCAGTTAATTCCGAGTTGTCAATTTACTTCAGTGCTGCTTTCCATCACTTAGCCTTTGAAGAAACATTAAGCTGTTCAAATTGCCATCCCCTTAATTTTTTTTTTTTTTTATGTTATATTTATCCTCAATTCTTTGGCGGTGAGTAGCTGACACAATAGGATTATTCCAAGCATTAAATTACAATTTAGGAGAGTGCCTGCTTGCTACATGTCTTTTTCAGAAGCCCCCTGACTTGCTGTGTGTTCACGGCCTCCAAAAAAATTCCCAATTCCTATCCCCTGCTTTTCCCCCCTGCTTTTCCATAGAGTCCAGTTACACAATTCCCCTTGAATTGCTCCTCCCTTCCAACGGCTGGCCAAGCTCAGAGGTTTAATTCCTTGCTGTGGTAGCCCAGCCGCCCCTTTTCTCCTGCATTAGTACTGTACTGATGCTTAAACATAAAAGCTCACTGTAAGCTGTGGATGTCAGCGAGATTGAAATTGAAAGTGAAGGTTCCAGGGAGACTGGCCGGGTAACAACTGATGCGTTGTGACTGTTTTTATAGTTGGTCATGATGCATACAGTATGTGAAGTTCCCATCTGTACTGGTGTCTGCCCACCAGCCACCCTGCCACATTCACAAAAGTGGCTCCGGCGCTGAGCGCAATAGGAACAGAACTGCAGATGCCTCCCTTTAGCCCAAATTTCTTCTGACAATGTTCACATCCAGTTAGGGCCCAAAGTGCCTGTACTTGTCAGGAGGGATAAGGAGTGAGGAAAGTAGTCCCTTTTCGAAAGCGAAACAGAATTGCCAAAGGAAATATTTTCTCTTCTTCCCTCCTCCTTTCCCTCTTCAGTTGCCCCCGCCATTGCAAATCCCCATCCTCCCCCTTCCCTCCTCCACAGATGCAATGTCCAAAAAAAGAAAAGAAAGAAAAAGAGAAAAAAAATAATTAGATTGGCATCTCTGATACAGGTCTACAATTGTCTTTTTTTTCTCCAGCAAGTGATGTAAAAAGGGAAGGCAACCGGGAGAGGGGCGGGGAAGGAAGATTTTGGATTGCACAGTGCTGACTCCCCCAGCCCACAGAAGACGCATCGTGCCCACGAGCTCTGGGATTCAGCTACAGAGGGATTCGCTGTCCCTGGTGGGTTGCTTAGCTAGGTGACAGGAATGGGTGCATATTTCCTATGCTATTTGAAGCTATTTCTTTTCCACCCATACACATATCATTTGGCTAGAAACAAAATCCATTTCCTTTCATAATCTTGTCCTTTTTTTTTTTTTTTTTTCCTTTTCTTGATTTTAATGTATTGATGGATTGCTTAGCGAATAAAGGCGAGGATACTCTCGTGTTCGTGACACAGAGTCAGAACTCAAAGGTTTTCTGGTTCTAACACCTGATGGCAGGTCTATGATCTTCAGCTAGCTCTGGCAACACGTCTGTGCCTCAGTTTCCATATCCATAAACCAGCAGAATAATGCACAGCTCTGTCAGTAGAGGGCTCTGAAGATGGGTTCCTCATCCTTTATTGGCAGGTATTCTGGTGACTGATGCATTAGACAGCAGAGCGGATTTCAGTAGATAAGACATTCTAATACATAGAAATGAAGAAATGTCTCTAATCAAGCAAATGTTGACAGCTATGATGTTTCCACTGTACTCATCCCGTAAATTTCCCTCATCCTAACCCAGTGTTCTTACTGGAGGATACCTGATGTAAAAAAACCACCCCTCACTAATTCTCGATGACTTGCAGAGATCCTTTCCAACCTAATTTTTTTCAGAAACAAAATCCTCATGAGGATTCCTACTTCTGTAGAGCACTTGATCCTGAGGAAGGACGTTAGGAAGACATTTCTTGTTCACACTGGAGCGCGACAATTTGACAAAGCTAGGCTCCTGATCTAGCATCTAAATAGTTGAGCTTACTATTTAAAAAAAATCTTCCCTAAACTGGGAATACAAATGTTTCTGATGTGCTGTCCAGGTACATCCTCTTAAATTTTAAAACCAATTCAATAAGAATTATTAATAAATAGACCCCTTTTAGAATTATCCATGTAAGTTTTAAGCACATGAGTAAATCTGGATTGTTTTCCACAGCTTTTTTTTGGTTTGGGGCAGATATGGAAATTTGGTTGAATTTGGGTATCCAAATGCCTTAAACATCTTCACACTGCAGAAGTAATGTTCTCAGTCCTGGCAGGCATAATCAGCAAACTGGCTGAACTGAGAGCAAAACAGCAACAAAGCCAAGGCCACTCTGCTTTCGATTTTGGATTACTATATCACATTAAAAAAAACTTGTATAGGAATCGTAGGCCAAATTCCGGTTGGTTGGCTGAAGTGACGATGACTTCCATGTTATTTTAGCCATCGTTCAGGGTAGCTGCAGTGTAACTTCTGGAATCTCTAGCACGTGGGACATCAAAGGACACGTTTATGGGCAGTGCATGTTCTGAAAAAGTGCTTAAAGCTCTGGTGTTCAAGCAAAGTAGGCTCAGCTAGACTTTCTTGCACTGTTAGTTCCTGAGAACTCCATTGTGTTTTCCTGGTTCTTTAGTAAGAATTGCAGCGTTGCACGAGACAGCTGAGGGATTACATCCAGGCAGTTGACATAATGTCACAACATGACTGTAAACCTGGAAAATAGCCAGAGGGAATAAAAAAGGGGAGGAATTCCCCCCAACCACCCCAACAACCCCAAACAATCTTAAGATCTGGAAGATAGTTATGAAAAAACTGGCTTCCCAGGGAGTACTGGAGCCCTGGACTTTGTTCCTGGAATAGCTGAACGTGCTTTTCCTACGCATCTTCTTCTCCACCTCACATTTGATCTGACCCATCTAGCCATTTCATAGTCCCAAAGAGGAAACAGAAAAGTTCAGGGAGGGCAGAAAACAGCAACTTGCAACAGTATCCAGGCTTCATGCCTTGCTGAATCCATATTTAGTCTCAACATCTGCAGGGATGTTCAGCACAGACTTTTATTCCACTTTGCAGAGCAGCCATCTGATGGGGTGAGTACTGCTAATTTATCACCATAGGATTCAAAGTGAAGTGAGACTACAGAGTGGACTATGTATGAATTGGTATTACACAAACAAAAACAAACAAACAAAAACAAAGAAAAAAGAAAAAAGAAAAAAGAGAAAGAAAATAAATAGTTTTATTCAGTATAGAATAACTGAAATCTTACCTTTGATCTTAATAATTAACAAACAAGAGTTGAGCCATCTGTTTCCAAAATTTAATGAACCCAAATGACATTTTAAATTTTTTTTGAGATGGTACAATAACAGCACAGGCAAAGCCATACCACTTCATAAAACTAGCATCATATGTGTTTCCTTCATTGGGAGAACACTCATTGCAATGCTGAGACACTCTGGAATTTCATTATGTGGAGGTGGTGGCACAGTCAGCTGAAATTATTTTTAGCTCCTCTAGAGCAGCTCAGTCACAGGCATTTGGATGAGCTTTAATTAACAGCTTTCTCTCTTCCTCTGCAGTTCACTGAAGGGAAGGGTTGATGGTAAATGGAGGTGGAGATGATTACTGGCAGTTCTTTGAGGTCTTATATGCAACCTTAATTTCCAAAATGATAAATACTCAGGACCACTCCACTGCTTCTTACACATATACAAAGTTTCAAAAAAGGAGATGATCTTGTGTTGAAGGTATAAAGTTAAGACTCCAATGGCTCCTTCCTAGACTACCTATGCAATCTCAGGAAAGTAATTTAGGTCCAGTTATCTTCAAGTTTGAGATGTACTCTAAAATTGTTTACTAAGCCTCCTTCTATGTACAGTGGGGAAGACAGGAATCATGGGGTGGCACCAAAGGTGGATGGGAGGACCTGTTCTGTAGAGATAGCTCTCTCTGTCCACTTGAGGAGATGCTGGATAAAGAACTTGGGGGGTACTCCCACAGTTACTTTAAATCATCGCTGGAGAGAGCAGACACAGAAAAGTGGTGCCCTGTCCCTGTTGCACTGTTCCCACTGCCTGCCTTGTGCTGGAGCAAGCTCTGCTGCAGACACTTCATGACATGGTCTCTTTAGATGAGAACTGAAAAACAGCGTATTTGTCCTAATCAGATTTCAGATGTGATTGCTGAACATTAGTGCCAGCACGAGAGGTGGGATAGGGCTGTAACACCCCTTTTGGAGTCAACCAAACTTCCAGAGAGATTAAAGTAATGGCAGAACCTAGGTAATTTTGCTCTATACCATCAACTTTTAGGTGGCTTATAGCATGCGAGATGAATCCCACGTGTAGGCTTAGTCTATGCTGGGCAGTGAAGCACTGCCTTAGAGATCCCCAGATGAGCTCACGAAGGACTGGGAAGCAGTACTAGACTGCATTAAACATCTTGGTTCAGTCTAGGAAATAATGTAGCTGAAATAATACTTATTTCAAGCTAAGGTGTGCTCAGGGCTCACTGTGTTTGATGCCTCGGTGTTAGTGTGGTTGTATCCCTAATTTTCCTGACTCTTCCTGTGCTGGCAGGCAAAACAGGGCTAGGGTACTTTCCTGGCTCTGATGTTACTTGCCATGGTCCAGCCACCCATATCGAAATCCTCTTACCCTCTAAAAGGGAGAGGTTGCACCCAAACTGCCTATTAGAGTGTTATGAGCCAACTCCTGGAAAACAGCAGGTATTTCTTTGGGACAATGCTAGATGCCCTGGGCTAAAACCAAGTCAGCAGCCATTCTAACAGCTTACCAATGCCACCTCCCCACCACCCCCATTTTTTAATAAGTTCCAACCCTAAATGACTGGACATCAAGCCGTAGTCACTCAACAAGTTACAAAGGTTTCCAGACCCTTCAGCAGAAATCAGCAGTGAAGTTTCACATTAGAACTGTGCAAAAGCTCTTGTTACAGCACACAACCAAGTGGTGTTTTGTTTCTTTAAGTTTTACTGGGAAATTGTAGGAGGAAATTAGAAGCTGATAACTACCAGGGAATTTTAGGAGGAAGGAAAATGAAAGCTGTGTTTGCACAGGTTTGTGCAGTTGGAAATAGCTGAGTTTCACATGCCTCTGGCTCTTACACTGGATTCCAGCTATTGCAGTCTACTACTTTTTTCTTTTGGATTAAGAATAGATGTAGGAACTTTTCCACTGACTGCACAAAAAGAAAATATAAATCCTTCTTGTGACACAGTCCCATTCTTTACCCTTTTTAACTTCTTCCAGTGACATGCCATTGCTTTAGTGTGCCTGTTTAGGGAGGAAGAGTCCTCTGCTTTCTTGGTAAGCAGAGCTGGGATTGTGTGTGACACATGAGTAGAAGAGGGCAGAAAAAAATGAAATGTGTGAAATTGCCTTCCAGTCCTGACCTGGAGGGATTTCCCGTAGAGTGAAAAAGTCCACACGCACAATGTTCATTCATCTTCCGTATTCACTCTATGAAGATTGTCATCAGGAGTGCCAGTCCGTACCAGCTGAGTGATGTGCCATTTATCTGCTTGGAATTGAGTCTAACAAGTCATTTTATGTAGTCTAGGTCATCAAATAAACATCTGGTGAGAACAAAGTTTAGCGTCTATATCTTGGGTCAAATTTAAGCCAGCAACCTAAAGTAAAGCACTTGCTATCTCATTATAAATTCCCTTGAAGTCAAACAAGACCATTACAAGTCCCTTTGGTGCTCTGTCTGCTTTTAGAACTATATTCTATTCTTATTCTGGGTGAATTTAGGCACACTCTGGGCCTTTGATATGTATCTATTAATCAGACCTGTCATACTGCATCGTCTTTTGGATCAAGGCTAGAAGTGTGAGCTTTTCCACTGGCTGCACAAAAGGGAACGCTGATCCTTCTTATGACACAATCTTTTCTTCCCCTTTCTTAACTTTTTGACATAAAAAACTTGTGAGTGATATCTTTTGCTTAGTCCTGTCTTTGAACTAGGTTACTTCTTCAACCGGCTGTACTGGATGACAGTGGGTAGCAGCCATTTTAGATGAAGCCCTGTCTGTTTCTTCTCTGGCAATGAAGGCTCAGAGTATAAAATTGAAGAGTTTTTGAACTCAGTCTGTCTCTCTTTCCCTTTTCTCTTCTCATAAAAATGAATAAGAAATGCAACAGTTTCTTTTGCACGGTCATCTTTATAGTATTTCTGTCCTGAACCTCCACACAGCACTGCTGCTCACTGTAGATGAGGTAGCATAGCCCAGTCTACAGGTAACTGTTGCTAACTGGTTTGAAAAACAATCTCACCATAGTCTGGCAATTATTTATTTTGTCATTCTTGGTACTTTGTTTTTCCAAACACCAAAATAATGCAGGGGAAGTTTATTTACAACCGTTGGGTTCCTCCCCCCCAGAAAACCCCCACAACCAAAACTTCACAAATGCCAAAAATATTAAGTTGTTTAAAACCCATTATTGTGAAAGATACCCTTGCCTTGCCACCAGATGATGTGCATTTCTGCATTTTGGAGCAGCAAAGCCAAAGAAAGACTTGACACATGCTTGTGTTATTTTCCTATTTCTAGAGTTGAGTTTTGGGGCACTGAAAGAATTATTCTACCTTTACTAGATCTTAACTTGGTCCTGAGCGATAGATAAGTGTCAGTCACTGGTAGAATCTCGATAGCCTTATTGCTGTATACCTTGGTATGACAGCATGACTGAAGGCAGGAATGATGCACAGAAAATACTTTTTTTTCTTTTTTTTTTTTTTAATATACCTTTAATGCACTTTAATTTCTTAAAGTTTGTGGAGATCATCTAAGTGTAGGAATGTAAGATTGGTCATTTCTGAGCTGGAAACAAAGGTTTGTCTAGCTGAACCCCAACTGGTCATCTCTGATGCTGACTGAGAAGGGTGAATATCTTAGGGACAGCATAGCAGTTGGGTTAACACGCAGTGAACACAATATGCTCTCCCAGCCTCCAGTGAATTTTCGCTTTGAGCTGAAGGAGTTTTTTAACTTTATGTTTAATAGCTCTCCATGAATTTATCTTCCAGGAACTTCTTCAGTCAACCCCTGTAGGCTTTTAGGATAAAGCACTCTGCAGCAAAAACAAAATATTCACTATTCAATTATATTCTGTGTGAAGAATCACCTCTGGTAGTAACGCTGTGCTGGTAAATTATGCTGTAGGTGGTTGGGAGTACTTCTGTGTATCCATAGAGAAATATATTTCTCCACTGACCGTCTCTTGATTTCTAGAGAATTATCACTTCTTCCACATGGATGGATCAATGCCAGGCATGTCTCTTCCAATCTCCTTTCCAGTTTCAATGCACAATAAAAAAGGAGGTGGGTGGATAGATTCATGCTATGGATGCCCACCTGGACTATCCTGCTTCATGCATGAAGTTCTACTTTATTCTGTTTCCTCTCAAGAAACATGGATTTACACATAGGACTCCTCCTTCACAAAGAACAGAAGGACTTCATTTGTGTCAGGTGTCTGTCTCTAAAACTCATGAAACGATGGTCTGCCTTTTGACTTCAGAAGATCTTGAATAGGCTTTATATTCCAAATCCTAAAAGGGATTTAGGGTTGACATTCTCAGCATCAGTGCACCTTAAAATCAGTCTTCCCAGAATTCACCTTGCGCATTGAGGTGCCTACATTTCCTGCGCAGCAACAGTTAATTCTGCTTCACTTCAGAAAACTTGGGAAAAGTTAAGTGCCTTAGGTAGGTACCCACTTAGTGGTAAAACATCTGACTGAGCCAGGTCACTGGAAAAACTGAGGGAAGTGGTTGGTATGAAACACTCTCTGTGCCTTGGTTTTGAGGAATTCGGAGAAATAGGTATCCAAGGCAAGAAACTTTCTTTTGGGCATAAGTCTCTAAATCAAACCTTTGGGCATGGATAGTGAGAGCAGTGTTTTCACACCTGCCAGGAGAAGAGCTGCCAACACTCATCTTTTACATAATGGCCCCGTGGTTACAGCACTGTCCTGGGAAGCTCAGAACTGGAGTTGCAGGGCAGTTTTAGCCTGAGAAAGGTTTAAACCTGCTCTTCCCATACCCCTGCAGCGTGCTTTAACCAGATATATCTAAACCATGCAGGGTGGAGAGAAGGAACCTCTACCTTTTCTGTCAAAGACAGGCCATAGGCAACCACTTACAGAGCCACAAGGAAAGCAGACCTGAAGAAATGCATATTGTGGTTTACCGGGTAGGAGTCTTAGCCAAGAAAGGAGAATAATGAATTCTGGGCTCTGCTTTTCCAAACTGCTTGATACAGTCAGTGTTCAGCAATTGTTTGCTAAATGACTAAAATAATCCAAGCTGTTCTTTATTAATCTGGGCATCTCCCAAAGAAAAAGGTGTACCTGCAGGAAGGTGTTCTGGCTGCTCAGCTAGCTGTTACCTAATGACTAAATACCTTCTACGGGACAACCTTGGAGCTGATGTTTAACCAACTAATCAGAACATGCAGCAAAGTGGTTAAAAAATGGTTCAGAACTATAGTAAATCTACCTTTAAGATTGCTGGTATTAGATCAAAGCTATTATGGTCACACAATGTGAACAGATGGGTAGATTTCAGACTACAATTAAGGCACATACTCTTTGGTGCGTAGAGTGTAAGTGGGCACATAACATTAATGTCTATGCTTATGTCCTAGTCAGTGGGGATCTAGTCAATACAACCTGTGGAGCACAGAAAGCGATTCAGCTCATACTTAGGTCGATACTTATCTCAGGTCAGCTGAACCACTGCCCAGTCTTTCCTGACTGCACACTAACTACATCTCCAAGCTCACTTACCTTTTTTTTTTTTTTTTTTTTTTTTTTTTTTTGTGTGTGTGTGAATATCCTGCCAAAATATCCACCTGGTGATTGATAGCTTCTTCTCATTGATTGCCCAGGTTATGAAAAGACTGAAATAGCTTGCTGCATAGAAGGTAGAGTATTTGTTAGAATTTCCTGGATCAGCTCAGAGGGAGAAATGCATTTTCCAACAGACCTATGGTGACATATCACCACTGAGAAAACACAGAAAATGGAAGTAATCAGGTTAGCATTCCACTTGTCAGTAGAATTCTCTCCTCTTCTGGCAGAATAAAGAAAGCTTCTTATAGCATCAAAATGAACCTAAAATGGCACATAGACATTGTCAGTAGATGTTTCATGCAGGTAAGAATCCCCACTCATTGCACTAGAGAAGCTAAAAGCGAACAGAAACAATCAAATCTCTATATACACCTGCTCCACACACAAATGCACACACATATTGGATATAAATTGCTTGTATTTTATTTTTAAATGCAGAACAGACTTTGGACTACATTTTGAATAATTTGGCTAAAGTAAAATATTGATTAATGATTAACTAAATGAGCAGCATCCATTCTTAAAGCACGGAATCTTTGTAAAAAAAATAGGCGATCAAGGGGATCAAAGCCTTCATGAGAACATGTGTGACAAAGGAAGTAGGTGTATCTGCACAGGTTGGAAAGTCTAGCATTTCTTAGCATTAGAGGACTTCACTTCAGTGGCTTTTCTAATGCTGTTTTAACGTTTGTGTTCAAGCATGGATAGGCAGTTATGCACGTGCATGTGGAATGGAACAGAATAAGCATAAATCAGTTTCTTTTCCCTTGCAGTTCATAAAAAACTCTGTAAACACACAGTACTGTTGTAAAGACTCACAATTTGCGTTCCAGAAATATTGCAGGACATACTTCCAACAATAATTTTCCACAGAAATTCAGAGGGATAACTCTAAACTCTAGCCATGGAAAATGTCATGTGCTCATTTCCAAAGTTATTAATAATTTTTTGTGGTTGGTATATGAGAAAAAGTTTGTGGTATGTGGGCATAAAAAACCTTTCCCAGTCTCCCTTCATCCTGAAGTAAACTTACAGTACAATGGATGGTAGAACTGTACATTTTGTTTCTTTTTCAGTTTAGTTCCCCTTGAAGTATTGCTCATGAGGGCTAGACAGCACAGCTGGAAAAAAAACAACCCGAAACAAACCCAAAAAGGAAGAATCCTTCACTGTGAACTTTTGCTTTTCATTTGGTAAAAAATCTAAATCGAATAGGAACAAAAAAAAAATAGGACAAAGAAGGACGTTTTTGGCAGAAAGTGAACAAAATCAGAAGCCTTAAAATGTTGAACATGGAAGTAATTTATTTCATTACAAAGGAATGATGTGATTATCGCAACAGCCTTATTAAAATTAAGTATGGGCTTTGTAATGAAGTCATTGACCCAACATCGATGAATACCTTTACAATTAACAGGAATGTAATAACATTTCAAACTCACTTCTGTTTTCATATCACCTAGCACCATATTCAAAATTGTGCCTCCCCAGGGTCTACCATAACTGAACACAACAAATGCAGTAATGGAATGGAATTGAAAAGAATATATATTTCAAAGTTAAGTGCAGTAGGCCAGGTTTACAAATTCATCTACTGTTTTTTTTTATATGATCTTTTACATGTAGTTGCCAAATTTTAAGGGAATTTTGGTTGAAATCTATTGGAAAAAATATACTTACATTCTGTTTGATTAACTTGTAACTACATAATTTAAGATCAATCTGAAAAAAATATTTATTTCAAACTGATACAGCATAGTTATAGAGATTGTTACAAGATTCCAGTTGCAACAAACTGAATCTTTTTAACCTTTTTAGTTTTGCAGTGGAAGGATAAATTTGGCATTAGCTGCTACTGTTTATTATTAGTAGTATTAGTAGTATTATTTATTATAATAAATGACAGCATATGATTTTTAATGACTGGTATCAAAGAAATGTGTAATGAATTAATCCGATGAAAAAATCTAAAGCTGCATACTTAAATCAACTGGAATTTCACAGAATCAGAACGGTTAAAGTTGGAAGGGACCTCTGGAGGTCATCTGGTCCATCCCCTCTACTCAAGCAGGGCCACCTAGAACCAGTAGCCCATGACTGTGTCTAGACATTTTTTTTAATATCTCTAAGGAGGGATATTCTACAAGCTACCTGGGCAAATTTGCTCTGCTTTAAAAAATGTTGCCACTGTAAGCATGCTGTTTAACACCATGGGGTAAAAAGTAACTAAAATAGCAGTAGCAGCAAAACTTGTGGATAAAGTGTTAAAATAAAATAGAATAAAAAAATCCTTCAACTAATACAGCTACTCCTTTGTGGAGAAGGAATTGCTCAATCTCTATCAGATAAAGAATTTTTTAATTAGTACAGGATGTGTCTTCTCTAATAAGGTTTGTCAATATAGTTTTACCACTATAACTATGCTAAAGGCAGACACAGCCCCAATTTAAATGGGAGAAGGTAGGCAGCTACAAAGGAATTTCAGCACACAAGGACACCTTCCATAAGAAGAAGCTTCTGGAGAGAGGACTGGCTCTCCTTAGTCTCCTTCTTCTGGACTACACAGAGCAAAGATGTTTTGATGTAGGCACAAAACATCTGTATGGACTTGAATCTCCAAGTCACAAAGCTCAGTACAGAGAAGGTCAGCAGCAGATGATCTCGACCACAATTTATTCTTTTGCCTTCATTCTGCAGTAGTTTTCTGTACAGGGATTCCCACCCCCAAAGCAGCTTTAAGCCCCCTTTTCAGTTTATTTTGGCATCACTTTATGTGGAGAGTTTTTCTAAGAGGCAGAGAAGCCACTCCTGCTCAGTCTGGGGAGGGACAGGAAAATGTTGAAATGGGCACAGTGGGATGAGCAAGGTAGCCTTGCTGGGATTTATGTGTGTATAAGGATGCATTGGCAAAAATGTGAATCGCTGCCTCCTTTTGCAATGCTGAGCATCCCAACGCATCAGCCAGCTTTGGTGCCGCCGTTGCACCACCCGGACTGGGCTGCCAGCAGTCGCAGGCTCTACAAACTGGGTAGCAGTGCACCTCTTTGGCCGTGCTGAAGCTTACGGCGTCACGGCAAAGCAGAAGGGATGGGTTTCCTTCGGTTATGTCATATGCTCGCGGGGATTTAGCAGCAGCAGAGAAATAGAGCTGCTCTATTCTTAGTGCTAGCGGGACAGGTGACACAGCCACTAAAATGCTGTCATTTCTGTCACCAGCTGGTACCGCAGGCAACAGATACAACAGAGGCCAAGAATTAAATCGCGAAGGAAAGGATCTTCCCTTCTGCAAGAGCCCTGGAGCCTTCCCCTTCCACAAGCCACGGCTGGGAGCACGCTGGGACGGGCGCTCACGGGGCAGCTTCCCCCTGCCCCATGGGTTTGCCTCTGGGGAGGTAAAATCACAGCATGTATTGGCAAGGGGTCTGGGCAGAGAGTGGGATTGGCAGCTTGTCTGAAAGGGCACCTGCCTGCAAGGCAGCCCAGGTCCTCCCGCTGCCTGTCCTCCTTCCTGGGCATTCGTTCCAGTTCGTATTCCACCCGGCTTTGGCTACTTCACAAGCCATCCCTTATTTTTTCCCCTTGTGGATATGAAGCAACAAGAGGCATAATGCAAGAATTAGAAAATTCAGAAGAAGTGTTCTTTAAAAAAAAAAAAAGGTAAGGAAAAACATCAGTAGTTTGGTGACAAACAGATAGTTGTGTTCAGATCTGCTCTCTGAATTCGCAGGATAATTTCCATGAAGCGCTCCCTCTGCATTCTTGCAATTTTACATTCACCTTTAAGGATGTGACTGTTCACATCTGACTTTTATCTCTCCAGTGTAGTTAGCCCCACTGAGTTAATCAACTAGACTCCCTTTGCAGTCAGAGCAGTAATTGATGTTTGAGAATCTGGTTCCACCCATCCTAAAGTATAACACAACCAAGTCAGATCAGCTACATCTAAAAGTCCCTGATTTTACTTTGTTGCAGCTAGGGTTAAACTCAGTTGCCTACACATGGCCGTGTAATGCAAGGTACCCAAGCTGACCTCAGGTTGCCTCTACAAAGGCATGTTGATCCTGTGTCACACCTGATAGCTTCGTTTCTTGGATATTTTAGGACATTTTGACAGCAATAAGCATCCAAGCATAAGAAAAGGTGTGAAGTCCTTTGTAGAGCCTAGTGAGTTACTTAGCTAGCTAAATGTAGGTATCTAAATACCTTTCCAGCTATCTTTTCCCTTTGATTGCATTGACTGGGCTATGGGTCAGCAACCAAAGTGTAAGTGTCTGATGCCATTTGAGAAGCCCTTGGCTATCCTGCCCGGCCTCCAGCTGTAACTCCCATGTCATATCCACCAGCATATTTCTGGGATATCATAGATAGTCACAAATGCCACTAAACATACATTTAGATAACTGAATTAACATATTAGAGTCAGACACCTGGATGTGAATTCAATCCATAAAGTTAGTTAAGAAGAATGTCCTATTTTCTTTCAGGCATGCTTAGCACAATGACATATCTAACTGAGATGTCATGGAGGTGGTCTAACTTGTGATGAAGTAGATGGTAATGATGATACATGTGAAACTCATAAATTAAAATACATTAACTTAAGATCCTGGACTACTGTAACTTGTTGGAGAGTTGTGAGAAATTTGGAACTATAATTGATGCTAAATCCTGTTTTCTTTTTCTTTTCTTTTCTTTTTTTTTTTTTTTTTTTTTTTTTTTAATAATTCTGCAGTTTGAGGTTAGGTCACATTTTCAAACTTTTTTCAGAGCCTACAAAAGTTTTTTTAAAAAAATTATGTTTCCTGAAAGAGATGGAGTTGCCTGATCTTTTCAGTAAAGACCTCAAGGTTCACCAAAAACCCTCAGTGTTGAGTAAGCCAGTCATGAAGAATGGGTTGCATGTGATAGGCATTTGTGAATGAGATATGATGACTTCCAGTGCTTTTCAGAGCTTCCTATCAAATGCTAAACTTCCAATGGATCTCTTTCCAGATAAAAGCCCTGAGAGCCCATACCTCACCCCCCCCACACACACTTGTTAAGTAAAACTTCTAATTTTTTCCTGGTTCTTTTCTCTTTCTGCATGAAAAAAGGAGGAATGTACTTTTTTTTCTAGTATCTCTAACACTTTGGGATTTTACATGAAACTGTCTTACCTGATAGAATTTATTTTAGGTTTTCCTTCAGATGTTAGATTTTTCAGTGAGTCAGAAATTTTCCGAGGAAGGTGTACATCATTGCTAAAATACAAAAGGTCAGATCTGCCCCTGGTCTTTCAGCATTGCACAACCAAGGTTTTGAAAGTCGATCTACCTTTAGTCGCACAAGACCCTGAAACACCAATACTTTGCAGACGCAGTTGGAAATCCATAAAAACATATATTAAAAAAGCACAAACAAACCACAAGTGTCATGAACAACTTCTCTTTAAAAGAAAATTGCAATGGTGGCATAGAGTTGAGGGGTAGGAAGGAGAAGAAACAGAATGAATGGTGTTATTCACAGTGCCTGAAGTAAAGCTGCTGTCTCCAGTCAAAGCCAAGATGCTTCTCCAACCTCCTCTAGTCAAGGGACACAAGTCCAAAGGAAGATTCACACCAGAAATCTAATGTAGGAGCTTTGAGTCAACTCTGGAAGGGCTTCTTTCTCTTCACTGATTATAGAAGGAGCCGAAGAGAACAGTGTTTTGATTTTGGCACCTCAGGGTCATGTAACTTAGACACTTCAGACATTTTTGGATTTAAATGTCTAGGTAGATTCAGCTCACGTGAGTTTACACTCCGTAGTGTAAATCTCTATATTCAGCAGCTGTGTGATGCTTAGTTGCCAGTTGGGGTTAAACCATGACAATCCTCTAAACAGCCTTTATAACCAGTGGACAAAAAGAGCCATTTCTGGGGAATGGTTTAGCCAGTTTTACAACCTCATCTTTAGTTGATATAAACTGTAAAATCAATTCATCCTTATCTATTTCTAAGCAACTTCTGCCTCAGCCCAGTCTGAGTGTCTTTAAATGTTGGGCTACTTACCCTAAAAATACCCCTTATGGGTGAATAAGAAATTGTAGCCCCAGAAAGGCTCTGCAGAGTTTTGTCTGTTCTCAAGAAATCTTTCAGATCTTCTTCAGCTTAACTTAGGAAAAAAATTAGGAATTAGGCAGTGGAGGGAGTTGGAAAGGATGCAAGGAGTTTCCAGATTCCAAACTTGTGTTGTTTTTTCAAGAAATTATTTTCTCCAGCCAGGTTATACCAATTTGTAGCCACAGCCTCGGTCTGTTTATCTTGGATGCTGTATGGCTTTGCTATAACTGCTCTCCCTTGTCCAGTTTTTCAGCTAATTGATACACAAAATTGTCTGGTTAGAGATCAATTCAGTCAGTATTCTGAACTCAGAGGTGTCTCTTCTTTCTCCTTTTTCTCTCATCTGAGTTTCAAATTCATATGTGCCCTATTTTTATACCAGCATTTTCATACAGGTGGTTTTGGTTCACCAGCTTAGATCCAAACTATAGGATGGACATAACAACTGGCAAGACATGGCTGGAATACCCTGTGTAGGAGATCCAACTCATCCTGGTCAATCTGATTCTTGAGAAAAGAAGACTCAGATGACCATTGCCAGCTTCTACCTGTTGGAACTGTAGGAAATGCTACCACTGTCTGCTGCCTTGAAAAGAAACTGAGTGACCATAGTAAACTGATATGTTGTTCTGGAAATTAAGCCACCATTCACTCTCCTGAAATTGAGAAAACCAGAGTTTTCTGGTTCCAGGCAAGGGAAGAAACAGCTGGTTTGGCATCGCTTCTGTAATATTGGCAAGCCTGTTCTGCAGGCTGTTTGCACCTACCATCAATAAAAGGCTAAGTGAAACTGCAAGCCATCTGTCTCTGGTGTGACTCTGAACCCTGTAGAACATCTCTTGAGTGATGGTAACCATTAGTCATCCCCTTAGTCTTCGGAGGAGATGCTCCATCTGGCTGCAAGGTGGAAATTTTCTCCAGTCACACTTGTAGATTGCACAGAACAGAAGTTGTAAACACAAACATTTTACTGTCACAGATATTTTAAAACCTTGGAGGGGGGAGGAAAGCCTGAAAATTCCTCCTTAACCAGTTTCCTTGAGTCCTGACACATGGCACTGTGCCTTCTGTTCCCAAGTGACACCTGCATTCAATAAATCCGAAAGTTCTCAATAAAAATTTGTCCATCATTTTCTGTTACAACTGTCTTCTGGGAAACTGTCGGACTTAAAGCAATTGTTTAGGCACCCATGGGAGAATCGTAATGAGAAATGAACTCGGTAACAGAGGGTTTCTGTGTTTATTTAAACAAACTCTAGTTATCTTCAACGTGTGAAAAGGCTACAAAGAACTGCCCAATACGGGCCCTCACATTTTAACAACAGTCCATTTTCCAGGATTGTTTGGGCTGTGAATATTTTCATACAAGCATGCAGAGATACCATGATGAGAATTTGACTTCAGAGAAGCCAGGACACTAACTTATTTTTTTAACAACTATGCAAAGGAGATCACCAGACTACAGAGTAACTACTGCTTGGGATTTTGGTTTGTTGTTGTTGTTGTTGCTTTTCCTTCTTGGATGTTGCTTTTTTTTTTTTTTTTTTTTTTTAAATGAGATTTATGCAATCATGTCAACATTTTCCACAGACTAAACATCTGAGAGACTTCTTCTCTGAAGCCCTGGCACCAGTTGGTGGTGGAAACTTGGATCTTTCCCCCCCCCTCTGTGCCACAAACCTGCAGATGCCAAATCTGGCATTTGCATCCATGACAAGTGTGCTGCCTTGCCAGCTTGTTTCACTGAAATTGGCTCCTGCTGGGAGGATCTGCTCACAAACTTGTTATGCTGGCACCTGACCATTTTTGGGTACTATCTTTAACACGGCACATCTGTTGTAGGCACACATACTCTTTAGCTGGCTCAAAGCACCACGTGATGGACTGTCCTATTTTATGGAAGTTATCCAGCCTTGACACACTCTTGGGTACACAGCTCAGCAATTCCACAGTCTTGGTTACACTTGACAACCCAGGCTGACATTAGCAATCTTGTCTCACTTCCCCCCCCTTTCACGAGGAGTAATCACAGTTGCCTTCCTCATCCGTATGGCTAAAACACAAGGCTAAGTCATATGGTTGTCGAGTTTGAGACATATTGGGTCTGTTTGACAACTCCTTTTTTCAAGGCTCTCTAAATAGTGCAGAAAATTCCACTGCAATTAATTTTGAAAATGTTAAGTGTTTATTAACTGTGAAAGCTCTGAAAGGAGAGCAAAAATAAATGATTGTCAGGATTCCCTTTATTTAAGCTACTATAATTTCCTTAAAAAATGGAAACAAGATCAGTGGCTCTAGAAAGGCTGAGACATCCTTTAATTTCACCCTTGATTGTATCTGATTCATATTATCGGAATTTGGGAAGCTTGACCAATTTATATTCATTATTCTTTGGCAAGGCGTCTTGATGGCAAGGGTTATTGATGTTAAAATTACTACTGCTTCTTTGGCAAGACTCGGAGCATGCAGCTCTAGAGATGAGAGCAGGAAGATGCTCATGTATTTCAATCAGACTGAGGCCAGGAGAAAAGATGAGGGAGACTGGGTCCACTAGTGCTGCAGAAACTTCTGACTCTGTGACAGGAGAGCAACCAGGCAGCTATTTAAAATACCCTCTGTGTCTATGCTTCATTCAGATCACAGCTCCATCCAGATCTTGCCATACAAATACATACTGAGAATTTCAGTACTTATTAATTATGTAAATTCTGAAAGGGAAGGGGAAAAAAAAAAGATTGTCAGGAATCTATCCTTTTAAGTGAAGCACTTCCAAAAAAAAACCCCCCAAAACCACCCAAAACCACCCCCCAAAAAACCCCAGAAGAATTCTCTTCAGTAATGTTTGAAAATTACATGCTGTTGTTTTAGAAAGGAGAGGCATTGAAGGTTGTGCCATATATTTTCTATATAGATGAATATAAAGTCACATAAGTGTTTATACACATACACACATGCTGATATCTGTGCCTACACTTCATTTACTGTACATCTACATAATTTTACGTCAGGTCACATATGCTTGTGGGTATAAATATGGGGTGTTTAGATGGCGATACAACAGAGTAAATAAAAAGCTGTATCACTGCTCATGTGCGTATCACCACTTCTTTCTACCCTGCCCTATAAGCCTTTCCTCTTCTCTGCCTCCATGGATTTATTCCAGCTCTCCAAATTCTTGTGTCATTTCTTACTATTTATTACTTATTAAGAAAAACATCTAGCCATATGAAAATCTCTTCTCCCTTCTGTATGTGGATTTCCTCCTCTGTGCAAGCACTTGGAAAGCAAAATTGAGTCTTGAAACAGTCCTAAACACACCAAAATCTTTACAATCAATTATCCTTCAGCCCTGCAGGGGAAGAAAGGGGACAGTCACACTTTTTTTTTTCCAGAGGTCCTTTGCACTTGTTTCTAATCTATGAAGAATCCAATGTATTCAATTTAAAAGTTGGGCTATTTTTATGTTACAATAAGCTGTCCTTGGCCCATATGTGAGAATTCAGTTTTACTTCTGTGCTATCCACTCAATAAATAAAAGTAATCATGACACGTGTTTCCAGTGCAAGGACATCAAAGGAAATGCCTTACAAAAATTAATCCCGATCAACTGAAGTGGAAAAAGAAACCTTTTTTTCTATTTCTTTGCTTACTTTTCCCTAAATAGTCATGTGGCTTATTCCTATCATCTTGATGTTAGGAGAAGTGTAAAGGAAAGTGAAGTACTGGATTATATTGCCTGAGAATTAGGTGGTGGAGTATCCACCACTGCAGGTTTTTGAGAGCAGGGTAGGTAAGTAGCTGTCAAAAGGGCTTAGATGTGATTGATCTTGCATCTTGATCTCCTATTGAGGAGTAAAGCACAGGACCATTCAGCTCCACCTCCTACAGACTCCATGTAGGTAAAATGGTGGTGGAGATACAAACATTGCATTGAATTTCCATTGCAATGTCTTGCTTCATCAGGGCTTTGTCTCTCCTGGTTTATCTAATACAGTCTGAAAAAACCCTTGAGGAAAAACATTGCGATGATATGCTCTCTTTCTATATGTATCAAAAAAATGCTTGCACGTAAGGTGTCTCTGTGTTTTAGTAAGCTGTGTGCAACAGACATTATTTATACTTACATTCTTCTCTTAAAAGAAAATCAGATGAGCTACATTACCTGCAAGAACAAACAGAAATACTCTGAAACCGTTGTTCAGGTAAAGTCATATAATTTTATGGAGACCATACTGAAATCAGCAGTAGTTCAGATTTAACTTGGTGAACTCTGAAATGACTTCTTCCTTTGCAAGATGTTATTGACCTGGTTGTTTTCCGATCACCGTTTGGGTCAACAGACCTGTATTCATCCCACCCAGCTTGAAATACTCAAGATGTCTGTGGCAACAGAAGCCACTTCTATAGTCAATACAGAGAAAGAGATAAGTGTATTCGTGGGATGACTTAGATCTTAGGTTGGCTGATTCTCCTGAGATAATTTTTTCTTTCTTCCCTGACTACATAATAGTCTTACAGCAGCTCAGGTACCTTAAGTCATACAGGATAAATGTGGGCCTCGATTCCTATAGCAGGAGTGAGATTCAGATCTACAGGGGACTGTCTTGATGACACTGTGAAAAGTAACTCTACCTCTGCATCCATCCACACTTTGGGCAGGAAGGACCTTGCAAGATGGACCTTGCAAGAAGGACTGCCTCCAGCTGTGTGACTGCCCAGCTGTGATTGTACTATAGAAGGAAAAAGGATATTGACAGCCTTGTCTGAGGAAACAAGGCCTCAGAGTCTCTTTCCTTAATGTTCTTTATCATGGCATTCCCCACCTTTCATAGTCAGATGGCAGACTCTCCCAAAACTCACATGAAATACTTTCGTGCACAAGCTGTGACACAACATGGAAAGATCAAAGGCTGCTGTCTGACTGCTCATCTCTGCTACTGTTGAAAAAATTCCCAGGTGCAGAAAATATCTTTAACCCTTTCTTCAGCCTGTTTGTTAAAGTGGAAAGATTTCTCTCATTCTTACATTTCTTGAATCCAGAGATTCAGTAGATTGTGTGTGAGAAAGGTTTAGGGGAAGGGGGTTGGTGGTTATAGTTCTTTTGCTTTAAAAGAAAAATGCTAGGGGGAGCAGTAAGAAACAAGAGAGTAAATAGTGAATATCAGGCCAACCAACATCAAGCTTGTAAAATCCAACTGAGAATTATCGGTCTAGTTCCATATCATACCTATTTCTGCATGTGTGTGCCTATCTTCTGATCTCTTTATTATCTGTGCATATTATTAGCACAAAAATTCCCCAGTGCAGCAACCCTACCCTGTTCTACTGAGAAACAGTGGACTGTCATTCCTAGAAATCATAGAAAATTGTGCTGGGAAAGTCTTTGCAAGCTCAACTGTACCAACCCCTGATGTAAGACAAAATTTAATTTGTCCACAGTTTTTCTGCTGAGCATGGTGGACGTCATTGCTCACATTAACGTCCACGTCAAGAATCCCAAAGGCTCTAGTGGCCTGCAGTTCTTCTTTTGGATGTCTCAGAAGCTACTTATTTTGTCTTAAGTGGGATATCTTAACAGCAAAGTCTTTGTTCTGAAAAATTTGGAACCATTTTATCCCTGAGTGGAATCAGAACCAGAGCGCTATCACTTTGCCATGCAGAGACATCTTGTTCTGATGTTTCAGTCACTATGACTTGACACCACCCACCTGGAGAGCTGCATCCATTTCTGGGATCCCCAGTACAAGAAAACATGGACCTGTTAGAGCGGGTCTAGAGGAGGCCACGAAAACAATCATAGGGCTGGAATACCTCTGCTATGAAGAAAGGCTGAGAGATTGTTCAGCCTTGAGGAGAGAAGGCTCCAGGGAGACCTTATTGTGGCCTTTCAATGCTTAAAGGAGGCTTGTAAGAAAGATTAAGAAAGACCTTTTTTTCAGTGCCTGGAGTGGCAGGACAAGGAACAACAGTTCTGAACAGAAAGAGGGTAGATTTAGATTGGACATAAGGAAGAATTTTTTTACAGAGGGTGACAAGACACTGAAACAGGTTGCCCAGAGAAGTGGTAGATGCCCCATCGCTGGAAATGTTCCCAGTCAGGTTGTATGCGGCTTTGAGCAACCTGATCTAGTGAAACATCTTCCTGCCCATGGCAGGGGGTTGGACTAGATGACCTTTAAAGGTCCCTTCTGATCCAAACTATTCTATGATTCTATGAGTTGCATAATCCAATCTGAATAGTCTGTAGTACTAGAATCGCGTTGTGAGCAGCAAAAAATCTTCCACGACTTAAGAGGAAGACCATCAGGAAATTCTGAGTTTGGCATGCTGGACTTTACAAGAAGGAAGACTGAGGCTGTTTTGGAGATAATGTACTTCAGTGACAATGTGAGGCTGTGTCCAGGGCAGAGAATTTGTGTGACACAAGAAACCTAGATTTCCTTTCTGCCTTTACAGCTATCTTCCTGTATGACCCTGTAACAACACATTTTCCCCTTTCTACCTGTACTTCTTCTCCCACCATTTGCTATTCATCCCTGTTGAGATAATACACCCTTTCAGGCAGTTCAAATCCTCCACAGATTTTCCCTCTGCCTAGAACAAGTTATGTTCTCATCTGAGGCATATAGATGTTGATATCCAGGTGTGGATTTATTACAAGGAATGAAGCGGGCTTTTAAAAGCCTTGCCTTGCTATCTTTTCTGCATACCATAGTGTCGGGTGCGTGTGTCAAAGAAGCACATTGGGGGAGGAATGTGGTGGAACTGGAGAGAAGCAGTAGCATTGCAAAACATCTGTTGGCCAATTTCAGCCAAAATTTGACAGATGGGGTACAAATTGCAAGGGTGTTACAGCCTTTGAGTTTTATAAAATTAAGTGGCCAGACAGAGGAAAGACATGTCACTAGTACCCCCTCTATAGAGTAGGCTCAATGTATCTCAGTCGTTATCAATACCAGATAATCAACAGAAGAAAGAAAAGCTGTGAATTTTGCAACCATTCACAGTCCTGAATTAGAGCTTTCACCTTGTTGGACAGGAGAATACCGGTTAGAAACACAAACCTGTTGCTAACCTGGCTTCGCTTGTCCCACTGCATACAGAAGAACTGATTTTGTTGCATTTTTCTCATATGTCCCTGATTTATTCTATTTCTTCCTTTTTCAGAATATTTCAGTATAATTGTTAGTCTTTGTTTGTCTTACAGAAGTAAATGGACCAAAGGGCTAACAGTTGAAATGGACCAGAGAAATTAATACTGTTAGTTCAAAATTGTGAGAACGGAACAGGGGAATACTGAAAAAAAGGTGAAATGATTTGTCCAGTGTCACATAGGAAAGCAGCAGCAGAGATTGGTAAAAATACATATTTTTGAGCACAAAACCAAGATGAGGGAGATGAAATCATCCTTTCTTTCAAATGTTAGAGCAGCAGAAAACAATTACATTGACTATAGGTCAGACTTTGAATTTGGGACACACAAATATTTCCAAATTCAGGAAAGAAAGGATGAAATCAGCTTCCTGATAATAAGCACGAAGAAAACAGATCTTAGGTTGTTGTCTTGAAACAGAAACCTGGGACTCTTGAATTCCAGAGCCCTACCCAATTATAACTGTGATATAGCTGTGTTTAAAGGACAGTAGCCCCCCCTTTCTACCTATTTAAATAGACCTGCTTCTTTATCCTGTATTTGTGGATCTTGTTCTGCACTCACAAAAAGACTGCATGAGTCAACTGGTGGGAATTTTTCATTTCTGCTAAACCAGCACTTTTCTTCCTCTTTAACACTAATAACTCAGGCCCTGTGTCTCTCATTTCATAACCCAAAGGTATGGAAGCCCTACTTGCATTATGCTCCGTCAGCTGTGTTACAAAAATACTGATTTAAAGCTCTATTTTTCCCTCTTCGGCATGTTTCCAATAATGTCTGGATAAGAACTGCTACAGGTGCCCTCCCATGTTTAAATTTTCTTCCTCTCAAGAAAGTACGTGCTCCTTCGAGAGCAGATAAGCTCAAGGAAAAAAAAAAAAAGAAGAACCACTCAGACCTCCTGTGAGGTCACAAATGATTATGATAATAAAGAAGAAATGCTGAAGCTCTCAGCTGATGGTTATTCTGTGGGATCATAATCTGGGAAAGCAATATTTGATTTCTCTTTCCTTGAAAAAAGAGGTCATTGCTCCATCCCTCACACCTGCAGGAGGGCAGAAAAGGGATTAAAAAGAGGGGTCTCATCAGAACTGTCAGGAAGAAAAAGCAGTACAAGCAGTTGATTTTGCAAGTCCACCGTTGTCCAATCTATCTGTGTTTTCCATATATTCATTGGGCAAAGGGCTTTTTATTCGAGGTGTCTAGTCACATAGGAATCTACCACTGAAAAATATTAGAGAAGACAGCATTTTGGAAATGGAATGTAGGCAGTAAGACAAATCTTAGTTGATCTGGTTTATGATTTATTCCTTGGGCCAGGGATATAAGCTCAGGGAAAAAAAAAAAAAAAAAAAAAAAAAAAAAAAAGAACAGGAAGAATTAATAGGTTCACTACATTCTAATTCTTATCTGAAAGAGAGAGGGCAAATTATACCTTTCTCATATAACAGCAGTGCTTTGCCAGTGATGTACCTCCCCAACATGTAGGGTTTCTGTTCCCAAACATGCTTTTCCTTTGCCCTGATGGAGATCCTCTTAGAAATGGGATTACGTGCAAGGACATTCAGTCATAAATTTGTTTCTTGAATCTCTGGTAACCCTACACAAAAAACCATTCTTGCTTGATGTTTAGAGAGAGATTCATTCCCATCAGCTACCTTGATTATCGCCCCTTCCATGTACCCCAACATGGGTCATCTGTCTTTGGCTCACACGAATGTCTTCTTTCTCTTCACAGCTACATATCTTCCCTAGGGTAATAATCGCGTCATTTAATATTTATAAACAATATCAGAAAAACACTTTAATAACATATACTTCAGTGTCTGGAAACAACACAAAGGAGTCTGTATCACATATGTCGCAAGCTCCTTGCTGGCTGTAAAAGGTGCTGGTGGTTGATAGCCATAGCTTGAGAACTAATACGGAGATAAACAAAGTCAGTGCTGATTGCCTCTGGGCTTTTGAAGTAAGGAGCATCTGTGACTCATGGTGGAGAACAAGAGAGTACTGGAAACAAACATGGAGAATTTCAAGAGAAAGCAAAGAGAGTGGTGCTATTAAAACTACCCGGTAATGTCAGATTGTTGAACATGTCTGCTGAAAAACAGTAGATGCGCCGCCATTGAAAAACCTTTACACTAGGTTGGTCAAAATCATTAAGGGCATATGACGAGAGACACCCTTCCACCGACCTATGGGCATGAGGAAGTTGCCCTGCCCCAGAAACGTCTTCTATCTGTGTGTTCAAACATCTTGGACTAGAGCAGCTGATAGCCTAAATATTTCTGTTTTCTTACTGAGATAGTTAATTCTCTAAGTAACATTTGCCGTGAACAGAAATCCTTTGTGCATTTCACTGACTTTACTCAGATTAACCCTATCTACCACTTGCCCCTGAAGTCAATATAATGACATCTCCTGAAAATATATAGTAATTATAGAGTCTTTGATTTGACACTTTTGAGGAAAAAAATGTAAATAAAAATAGTTTCTCTTACTACCATAGGTGCCTTTGAAACATAAATTAGAATTTCTTGTCCTAATTTGCCATTGACAAGTCTTAGAGGCAGAGTTAAGACAAAATTCTTGAGCCAGCAAACTTGCTTCTACAAGTACAAAGGAATTTAAAGAGTGGCCTCGGGAAGAAATGGATGTAGCTGTCAGTCACATGAAAGAATTTAGAAACAGAATGCAATGCTTTGTCAAATGGTGGGATTCAAATGTAACGGCATGTCGTTGACCCTGGTGCTCAGCAACACATATTTCAAATCCCTGAAGATTAATAGGGAAGATGGTTACAGCTCTCACAACAGCTGCTGGAAAGTGTTCCTATCTCACGTTTTAATTACATGTATTTATACAGTAAAAAAGTCCTAAATGCAATATAGCCTGTAGTATGCAACAATTTTGAACATTTATGAGATTCAGGCAATTAAGAGTCTAAACTTTCAAATGTTTCCAGATGGCACACTGATTAACAATTGTGTGAATTTAATATTTGTTTAAATGCGCTGCTCTGTAAAATATTTCTTAATAGTATATGAATGCATTGCAATGAATCTAGGCACAACTTTTCTTCAAGCACAACTTGCCTCCTTGCCTGAAGAAGTGGAAATCTCATTAGCTGATTATATAGACCAAAAGCAGTAGCAAAGCAGTGGTAAGAGATGAAAAAGACAAAAAAAAGAAGCCAAGCTATTTCTTAACTAATGAATGTTTCTCCTTTCTTTTAGGTGCAGGTCCCATGATCTTCATGCAAGCCACTTGCAGCATCCGTCTTGCAGTTCTTGCAAGTGAACCTACGAGTAAGGACATTTTCTTGGGGCTAAAAGCATTATGAATGTTGACATCAGTTGCATACAGTAAATTGAAAGTGAGGATCTACAGTGTAGTTTTGTTTTTTAAGAAAACACCTAACCTTTGGTGCTTTCAATGCAGCTAAACCACCTAAATTCCTTAAATAATCTGTCCGCAGCTTCTTTTGGTATTTCCAAGCCTTCCTCATTTCTACTATTTTTTCTGTTGAAAACTTGAATCAATGCAATTCCCCACCCTCCACCCAAAATATTTATTTTTGGAGGTGAAATTTATTTTAGCAAAAAGAGACCTATTGATGATAATGGCAATTGTCAGCTATGAGCCTAGATCTTTCAGAAGTTTTTGTAGGAGATATGATCTAGTTAGTTCATATATTTGAATCTGATACTAGGGTCTGAAATAAAAGGAGCAGCCTGAAATTCAATGTCAGAAGCCTTGTAAATCTTCTATTCTAAAACCTAAAAATGGAAAAACCTTGAATGATCTATAATCTTTAAAAATCTGGCTTCTGCCACATTCAGGAGAAACTGTTCCCTCATTTTGTGAAATACTTGTAATACATGCAAGTCACAGAAAACAAGATTTATCTCACCTGCCATCTGAGATCTGTAAGGTAATCATCTGGGTCCAGAACTGGGTGATCCAGTAAATTCCTTTGAAATTCAATAGAGAAAAATATGTGCCTCCAAAGCCAGATTCTTCTCCCATCTTTTAGACCCTAGGAGGAGATGAACTGCCCTCTGAAAACACCTCTTGCTCTCCACTGTTTGTATAAGGAGCCTGGTCTGACTACTTTAGATGTAGGTATCTAGCTTCTAGATACTTAAAGTATGTGAGATGAATCCCAATAATGATGGACATAGTTTACTCTGAATTTCTAAATAAATGTTTTAAATTTCAACTTTAACTCTTACAGCTCTTTCTTTTTGTGTGTCAGGGACAGCAGTGATTATAAAAAAAACAATGGAAACATCCACATTTTGGCAGAGGTGATCCAGCTGTCGTGCCTTTCAACCTCAATAAAGCTATTTCAATATAGCTTATTTCTGAGGTACAATTTAAACTATTAGCTATGCCTTTTCCCTTTTCCTTTGTTCCTTTTTCCCTTGGGTTACTTAAGCAGGTTGCAAAGCTGGCAACATTCACGTTGGAGCAGTTTTTGAAATTCCATATAATCTTCTGGTTTTGAAATTAAGTAAAGGAAGAATGTCATCCCTAAACCTGTAAGGAAACAGAATGAAACCTTAAAAATTAAAATAGCAAACTGAAATTGTGTGAAATGGTTTTAATAGATCCAGAAGAAACAATGGAAACCTACCCCTAGGCACTGGTTCCAGAACACCTGTAAAGGAAATTTATGAAGTAGATTATGTGGTGTGTTGGGTGTGATTTTAAGGACTGTGTTCCTAGCTCCCAAGCAAGAACAGACAATCTCATCATTTGCTTCCACGTGGGAAAACTACACAATAGGAAAAAAAGGAAGGAAGATAAACTATGAATGGCAACTAAAAGAAAGAGTACTGTGTTTTCCTTTTGTTTAATGGTGGCTTAATGGAACAGGATGGGCTTGAGAATAGCTAATTGGTTCAGAGCGCAGAGCCTGGACATTGTACTTGGCTTTGCAATTTACCTGACACCTTGGATAAACCCCTTGGCTATCCTGTTTTCAACTGTCCTGACTGCTTGGGTTGCAAACACAACTGATGGAGACAAGAGATTTTTTTTCTTTCTATTTATTTGACCAGAGTCTTGCCAAAAGTGCAACTGGTAAAGATGCCTAACATACTTGTGATGCCATTTGGTAGGCGTTGTTTGGTGGCAGATTGCACTGTAAAAGACCAATTTATTCTCCTTGACTGGGATTCCACTGACTTAAGCGAAAGTAAAAAAAAAAAAGAAAAAGAAAAAAGTGAACCCCACTGGTCATTGAAACATTGTGTTAAAGTAGTTTTAAATGAAGGAAGAATTTTACCTGCTCTATCATTCTTCCACAAATTGTGCATCTGCTTTCCCCTTCTATTTCTATTTTTTAAAATGTCAGTGAATACTGATTTTTTTTTTCTCTCATAGTTATGACAGAAGTGAGGGGTTTTTTTTTCAGCAGCACTTATGAAGACAAAATTTTAAAGCCAGTGTTAGCTTGTCCAGCATAGTTAGTGAAGGAGGAAGGAGAGAATGAAAAAGATGCTCTTCTCACCCCCAGAAGCGGACATAACTGGTCTGAGTTACTTGACAGTGAAAACCTGTTTCAAGCACAGCTTCCCATATAACCATCATGGCTTCATGGAGTCCTGTTAAAACACTGCGATTTTTACAAAATCTTGTTAAGATAGTACTACTGAAAGAAAAAAGAACTGCAATTATATCAATTGCTATACGGCTAGACAGTACCGCTAATCTCAGGAAAAAAAAATTTACATAAAGTTATTTCCAGGAAGAAACAAACACTTTTTCAATGTAGCAATGTAATTAGCATAGGCTTCCATATCTGAATTCTAATGAATTCATTCCTATTTTTTAGTGTTTTATCACCACTTCCTTTTCCAGATCCTTCATGTGATATATTAGTCTGTTTGGATTTGATAGGCAATAAAACCAGACCAGTCAGTCTGTTAGTTCTATAACCCTTTTGCATTTAAGAAATAATATAAATAGCATAAAGACAGAGGGAGAAATCAATGTGTCAATTATTTATATAGAAGAAAGTCTACCTAGTAAAATGAAATTGCTTAGTTCCTAAAGGGCAGAGATGAACTTTTTTGGCTGCTTATGCAGAAATGTTATAAATATTTAAATGTAAATAATAAAATCTTTACATGCATAAATAAACATGAGATTGATATTACACACACTACAGCAGCAAAATATGACAACTGCTGCTTCTTCAGGAAAATGGATATTTCCTGTGACTGAATTGAGAATAAACTCAAAGCTAATAAGATACCTCACACACATTCGACTCCACACTGCTTTTAAGGAAAAATTTCCCTTGGTTGGTCTTTTTTAGAAAAGGTCTGAAGACCTCTCTGGATCAAACATTTAGAATAAAACAAAACACAAGTTTTGATCCCTTTAAACACAGGATACTTGGCTCAGCATGGGGGTAGCTGAATGAATTTTAAGAGCTAGTGACGTAAAAGTTATCAGCTATTTTGTTCGTTGCTATGGTCCTTATGACGCCAAGAACGAAGAGGTTACCTGGGCTCAAGGTTGGGTCAGTAGCCTTAGAGGTGGACCTTGTCGGAAGGATGAAGTGGTGGTCCCCTGGCTTTTTCTTTGCCTCCCACCTTAGCGCTCAGGCCAGAGGAGCCTTCCCTGGCCGACCTCTCCTGCCGTGACGGGGTGATGGTCTCACTCCCTTGCTGTGCCGCGTGACCCGACTCGCTGCTGCCTTCTGCTTTCAACCGTCGTGAATCAGTTTACGGTCACCTAGTTGTACGAGGTACACCTCAGCAGAAGGAGTCAGGTTGAAACTCATTAGCGCTGTTTTACCAGGAGGTTTGGTTTTGAACTTTTGGTTATGTGCGTATGATTAAATAAAACAAGTCATGGATCAGTTAAAGGTCAGTCCCATCCTGCAGGTAAGGGGAATAGCCTGGCTTGTAGACACATGCCTAAATTCTCTTTCCCTCCAGAGGGGATTGCAGTGTCCAAACTGCCTGTTGGGAACAGTCCACAGCATGTGTAAATCCCCTGGGCCGTGCCCAGGCATAGTCTAGGAGAGTGCCAGCCGTGCAAGCCAAAACCGTACAGGCAGCATGCGAACAATTACACATTCTGGATAATTGGGGGATGGAGGTTGAGAACATGCTCTGGCTTTGATTGTTTGTTGGTATAGACATAGCCTTTGTTCCCCGTAGAGAGTTATGAGGTGTTGAAGAACTCCATGTTTACGAAAAGACTCTAGAGACAGGCTCTAAGACTACAGGAAATTCTATGATTAACTTCTTTTCCCACAGATACACTTATTTAAGTCATTTCCCTTTGCTAACACGAACTCATTTTGTGGTATATAACTTTCCTAGGCTCTTAATCCACATGGTCATCTGTACAGTTTTGCCAACTGTAAATACACAGAATATAAAGATACTTCAGGAATGCTATATAAGCAAGTTCAGGATTACCATTTAACATTAAATACCCAGCAGCAGCAAAACAAAATAAAGGCCTTGAAGAGGCCTTGAAATCACATCTCTGTCTTTGGTGTTATTTGAACAGCAGAGTTCAAACACGAGACCACCTGCCCAAGCGAGAGATGGAAAATGTTCAGGACTGTTGAGCACGCCACAGATTTTCACAGTGGCTCGGCAAAGAGCTATTTAGCACAGGTGTTTAATTACGACACATCAGGGAAGCTCACGGCATCCTACACTCCTTAGACTCCCGCTCCCACCTGTGCGGTGGACTTATGTCAGCAAACAGGGCTGAAAAAGCAGGTACACTGCAACGCTTGCAGGTTCCCAAACTGCTCTGGGGCTTTTCTGACTTCGTGGGAGCAAACAAGCTCATTGAAAAAAACCTGCAGGTACACACCGCATGAGCACAGGCGTAATGCTAGATTAGGAAATTCTCCGAAGTTACATTGCTTGGAACTGGAAGGCGGCTCATGAGTAGTTTGGATCACAACACCATGCTGAGAGTTTCTGTCCAGAAGCCTAAGGAATGAGAGAATCAACTTAAAAAATCCAGAGAAAGCTGTCTGGAAAATTTCCAGTGCAAACATTTTTTTCCTTCTGAAAATGCTGAGTTGTTGAGCATAGAATGTGTGGCGGAACCATTCTGAGTTTAATTCATTCTAGTCTACCCAAAAGACACAAGAAAAGAATGTAATGTCCTGGTAAACCCCAAATACTCAATTTCAACCTTTTTTAAGGTGAGATACTCTGAATTTCTGTTTTTAAAAACTTGTAATTAAATAAAAGTTTGTTTTAAGTTTAACTATATCCCTGCAGGGTTACTAAAAAAACCAGTTTTCTCCATATGAGTCCATCTCCCTGTCAGAAAAAATTGTTCCCTTTTTATATATATTTTTTTTAAATTACATTCAAACAAATCTTAAAACCTATTGTCTTCCTAGATCTGACCACCCACCTGAATGGCAAGATTTCCAGTAGGAGAAAGAAGTGTATCTGATTAAGTATATTATGTAGCATAGGAACCTGCTTACTTGTAGGTTCCAATTTCAGTTTAAAAATAGAAACTATTCTCTTCAGAGCCATACACAGAAAGCAGATACTTGGATTGCTTCCAAGGTTCCTTACACAGTTATGAAAATCTTAATCATAACACAGAACCTATTGGGTTGGTTCCTCCACCGGAAAGTAACAATAATAACAAAAAAGAATTGATAACTGTGCCTTTTCAGAATAAGTTGACCAGTACAGTATCAACATGATGTCAGCAAACAGTCCTTGGGTTTTGATCTCTGGAGTGGGATTCGTCTCACCTAACTTACAAACATCAAGAAGGTGAGTCTAACTCAGTCATCTAGGATTTTTGACAGGTAACAGAGAAAGACTGGATCCTTCAGAAGGTGATTCACCTCTGTTGGGTGCCTATTTTGGGACAAAGTGAACGGACTATGAACGATTTATAGAGGGAGGGTAGATGGCTTTGTTAGACGAGGTGCTTAATTTTAGTAGATGTGTTGGGTTTATGTGGCAAGGTTTCGATAGTGGGGTGAGACTGGGGGGGCTTCAGGGGTGGCCTGTGTGAGAAGACCCCAGGAGCTACCCCCACGTCAGACAGAGACAGTTTCAGCCAGGTCCAAAATGGACCCATCGCTGCCCAAAGCTGAGTCCGTCAGTGATGCTGGTGGCACCTCTGTGGTATATTTAAGAAAGGGTAAAAAAAGTGTGCAGCAGCTGTGAGAGGAGTGAGAAAAATGTGAGAGAAACAACCCTGCAGACACCAAGGCTGAAGGAAGCTGCAGCCCATGAAGAGGAATCCACGCAGGGGATTTTGATCTCATTGAGTGGGTTTTCTGGCAGGAACTGTGGCCCATGGGGGAACCAAGCTGGAGCAGTCTGTTCCTGAAGGACTGTAGCCCATGGGAAAGGACCCAGACTGGAGTAGTTCTTCAAGAACTGCAGCGTGTGGGAAGGACCCACATCGGAGAAGTTTGTCAAGGACCGTATCCCATGGGAAGGAGCCCACGCCGGAGCAGGGGAACAGCATGAGGAGGAAGGAGTGGTGGAAACAGTGTTATGAACTGAACACAACCCCATTCCCCATCCCCTCTGTGCTGCTCAGGGGAGAGGAGGTGGAAGAGTCAGGAGTGAAGATGAGCCCAGGAAGATGTGGGGAAGTGAGGGAAAGGAGTTTTTAGTTTTGGTTTTATTGCTCACTATCCTACTTTGTTATTAATTGGCAATAAATTAAATTAATCTTCCCCAAGTTGAATCTGTTTTAACCATGACTGTAACGGGTGAGCGATTTCCCTCTCCTTATCTTGACACACAAGCTTTTCCATGGTATTTTCTCACGCTGTGCTGCTGAGGACGGGGAGTGATAGAGCGGCTTGGTGGGCACCTTGGTGGTTAGCCAAGGTTCACCCACCACAGTGGGCTGAAGTTGGGTTAAGTTAGTCCCAGTGATGTCTCTGGGAGGGTTTCATCTCACTTAACTTCAGATACTTAACCAGGCTAACGAGGCAAACATTCATATCCAAGCTAGTGACCTCAGCTTCTGTTGTGGGGAGGATTAGGCATTTTCAGGGCAGAATTAATTGAGATGGAGGAGTAGGCAATTCTGAGGCAGAATTCATTGGGCTGATAGGAATTTATTCTAAATATTTCCATTTCTTCTTAGTCATCATAAAGAAAGGTTGGACAGCCAGCTCCAATATGAATGTTTTTTCTGAAGATTTCTGAAGTTAGACGAAAACTGATCTTGCCAACAATCTTTTATACCCTGATTATAAAACCTCAAGGAATAACATTTTCTTTTCTTTACAGGTGGGTTCTGACAATCAGATCTCTCATACAATTGAAGTATTTGGACATTAAGCTTCTTTACTCCACAGGAAAAGAAATAATAAAGACATGCAATACCTACACATTACCTCAACCATCACTGAGGTTATGAAACAGTGCTCTTCTGCAATACTTTCAGGTTTGTTCTTATAGGAATGCAGATCTCCAGGCTAGTTCTTGAGGCACCTCTTAACCCAATTTCTAACTAGTGCCTAACCATTTTCTTTAGCATGAAGGGTGAAAACTGTGGGCTGGTGTACATTCCAGAAAATTGAATTTCTTCTTATGAAACCTAGCTGCTCTTAGGCAGACACCATACAGTCTGGCACATCACTATCTATCAGGAATTTATCTTCCATTCAGACACACATGGTCCCTCCTTTTTGTTTTGTAGGAAGGCTATTTATTAAACAGACATCTGACCACTTTTCTCAAAAAGTTGATGGGATTAGCTGAGATCAAATAAGAGTGATGCCCCAGCTTTTCCTGTTGGCTGGATTCAAACCACAGAGACTTCCATGGAACAGTAGGGAATGTTGGAATTCTATCCAAGCTGTAGAAAGTGTGATACTTTAAGCTTTAAAGGCTTTCCAAAGTTACAGTAATAATTTAAGCTTTAAGCAAACTGGAACTTAGTTTGTAAGAACTCGGAATTTTGCAATATGAATCACAGAAACGTAGAATGGTTTGGGTTGGAAGGGACCTTTGAAGACCATCTAGTCCAATCTCCCTGCTGTGGGCAGGGACATCTTCAACTAGATTGGGTTGCTCAAAGCTCCATCCAGCCTGACCTTGAACATTTCCAATGATGGGTCGTCCACAACTTCTCTGGGCAACTTGTTGAAGTGTCTCGCCACCCTTGTAAAAAAATTTCTTCCTTATGTCCAGTCTAAACCTATAGTTGATTTTAGCTATAGATTAGATGCTTTAGATTTTTTTTTAGTTGTCTTTATTTGAGAATAGCATGAGATTTCAACACAACATATGGAGTATTTAGAACCTTAATGCAAGTATGAAGCATTAATCACGTCTCTCACTGGAACTGCTAAATCAGAATCTCAAAAATTTAGAAGTTGGCTTTTGGTTTAACTCTGTCTTCCAAAGTCCAAATCTTGTGTCTTGCAGATAACTTTCACAGAAGTCACAGCTGACTGTGATTTTAGTATAAATACTGAACACGAAATGGTTTACTTACATTGCCGCTTTCCTGACAACATCCAGAAATCTGTTCCAAATCCTGCCAGAATTCTGAGTTTTTCTATTGACTTCTATATACAGGTAATAAACAAGGGATGTCTAAATGCAAGGGAACATGTGTTTCTCAGCTCAAAGACCTTATAATTTAGTTACCGTAAAGGCAGACCATTGATTCCAACCTTCTGACAAGGATTTCTCTTTCTATTCACTTTTAAGCTGTTTTAAGCTAGAACACATATCCTTATGTTTCTTTGCTATAGCTTTTGAAACAGGTATCTTTAAAGAGTAGTTTATCCCAATAACTCCCTGTAGAGAGAACCTTGACAACTGACTTATGCTAACCAACAGAAAACTAAAAATAAGCCTAATGAATCCCAGTAACAATATCTAATTCAAATCAGGTCAAATTTTACTGGTTATTACTGCTACATATTGAAAAAAAATCTTGAGGAGGAATACAATTTGGTCTTGAGGATATTCCAATGTTCAGTATCAACAACACAATTGTGTAACTGTTCAGTCAGTGGCTTATAAGGCTGCATTCAGTATTTAGTAATTTAAAAAAAGAAAGCAGTATTTCTTTTTTTATTGGAGAACCCCACTGTTAAACATCTCTCCAGCTAATGTTTAATAACTACCTTGCTTTATCTTGTACCAATCTTGACAATAATTAACCTGAAACAACTGCAGTTGTTTTCAGTATAGGAACATGTTTACCTTGACAATTTTAATTTTCTTGTTAAATAAAGGGTAAACAGTTAAAATCATGACACTCTTAAGTGAAGAAATGAAGAAATTTTATGTTTTTTCTTCTTTGGAGCCTAAGGGCGTCTTCCCTGATGTGGCGTCGGCACTAGTGGAAGAGGTTACAACACGCTGGGTTTGGCCAAGATGCAAACTGATCTCCCACAAAGATTTAGAGCAACTCTGAACTAGTAACTAGCATAAATTACACTGAGGTTTATCATTTGATTCTTTGCAAATCAAAGGCTCCAAGAAGTGCTGGAGTTGTTCCTGAGGGTTATCACACAAGAGAGTTACCGGCCATGCCATGGGTAGGGTTCAGCCTTCTTAGGAGAGAAATCTGTGTTATGTGCAGTGCCAGCACAGGCATGAAGGAGAGGAAAATGAGGGAGATAAACCACACAGTACTAGGAATTCAGCCTTGATACGTGTATTAGAAGCATAAGAGTCTTCTTCAAGTGCTAATTTCCTGGAAAGGAGCAGATGCTTACACCGGCTGGGCCTGACATTGGCAGTTACAACTGGTGGCCTGCACAGCCACCCCGGATCAGTCAATTAGTTTGCTTAGTAGCCAAGCAAACTAAGCCTGATTGCCACATTTCTTTATCACATATTTTTCTCTGCTAATAAAAATCTCATGTCCTAAAACATTTTAAAAAGAAAAGAAAACTTAATGTATCATTGTTGAGATCTTAATTCTTTCCCAAATCTACAGCATGCTCCAGTTAGACTTAGAGCAGTTTTACTTAATGAAGACATGAATTAAGAGCTGGAAAATAACATATTGTGCTGTATGTAAAATGAGGAAAATCATGCATAATGCTTCCCCTCATTTGTACGTATTACATTTGTGATTGTCAAAAACAGGATTAACTATCCCTCTTGGGTTGTGCATTCCAAAATGCTTAATCTATTCTCCCCTTGATACAACAGAGTAACTCCCATTCATACACAAGCATACTGAAAAAAAATTAAAATCTACCCTTGTTTCCCATCTCTCATTAATTTCGTACTACTTTCCATTAGCACCCAAAATCGCTGCACTTCTCATTAGTGGAAAAATAATTTACACATGTAAAGTGCTGCATAATGAGAGCCAAGTCGGGGATGGTGGTGGGGAAAGAAGCCTTGCTAAGTTTCAGAACACATAAATGCAATAGTTAAATATAGATTATTGCCCTCAGTTTCCTTGAGGGTCAGAAATCCCTGTCATTAATCCCTGAAATTTCCTGACACCTGCTGAAAGGACTGAATGAAGAACAGGGAAGGGACTGGAGTGGTAACTGTCAGTGGATGATTCTTCTCATCTACTTCTAGGCACTCGATTTACAGGGATTAGAAGCTTCACACTCTAGTATCTTTATATTGCCAATGGAAAGATAGAAAGAAGAGTTCCCATCTGTATTCTTGATGCTTCAACCTACATTCCTTGATGGCTTCAAGAAGTGCTTCTCTTATTCCTTCTCTGTAAGATCTTTGAGTGACTGACAAAATGGACACCTCAAGGACCTAAATTTTGGTGGGATTAACCATGGACTTAGAAACAACAGCCATTTAACAAAAAAAAAAAAATAAAAATACACAGACTAGAGCAAGGGTTTCAAGAACCAGAAAGTCACAGGTCTGTAATCATTATTTTAAGGCCTGTGTATTCTCCTGAACTGAGATGATCTTAGCAAAAAGGAGAATGCGGTGAAAACAGATGCAAGCCTCCAATCCTAACTGATTCCCAAAAGCTGGTACAAATCAAGAGTAACCACTAACTCCTGGGAGCTATCATGGTGTTTGTGAGAGATTTTTTCACACACACAAATGCTTTCTCCTTCTTTCATGTACATATAGAAGCTTTAATCTCCTGAGATTTATGATGTTTCCCCATTAGTTGCCACCTGAACATGATCTTCTATGATAACCTAATGTTGGCATTGCCAGATTTCCGGACTCTTTCCAAAGTGCACGAAAATTTACCTGCTCATTCCTGAATGATATGAGGTTCTCTGTGCAGCCTGCAAATTTGAAGATGAAATTGCCTGAAAAGAGCTCTTTTGAAATCCATTGTGTGATCTACTGAATAATAGCTCCTGTTGTATTTTTTTCCTTTCACCAAGTGAATAGACAGACAGTAGGGTAACACTATAAATAGATAACATCATCCCACATTTTGGATCACTCAAGCAGTTTAACAAGGCTCAGATTTTCTCACCCAACTTTAGGCACTTAACTGAGAGGCTTAATTCAGGGCTATCATCACCTTATCTTTCCTCTGTAGACAGCGGAAAAAGATCGGTATCCCCAGGGGTGATTCTGGCCAGACTACACTATGAATCTCTTTCCCTCACTAACTCTAGAGGACATCTATTTGGGTCTTAATCACCATAGCTCAGACAGTTAAAGTCAGGTGAGATGAATAGCAAGAGGATTAACAAACAAGAATGGGTCTTGACTATGGTTTTGCTGAAGCTAAATTAAAGATGCTTAAAACTCTACATTTAATCAAATGTCACAAATTCAAGGGAATTCAGATAAGTTAATTTGTTTTTATTCTGACTCTGGCTTTTTTTATTCCTGTTCTCAATACTCTGTTACTAGCACAGGGAATGTAACTGGTTTGGCTCAGAAAAGTGTAGGTTAAACACATGCTTCTGGGTTTCATTCTTCATAGCCATAATATTTGATATGATTAAACTGCCACCAGAAAAGCATGTGTGTATCAATAGGTGTGCAGGTGTCTTATGGTCTTGTGATTCCACTTACTTACCTTTAACTACGTGAGAAGCTGGAATGAAAGCAAGCATAGTATAAAAAAAGTACTTCCTATCACTCTGTTAGGAAAAGGATTCTAACCGCAAAGTATTTATGCATTCTGAATAATTTTTCCATTTTTGTGCCCCACTTTTTAAAGCACTGTAACTTTGCTTTTTTATGTAAACTAGAATACTTTCAGACAAAATGTTTTAAAAGAATAAATATATAAGCATCCATGAGTGCTCCAAGTCAATCGTGAGTATTTCTGTGATATGTCAGCACTGTGGCTTTGTGAAATGCAACACACCAGTATTAGCTGCGTTGCCATGTGAAATGAAATATTCACACTTTTGATTTATCTGATGATAATTCAAATTATCTCACTTTAACAGAGTCCTGATGTGTTAAAAACCTATGGAAAAACGCGAATCAGATACCAGTTGTCCTGGTACAAAAGAATTTGATTTCATTTATGATATGGGAGATCGGAATCTAGCTTAATCTCAGATTCACATGGGGTTTTACATTATGTCATTGTCCAGAACATCTCAGACCATCTACAGGCAGATATATTCTGCTAAACCTGGGAATGTGAAAGTTCTTATATGTATGTATTTGTATAAAAACATATATTTATGCTATATTAGAATGCATATGTGATGTTTTATTTATATTCTGTACACATGGTGACTATCCAGTTTATTAAGCAAATAAAATAGTGCCTATGGTAGTGCAAATTTTTATAGCTCTGTTTTCTCACTCTGCAAACTAATTTGCATATCTATATATCAGCGGCAAGTTAACAGGACACAGAAACTATGAGTGGACAAAAGACACCTTAAGAAGCTACAAACCAACAACCAGAAAAGCCTTTTAGCTGTAAGTCAGCAGACTTTTATGTCAAGCTTGGCTGACTAATTATTGCTTATAATTTGCATTAGGATTAATTAACTAATTAGAGAGGAATGTCTGAAGGCAAAGTTATGGCTCTGCTTGTCAAGCTGAGGACTTTAATTATTCTGATATTTTTAATTATAATCAGCTGCTGAATGAGTATTACATTGTCAGCTACTATAGCTGAAGCTGCAGCGGGTAGGGGAGCTGAAGGAATTGTGGGTATTGTACTACCACTTCACCTAGAACCATGGAAAGGTAATGCCAACTACGCAAATATAATAGGAAAGCCTTCTGGCTTCAATACTCATTAAAAGCATGTACACAGCACTATGCAAACTGTGACAGTTCAGGGTTATGTATCCTTTTAAGAGTAAGACAGCAACTTTTCCTCAGGAACATTGCTGAGCCTACATCCTCTTTTTGTTTAAATCCCATTTTGGTCAGCCTGAATTGTCTTTTGGTCCCTAGATATACATAGCTCGATGCATATTTCTTTGTGAATCTTAACGTACAAGGGACAGTAAAGAAAGCACAGCCCAGAGCTGGGACAGAGAAAAAAGTCCCCTCTTGTTACCTTTGTGTCTCTGGTGTAATTTAGAGAACCCCAAGACGTCCCTGTTCCAATCGACAGGAGCTTTTCAGTGCTGCAAGGAGGAGAAGCCCTATCCATTGCAGAACCGGATAATTTCTGAGACACGACATATCTGATTTGTTTGCCAAGACTTCTGTGATATCTTGGCTTAAGGGCTTGATCTCACAGGCCTGTCAGGAGTAAGTTTGTTCAGCAATTTACTGAGGCCACTCCTTTCCTGAGTCTTTCAATGATAACCATCACCACAGCATATGGACGCTTCATTATCCTCAACAGATAAAATCTTACAACCCCTGCGCCGATAGTCACATTTTAAAAATGGGAACTGGGGAATAGATTAACTAAAGGCTGGAGTGGACTTCAGTACGAATCCTCTGGTTGTTGCTTTGTTGAAATTTAAGCCTCTAAATGTCAAAAGGTGCAATCCTGTCACCTGGTTTAGGTCCAAACTTTGACACTGACTTTTTCCACATTTGGCCTGTGGTGGTTTGGTATGTCTTAACTAACCAGCTAAATTCTCTGTACCGCTTCTGAAAAGTCAGATCTGGTCTGCCTAATGGTGATGCTTCCCTATTTTTATTAACTAGGCACATTTACAGGGCAAACTAGCCTGGCTTTCTACTGCCAAGAGTATAAGGAATCGGTATGAAACATCGGGTGTTTTGGGATGCAATTTACCTAATCCCCTTTATGGGATGGAAATATGATTTCCTCCTATTTCTGTAATGGTGAAGTGGGAGATCTGAATTCAAGGTGCTAAGCATCCTGAGGGGGATTAAGCTCGTGTCTTTCAGGCTGTGAGTACTTTAATTGCCAGGCTATGCAGTACCTTCGCTTAGGTACTTGAGGAGGAGACAGTAGGAAATCAACGGAGTTATACAGTAAAAAGGTTAGAGGAAGGCTAACTCAGGCTGGTAGCTAGGGTACTGAGCTAAGAAGGGGTCACAATTCTGAAAAAACTCCCCCAAATGCATGTGCCTTTTACATTAGACCTTCAGGGATTAGTAAACCAATGTAGTCCTGGAGACGGGACCCTGGAGTACTTTATGCTTCCCTAAGCTGAATGTCTTCACTCTTTAAAAGACAGAAGCATCACTTTCACACCACAGTCTAGCTGGTAGATCACTGCCTTGGCTATGATGTCCCATGTTTCAGGCACCTTCCAAAAAGACTTGAGTAAGATTCAGATACTGTTCTGCATAAGCCTGGATTATGATGTCTGTCTCCAAGGCAGACATTTCCAGCTATGTGTGGGTAACTAAAGTAACCCTGAACTTTCAGTGGAACAGGAAGGCATTTAAGCTCATCTAGGATTAGGCAGTCCTGACAAATAAGCAAACTGTCACTGTCAAGGGCTTAAAGACTTTTGATTTACAACCTAATTTAGGTAGAACTGAAGATGAATGAGTTCCACACCAAATTTCTCTTTCCCAAGTCTTCTCTGTGCCTTCTGTCCAACATGCACAGAAATGAGTTCCCCAGAGAGCAAGAAGGTTCATCTAAGCTCTAAATACAACAGGAAGGTATAGATCTATCTCCACTGACTACAGCGGAACCCTGGGATAATTTCATCCCAATCCAAAGCAGTTCAGTTAGATGGGATCAAACTAGGTGCACATATAAACCAGACTGGGATTCACAAAATAGACAATTCTATTGATCTAACTGCTTGTCCCAGTCAGTGGGGGTGGGATTGACCTGACTTAATGTTAATCACGCATCCTACCTTCTCCTTAGAGACAATGAAAAAAAATCCCTTCTGATATTTCTAGAGCTTGATTCATTTCATACTACACAAAATACCCAAAAGAGCACAGAAGAATCATAGCCAATGTCTATGAAGTGGAACAGGTTAAAAAAATACTTCTAATTTTTTAGTCAGGACATTTTCTGAGAGCTGAAAATCCCTTGAAATTAAAAATGCCTGAGAAGAAAGATATGTCAGTCTGCAGATGAGATTTAGACAGGTACCTCCTAAGATTGAAGCCCAAGATCACAAATCCCCAGTGACTGTCCAAACTCTGTTTTTTCGTGAATTTTATTTTCAGGAATGTCCATAGTGTAGAATGAAAGTCTAATGACATAATTCCAAACTTTGGATTGCGGTGGAATGCAAAATATGTAGAACAGGGTGCTGTGTTCCCTAAATGCAGAACTCCCAAGGTCACATTATAAATATCCAGCAGGTTAAAGGAACTTGTAGGGCCTCCTAAATCCCAGAATAATTATTTATGGACCATATTCCTCAAGTTCCCATGTGTTTGTAGGACCTTGCCTCAAAAATAGAAAAAAAAAAAATCAAATTAGTTTGGATGGGCACAGAACATAAAGGTGAGCAAAACCTTCTGGACTTGGCTGTTCGTTCTCACTGTATCCATTAAGTGGTTTTAAATTACAGGGTAGACTGTCTTCATTCTGGCCTCACAAGTTCATCCAGACCACTGAAATCAATGAGCAGGCCAAGAGAAAGTATTGGACTTTTCAGGGCAGAAAGAAGTTCTGCCTATTCACCTTGTGAATGCTACAAAACCTGAACACACAAACACTCATCCATTTTGACTCCCCAGTGTATAAATTATCACTTCACAGTCTTGCTCAACCCAACATTGCTCTCAGTTCTTCCCAGTGGGAATTTCTACTGACATTAGCAGAGTTTCTCCAAGTTTATGCCACTCCCAAAGAGAAAATATTTTGACTGTTCAGTTTGCTGCAAGCCTGCATGTTTAGGCAGTGGTCTTGTGTGCCCCAGCAAAGAAGCAAGCAGATGAGAGGGAAACCATGAAAGGTAGATCGCCGTGGGGTCATGTATTTGCCCATCATCACATCCCAAGACAACAAAATTCAAGCTTGTCCACACTGTTTGGAAGCTTTGAGCAATCCCTACTGAAGAAAAGATTGCTTATTTAGCCTTCTCCTCAGTGATCATAAACAAAAAATGAACTAAAAAAAAGATATCACTCCAGTATTTTTATAACAGCAGTAAATTTGTAGCATTTGTATGTATCTTCTAATTGAAAAAAAGAAGAGATTGGTATCATTTTTGGATCCATGCTCTTCTCTGAATAGTGTGTAAAAGTAGTGTGCATGTGTGCATGGGCAAGATTTGACTCTGAAACAGCATCTTTCCATTCGAGAAATTAAAGGATAACATCATGCTGGCAAGATATTTACTCAGTCTATACCTCCAAAAAGCAGAATATGCTATATTCCAAATGTATGGACATGTTTAAAAAGTTAATGTTTTAAGCTTTCTGCCTTCTAGCCAAGTATATCTAATCTAATTAGTGCTTTCCAGCCAAACATGGCCATAAGCAGGCCCAGAGTACACTGACGACTCAAAAGACACTGCTCACCTCAGGCTTTTCCTGCTCCTCAGTCTATCCTAAAATTTTGAAGGTACCTTGCAAAATACGACTTAATTTTATGAGTTTGTCATTGTTTAACTTCATGTTGCTACAAGTGAACTCAAAATGTCCAGACTTTATCTCTTCATTTTTGTATCAACTGTCCTATACCAATGTGAGCAAATAGAGCATCAGGTGTCCAGCATGGAGGCAATCCAAAAATATTTGGTAGCATTTTCTGTCGCTAAAGCATAAAGCAAGAAAGATTAAGATGGTGTTTTGCATTTTATCCCTAATGTAGTAACAGTTAAATTTATGTCCACTCTGTGGTTCATAAGCTTTTAATCATCCTGCTTCAGCAGTACTAAAGACAATGCCATGAGCCTCAGAAAGCTACATTGTACGACCATTTCTTGAGAACTGCATTCGTTTTAGCTCAGGTCCACACAAAGCTGTATCTCCTGGTTGCACTGTGGAGGTACCCTGGAGGGAAACATGGTGTAGGAGCAAAGGGCTTGTATGTGACTGAAGAAATTTTGACTCTGAAGAAGTAACTGAATATACCACGGACTTCTTTGCATGACTTTGAGTTCTCATTCCCTCTCCTCGCAAGGTCACCCACCAACAGAATAAGATGGCAACACTCACTTTATCTGGTTACTTCTATAGCTAGCTGGTTCAGATTATAGTGACCCTCGTCACATGTATGCACATCACCTACCAGAGTATCACCTCCTCTCAGCAGACCCAAGCAAACCTGTAATGCCAGTAACAGCAGCAATAGCAGAAATCTAAGCAAATGTTTATTCTAATCATGACCATCTGTATAATAGAGAAGTAATTTAAAAAATGTTTTCACCGTAAAATGAACCCTGTGAACCTCCCAGACAATGAAGGAGAAATCAGAACCAAGTGTTCACTTTTATCCCCGTTTCAGCCTCCTGGAAGATCAGACAAACATAAAAACTCGAAGATGCACACCAGCCAGTCCCTGAAAACATTTCTTTTTGGGGTATGAAAAGATTATTATGAAATAGAAAAATAAAACATGAAGTGTGGACATTCATGGCTTGGAAAAGAAAGAGAAGAAATGGTCAGAAAAGTTGCAACTCACCTAATCTAACTTCAGACGCCTTTAAGCAATTCACTCTTCTAGATATTTATGATGATGAGTTGCACACCAACAGTTCCAATAGACTACATAGATTCACTAGCCCAAATATAGCTATCTATACTGTAAATATGTGCAGTTATTTGTGGCAAGTACTTTTATGCCAAGAACCCCACTGAATTTAATTTTGAGAACTAACTTTTAGACACATGAGGTTAAGTGAGGTAAATGCTGTGTCACATGTCCCTTAAATATGTACACTGAAGATAAACTGGCTGTTGCTTCTCCAGGCAAGCTTTGTTCTCAAAATCATAAAACATCGATACAGAGAAAGTAAAGGCATCATAGTTCTGCAGCTACAAAGAAAAAAATTCTTCGGTAGTTTGAAATTTGTTATATTGACATTTCCATAGCTTTGGGAAGTAAAAGCAAAATATTTAGTTAACAGAAACAAGATACTGTGTAGACTTAGTTTACTCCCACTCCAGAAGGACTTAGTGGCAAACTACGGTCTCCACTATTGCCAGCTTGGACTACAGAGAAAAAAAAATATTCCTTTCAATCAAAAGAATATAAATTAAGTGTTTTAAGTGTTTTCTGATGTGATCTGGGGAGAGGGGAGGAGGTGGAAGGGGAGGAGTTTTACATTTTGTCCAGCTAGGAAACTTTTTTACATAAATGCATAAATGTACATACTAGTTGAATAATGCAAGGATGACCAAATAGAGCTGATGTCTGCCCAGGGCCAAAGAAAATTGTACATATCCACTCTGGGATTATCAGGGACTTGTTGCCATAAGCCTTCATTAATACATTTTGGATGAACCTCGGTCAATTTTGGGATCCATGTGCTGTGAGTTATGATTTTCAGAAGTGATTAAGGCTTGGGATGCAAATTTTTGAGTTCTTATGACAGCTTGATTTGCCAAGAGGTGATCTATACTTCTGAAAAATCAAATAGTAAAGCATATCAGGATTATTGCCCATGAAGTTGCTGGGGGTGGGGTGGGGAAATCTGGCAAGAGATCAGAAGAAAATAACAGGCGAAACTTGAACTTTAAGCCAAACATACCAAGTGTTTGAAATCAGAAAATGTTTAATAAAACCTTTTACTTCCGTTAACACTCCCCAATCTTAGGTTAAATATAGCTTTTGTATAAATCATAGCTTCAAACTTAGTGTTTTTCTTTAGCTCTTAGTACCTTTTCTGAGGCTTTTGTCCTGTCATCCAAAATTGTGTTTGAGAATGTCAAATCAATAACGATAGCAAAATCATTAGTGGATATTATTAATTTTCATTCCCTCTTCCCATTTAATCAGTAGAGGTCTAAAACCAGAAGGGAAACAGTTGTTATGACTACCATGTCAGTACCTACAGGTTCCAGGCAGGGATCAGGTTTTGTTTTTCTTCATATTTTGAATTCACAGTATTTTGTCTTCCTCCATTTCTTTATTTTGGTTTAACTAAGATGAAGAACTAAGAAATATTTCTCAGCCCATAATCAGACAATCATGCAGAAGTATATATGATTATCAGTGCCCCGTATAACTACTTCACTTTTTAATGGCTGTAAATCTGTCCCTTTTTATTCTACTGTTTTCTAGCTTGTTTTTCTGACTACCTGTGTCTTAGCTGAAGCTGTTCTTCAACTCATTGATAGCATTCTGCTGTCTGAAACACCTAGCTAGGGAAGTGGCTGTAATGGATCTTCAAATTTCTTAGGAAGTTTTAAAACCTGCAAAACATTCTTTAGTATATTGAAAAGTCATATGGATCTATTTTGAATTGAATAAGGCATTTTACACCGATAAAATTAAATTGTTTGGCTTTGAATCCAACAACTGACACATTTTCAATTTTTTTCACATTTTAAAGAAAAATAAAATAAAAAAAAATATAAACTATCTCAACCAAAACTCGAGGAAGAGAGATCTCTATTAAAAAAAAATATGAATATTTCTAGAAGTGGAGCTTTTATGTATCTTAAAAAAAATTGCTAAACATTTTTCACTCTCCCAAAGAAAGACCTCAGTAAAATCAAGAGGCCTTTGAGAGATTTCAGTGTCTGAATTTTCAGTTTATATCAATTATATGAATGACAGAACCTCACCCTGCCACATGAAGGAAACTGCAGAATTATCCAATGAATGTTCCTTGATCTCTTCCCTGATCGTTTCACTGACATCAAGAGATGGATGTATTTAGAGAGAAGAGGATCCATTAATGTCGGGGCTGAAAGTCAGTGAATAGTCAAGGAGTTTATTGGTGAGACCAATCTTCCCCTAGTACTTGTGATTCACTAATATCAGGTAATCACTAGCTTCCACTCACCAGGATGTTTATTTTTCATAGCTAATGGGAGGACATTAATTGCAATATTCTCCCAACGTAAGTATGGTGCTGTTAAACAGCAGTAACAGTAAGAAAGCCAAGAGAAGCCTGCGGGCAATGCCATCCTTACAAGGATTCTTTTCCATCACCAAGCACTTTGGCATTCTTACATCCTTAAAAATTAAAACCCACAAAATTAATCGTTTCCCTTAGATAGCTAGATAAATCTTTGCCTGCAAGATCTTTGTGCTGGAGGTGTTCCTTAATGCCATATAAATACTTAGCCAGGGGCTTGCCTAGGTAATCATGCCTAAACTCTGCCCTGAAGGCAATCATCCTTGGTGCTGATCAGCTACTGGAAGGAGCATATTGCATGCTTAGATTAAATATAAGTTGGAGACCTTTTCCCTAAATTCTCCGGTTTCCTTTGGAATTATCTGCTCCAAGAAGTACTGTTTGGGTCTATTTCTGTTTTATTCAAATCGAAAAATGAGGTCTATTATTTGCTATAGGTGCTGGCTGTACCAGATGGGTCTTTAGTATAAAAAGATTAGATTTCTAGCATTGGTAATTATAAACCTTTTCCAAAAAACTTTGAGCCTACTCACATACCTTAGGCTGGATAATGAATTAGGTTTTGTGGTATGCTGACAGAGACCTTGGAATATTTTTCACCTTCTTTTATTGCACTGAAAAAAAACCATCAGGCAAACATTTGCTGCACAAAAGATTTCCTGGGCAGGGATGTTGGGGGACTATCAATCCCTCTTATCTTCAAAGTTACTTTCAATGTATTTTGATTTTCTTTTAGGAAAGTGTAACTGCATTCCAACTAACAAGAGAGAACAAATTGTATGTGACTTTTGCCCTGTATTCTCAGAGAAGGAATTCTGTCCTGTAGGATACCCATATAGGGTACAGATTAGCCATTAAAGGACTAATTCTATATTTTCACTTCTTCATGCATTTGATACAAAGGAAGCCCTTAAAAATTCTCATCTCTTATATCCTTTGCCCAGATGAAAATTCCCTGCACTTTTGTCCATGTAAACACAGAATTAGTCTCCTGCAAGTTTAGGTGGTGGCAGTTCCTGAACACAGTCATATTTTGCAGATAACAGGATTAGCTTGGATGTGGGTAATAAGTTGGTGAATCTCCCCCTGGCCATTTCTCAACACTGTGAGAGCACTAATCCTTTATGCTTTGATGTCTTCTAGTTTTCCATCAGGTGCAGCTCGGCACTTTTGTCCTGGGGCAGTCAGCGCTCTTATAAGATCTCATAGTGTCCTCATTAGCTGCGCCTATTTACCCAGCCAGCCTGTTGAACCCAATTTATAGTTTATGTGATTAATTCCCAAAGTACAGTAAACCCTAGCTTTAAGGCTCTCTATTATAGGACTGCATCTCATATAAGGGCAAACACTAGCTACTGCTCTTTTGTTATATGGCTTCACTATATATAAAACTGTAATAATTTTGCTCTCAACTACACATTAAACATCATTATATATATCTCCTTTCAGACATACAGCCTATAAAAATGTTGCACGTTGGATCATAAAGAAACATGCATGCACGAGAGTAATTTCTTGGTTCTTTTCTATTTTTATTTTAAAAATCTATGTCTTTAACATTTTATATTACAATTATTGATATTGTTGAGTAAGTCTAACAAGGCACATAATTTAGAACTGTTTATCCATGGAATTGCAGGTGACAAAGACTTAGCAGTCAAAGTAGCAGCCTATAACCACTGGCACATTTTTTTTTTTAAACATGCAGGGTTTGTAGATAAAAGACTTACGTTGTGAATTTTTATGCAGTCATTTAAGTCAACTGATGACATCTGTCAGCTCTGCTGTATTTCCTCCTATTGGGATATGAACTATGTGAGTTGGATCTCTGGTAATTTGCATCCGAAAGAATGTTGTATCTTTTTTAAAATAGATGATCATTTCCAGCTATCTCTCCTCAAGGGTTCATCGGGAGAGGCATCCTGCAGGTCTTTTTTTTTTACATTTTCCATCCTTCTAGTTTCAAAAAAACCCACAGCTCCTTGGAAGTCTCAGTTACACTGGATGATCCCCATCACAGAAGCAAAACACAAAATCAGAAAATCTCAGAGTATTTTGACTAAGATGCTAAAAGTACTGAGCAGAGGCGATAACAGAAAAGCTTTGTTGAATGGGATCATTCAGTGTAAGCACAGGTAGCCAAAGCTGTTTGTTTAAACAAAGGGATGCATCTTGCCATACAAAGACCATATTAGAATCAGTTATGATACCTGCAAAAAAACCCCTGCAGATATCAGAAGGCTAAATTGTTATTTTAAAGCACTTTGTAAAAAATGGCAAAAATATAGCTCTGGCCACTGAAAATCTCATTTTGATTGGTCTGTTGTTTTGTTCGGTAGTCTGAGTCCTGTCTGATAACTGGTATGAGATCCCAACTAGCCATAAAATATCCTCCTTTACTGAAAACCCTAGGGAAGGTAAGCTGTAGCTCTGTGACCTTCCCTTAAGCTACATAATCAATAAATCTTGAACTTGACCTGGAGTGATGAACCACCTGGAAGGGCAAGAGAATTATTTAAACTTTATGCCCTTTTGGCCTTTAGTATTTCCAATGAGACCTATCTACAATGATGTCTATCTGCAAAGGTGTGGTCTGGGACAACCAACATGCATATGCTCACAAACGTTTATATGTATATAGAAGTTGATAACTAATATTCACGTACACACATGTATATATATTTACATAAAATGAGACAAACGAAAAAAGAGAGATGATATGGCATTTCATAGGGATTAAAAGGCTTTATGCATCGTTCTTTCCCAATTCACCTTTTTTCTGCAAAAAAGTAGAGGTAATTCCCTTTGACTGAACATTAAGCCCAAGATGTAGATGTTTGGGCACAAGAAGTTTTAATAGAAAAAGAGTTGATCAATGTTCTGGCATATTAGTGAGGCAAATTCTGACTTTTTCGTTGAGCTACTGTACATTTGTGCTTCTCTCAGCAGATACTTCTTTTCTTCCCACTGCAGTTTTCCTTCATTGGAATGTGAAGATCTGGTGAATTTTTTTGAATGATCCTCTCAACAATGAATGTGATGAATGTCCCAGCAGCTTAGTCAGAGACTGCAATATGTAAGAGCTGGAAGCCCTAAGCATATCCAATGACCACAGGCAAATGAAGTTTACAGGTCTTGGTCAGATGTCTCGGACATGGCCGTGTACAATGGAACAATGGTATGTGCTGCATAGTTCAGCTATTCCTGCTCACTAAGTCTAACATGTCCTAAAAGCATTTGACCCATAGGTTGCTTATGTGCATTTATTTCTGCACAGAGTTCTGGAAAGGATCTGTTTCTTCTCAAAATCTTTCTAACATTTTTTTTTTTAAATGTAGAAAAACAATTTCATATCATTATATTTATGTAGGTACATACAAATTACATAAATCTAGTCAAAACTTTTAATATATTTTTAACTTTATAGGATAAGACAGCATACATTACTACAGAACAAACTCTTCTATTAACATTTTGAACAAGTACGAAAAAACCAACCTGAATCAGGTGCTAACTTCTCTGGCAGTAACATGGTATTGGTTAATTTTTGTTGTCCTAGTGACCTTATGCTAAAAAGTTTCTTTTTCCTTTATTGAGTTGAAAAGCTTTATAGGACATATGCAAGAAACTATGATACTTGAGCTGTTTCAGTGTACATTAAGCTATTTTTTGGAGATACTGAATAATTGCCACTCAGAAATTGTGAACACCAGCAGTTCTGAAGTTCAAAAGCTGACCTATCACAGCACTGCGCAATAAGCATGCTTTCCTTCCTCCGCTAATGTTACGTTTTGCATTGTCTGCTCTGAAGGATACAGGATGTCTTTGAATATATTCAGCAAAATTAATAAGTCCAATAAAAGAAGCAGATAACCTTATCAGTATTTCCTTGTGTCGGATTGTAGACTGAGGAAATGAGCATTTGTACGAGCTTTTATAAAACTCTGTTTCTTCAATAATATTGCTGAGTATATAATGGGAAATGAAAAAAGGAGATTGCACATGTAATGGAAATTTTCTGATTTGTATTCAAAATGCATGGTCATAGATACTTTGTAATATTTACCAGTTCTAGTGAGCAGCACCTTGTCTTTCAATACTCTGTAAACAAATGACCCACAAACAGCTCGCAATAACTTAATGATCCATAAATAAGAAAGGCGTTGCAGTTTTTGTGAAAATTTTAGCTGAGATTTTTCAAAAATAGATGACAAATTTAAGGTTTTTAACATTTGCTTAGGCACCATAGGGAGTGCATTCTTTGTTTTTACAGTAAGCAAGTGTCCTGTTGGTCCTGGTGATGTTAAAAACATGTCCCTGTGTGAACGGTGTTAAAGCACTGGCACTGAAAAATATGTGGTATTGCAATAAAATTCTTTGCAGCCTTGGTACTGCAGGTGCTAGGAGTAGAAAATTTAGTGTGAATGGCAGCAAAGATTGTTGACACAACAATAATGAAAGAAGAAGAGTACTCTTCATATTTGTAATGGTTTTCACCCAGTGACCTCTTAGGGCGTTATAAAAGAATTTGGATGCCAATGGCACTACCCAAAATAAACAGAAGTAGCGGCATTATTCAAGAAAACACAATGAGTTGTTTTGGAACCAGGAATAAAGGAACAATTCTCCTGTCTGTATGTCCCATAGTATTGCAGATTGCACTGCTAGATCTGAAAGAATAAACTACCTGTTAAAATTTATTTCTTTCAGGGAAAAAATCTTCAGGATAACTTACCCTTGAAAAACTTATTTTCACTGGTATTTTACAGACCCTTCCTGGAAATTTCAGATTCTGGTATAGATACTAGATGTCATGGTCTTTCTGAATTATAGCATGTACCTGTGCTCACTTCCAATGGTTATTTAAATTCTATCTAAGCTAGGCTCTTCAGGTCAAGTTTACCCAAGTAGGCTGTACTAAAAATGTATCATGTATTCATTGTCTGGAGGTAATCAAAATAAACTTCTTCTTCAAAGGAAAAGACAGATCTTTCCGTTCTGAATCCACAAGGCTATTGCTCATTCTTTGGTCCATAATGATTAGCTATGAAATATTTTTGGAGAGCTCATCTGAATCCGTTTACGTATTCCGACAAATTTCAAAAGCCTCAATTGGTCCAGGACAATCTCAATTTCAAATTTTTCCAAAGCAATTCTCTTCATTTACGGCCTACATATCTTTCCAGCCCATGAAAGGGGATGATGCAATGATTTCTAAGTCACACCTCTTCCTTTCTCCCAAATTCTTTCTATTTGATATGAGGAAATGAATATTAAAAAAATCCTTATGGTTTGCTATGACACCTTAGGGCCACATACTATCAGTTTAATTTGCCCAGGGAATGTTGACAATGTCCATTAGTTAAAGCGGGTGGTATTCTCTATGCTTAGATTGCATGTCTGGACTTTTTTCACTATCGATGGAAAGCCATAGTTACCTCCATAAAAGAACTTTTAATTTTGATGACTAAGTGGATTACACATATCCATGCGCAAATAGACTTCTACTCCTCGAAAAGCCTCTTTCATGGATCCACATGGGGTTACTTATGAGGGAAGAGCAAACTCAATATAAAAAAGAAGGGTGATAGAATTTGCACAAGGTATAAATAATATCCAGTAATTTCCCAAAGTAGTTCACAGAAGTATTTCTTACTTTTAACTTCCTACTTCCCCAGGGCAAATATATAGCGGTTATTCCAGTTTACATTTCTCCCTTGCAACATACACAGAACACATACAGAATGATAAAAAGGAAGGAGCTTTGCATAGCTTGCACATGTACATTGTGGTCAGCCCAAGCTTATGCCGATAAACTTCCATGTTGTCTCATCATGCGCATAGATACAAACTAGTAGAATGGAGTATAGCAATAGAAGCTGACAAGAAAACAGAAACAGAAGACTCTAAAAATATTATAGTACTTTGAGATGGCTTTGGAGGACAGTGGAAATGAGTTGCATGGTGGTTGTTAAGGAAGTGACAGCTCCACTTCTGTTAGAAGCAGCATCAACATATGCAGCATCAGTCATTTTTCAGTCATCCTCATGATACCCATGTTGATGGTATCCATTGTGGATAGTTCCTATAAATGATTTTAACAGTTTCCTTATGACTTACAATATGTGGAAAAGCAATGGATTTCTATTTAAATTTCTGTTTAGATTTCTGTTAAAAAGTGTACATTTCAAGTGAAATTAAAGAATCTCTGTCTACCTGTTTGACTGAATCACAGTCTCAGGAGATCATCTATTCCAACATCCTGCTGAAAGTTGGGTCATCTAGAGCACATTGCCCAGGACTGTGTCCAGTCGCATCTTGAGTATCTCCAAGCATGGAGACGACACAATCTCTCCAGCTAACCAATTCCAGCATTCAATTACCCAAGCTCCATTGGCCCGTTTCTCCAGCTTGTCAAAGTCCCTCTGAATGGCAGCACAACCTCTCCTTCCACTTTTGTATCGTTTGCAGACTTGCACTCTGTCTATGGTCTTGGTCATTAAAGATGTTAAACAGTATTGGCTCCACTAGTGACCCCTGGGGTACGCTGTTAGTGACTGGCCTCCATCTGGACTTTTTACCCCCAGTCACAACCCTCTGAGGCTGGCAGATCAGGCAGCTTTCAATCCATCTCACTGTCCACTTATCTAGCGTTATCTATCTTGATCTGCTTTTCTATGATGATGTTATGCCAGACAGCATCAAAAGCTTTTTCAAAGATAAACAATATCCACTTCTCTTCCCTTGTTGACTGACGTAGTCGCTTCATTGCAGAAGACTATCAGGTTGAGGAGGAATGTTTTGCCTTTCATAAAACCATGTTCACTATACCCAGTCACCTTCTTGTCCGTCATATGTTTGGAAGTGCTTTCCAGGATGATTTGCTCCATCACCTTTGCAGGGATCCAGGACTGGCTGACCAACCTTTACTTCCCTGGATTCTCTTTCTGGCCCTTTCTGGAAGATAAAAGTGACCTTTGCTTTCTTCCAGTCCTCGGGGATCTCTCTCAATGGCCATGACCTTTCAGAGATAGTTGAGAGTGACCTCACAGTGACATCAGCCAGCTCCCTATGAACTCATGGGACATCTTGTCAGGGCTCATGGACTTGAGTATGTCCAGTTTATTTAAATGTTCCCTAACCTTGTCCTCCTCCGCTCATGGTGAGTCTTCCTTGCTCCAGATTTTCCTTTTGATCTCTGAGACCTGCGGCTGATGAAGGCAAATCTTAACCAGTAAAGACCAAGGCAAAGGTGACATGGAGTTTTCCCCAGCTTTTCCTGTGTCACTCGTCACCAAGTCCTGTGGCCAATTCAGCAGCAAGCCCACTTTTTCCCTAGTCTTCCTTTTGCTGCTGATGTACCTGTAGCAGTCCTTCTTGCTGGCCTTCACGTCCTTTGTCAAAATCAACTTCCACGTCGTCTCCTAACCCTGATTCCTGCACGCTCTGACAGTGCCTCTATATTCCTTCTGGGTACCCATATATGCAAACTGATGACAACTATCATTTGTACCCTTCTATTTTACTTATTTTCATAAATTCAGACTATATCAGGTCTATGAATATGTAACATTGTTTTTATCATGATTTATTAGGATACTGACGTCATAAGCAGCCCTGGGCAAGAACTGGTTATTCTGCTTTGCACAGTTAGTTCTTTTTGCTTCTTCTGAAATGGTTTTTCTGTTAAGTGAAACTGTAAAAAATAATGTTACGAGGACATCAAAAAAAGCTATCACAGAAAAATGTCTTTATTTTGTCTTTCTTATATTTAATATTGTTCTTCATAACATTGTTTTCTTTCTAGAAAGCAATCTCAAATAAGAAGATGGAAATAGTCTATTCTGAGAGATTAGGAAAAAAAAAAGTCATTGAAATTGACAGTTTAAAAAAATGTGTTAATTTTTGATGCTAATGGTATCGTCTTTTTAATGTATATATATAACCAATTCCCAACCTGAGGCAAGAATGACTTAAGAAGAAAGTCCATGACTGTAATACCTGTGTTCCAAACCATAATTTAAGGCTAACATCAGCAGGCTCTTCTTCAGGTCCCTAATAAGCTTCTCTTTTTTTCATAAACATTTCAATCCCTTTGAAGAAGGTTTACAGTACAATACTAAAGCACACTGCAATAATTTACTTCCATATATACACTGGTATAGGTACACAGGAATATAAACATCAGTATGCTAGCAGTTCTAGGTATAAATATAGATAAAGGTATACGTATAGTCTTTTCGTATTGAAAAGAAGGATTTTTGCAAACTACTAAATCATTGCCCTCTAACCTAATTCCTGAAATACTGCAAAGCATAATAGACAAGGTTCTGTGCCTGTAGGGAGAAATTCTTTTCATCCCAACTTTCCATGTCTTCCTAGGGCATGTTGTCTTCCACCTCAGAAACTTTCCTTGACTCTTCCAGTTTTCTCCTCCTCATTTGTGCTTAATTCATTTCTCATCTGTACTATACCCCTATGGCACTTATTCTGCTTCCATCACAGAGGTTTGGAAGTCATAGTCTTTAAGTAGCTGTTTTTCTAAGCCATGCCCATGCAACTGACATGTCCTGCTTGGGGGAATATTTCTTCCTTGCCTGTTTCATAACAACCCACAGTTTCAAAGATTTTGCCATTTTACAGGCTTTTGCCAAGCGCTCTGTCTTTCCAGGTTCTGTTACTTGCACTGTTTGTCAGATTGGTTCAAAATGAAAAAGGAATTTTTGGGGCCATCCCAGATTCTAATTACTGGTGCCAAGAAAGGCTGTTTCCTTATTCTTCTCAGTGCAACTTTAATTTCATCCTTCATGACTGAATCAGAAACAAAGGTGTACCTTTTGATGTTTGTGTTTATTGAATTGTCCTATTGATTTCAGTTTAAGAGCACCATGAACTATTTTCCATGTAAGGGTACCAGAATGCCCTTGATATGTTGCAGTAAATTGAAGACAAAATAAACAGACTGTGGTATAAACCACATTTGTATACAAAAATAAAGAACCAGTCGCTAAAAGCTTTGCTCATTTTCTGTATTTGAGAGTTATTCTGAAAAATTTGCACAAAAGTTAAAATCAGGTTGGCTAAAGAGTACAACCGAAAAGGATATAAAGCTGTTTCAGTGGTTCCCAACCTGTAAGACATGCCTCCCTGGCAAGGTGTGAACATGTTACAGATAAGACTCAGTGCAGAACCTCAGAGGATGACAATTCTCTTCCTCTGTGATCCTGGCTTGAATGACAGTGTTAGATTTACTGTTGGACTCGATGCTCTTAAAGGTCTTTTCCAACCTAAATGATTCTATGATTCTATGACTGCACCATGCTCAAACCTGGAGCTCAGGGGAGCATTGATACAGGCTCTGAAGACCATCAGCCAGGTTCAGGCAGATTTTTTATTTCCCTTCCGATGTTGTATATGCTACAGCAGATCATCTACCCTTCACAAGCATCAGCAACAGCAGCACAGGAATGAGGAGCATGGAAAAGTAAACAGCAGAAAAATGAGACGATCTGGCACTATATATGTCATTTTTTTCCCACAGGGATCTCAGCTACAAAACCACTGAGGATCTCATCAAAGTATACCTTTCTGTGGTGTTTCCTAGCCTTTGCTGAACCCAATTTGGGTCCAGCAGTTGGGAACTTCAAGCTACCAGCATTAATTTCTGCAATGTTATTATATCCTGATCGGTCACATCAAGATGAAAGTGTTCCTGCTTTTAGCTGACTGTTGTTAGTCATCCTGTTGTATCTCATGAGTGCTATTTGTATACCTCAAAACATTGATATGTCATTCTTTGTAATTACTTTCTAAAATACTGAATGCACTGCTTTTCTTGGCTGTGCACCTGTTGGTTTAATTAAAAAAAATATAAAATCTTTTGTCTTTCAAATATGCCTATGGAAAACACAGATCAAGTTGTTCTAAGATGCTCATGACCTCAGATATCTATGTACTGGTATCTAAAGAAACTTACCTCAGGGACCCAAGTCAATCTCTTTAGAATCCTTGTATGAACATTTAATGAATAAAAACATTTTAGCAGGCAACTGAAGGCAGGAGATTAACTTAGATGCTCTGAATTGGCTGTTTTCCTGCGGTTAGAGATACATTAGTAAACTAAAGTGGGCCCAAGGTGTGGAGTTGATATTGTCTTATGAGCGTCTAGACTGTGGAGCTGCTAGCCCAGTCTCTAAAACAGCTAACCAGAGCAATGCTTTTCCACGTAACACACAGGCAAAGTTCAATGGGATAGTGTGTGCTAGGGACAACTGCTGATGTTAGTATCCAGTCACCCTGTTCTGAAGGTCAAGAGAGTACGGAGGGGTCTCTCAGTAGAGGAGAGGAGAGCCCAGTGTAACCCAGTTCCTACCTTAACTACCCGAGATCCTTGCAGTTCAGCGTGGTGACTCCAGGAGAGTATCTGAAGTCATTATGCCAGTAATGTAGTAAGTAGAAGGAAACTATTGACTATTTGCCTCGAGTTCCCTCCTAACCTCGGAAATAGTGTCTTAGTACTAGCATGCAAATAACCCCAAATTTTCCATCTATATAGGCAGAGCTTTTTTTTATTTTCTAAGCTTGACACACACCTGTTCCCTAAGTCATTGCAGACAAAGTAAAAATGAGACGTCCAAAACTGCTCAAAGTCATTTGCATTTATTTAGTGTTAATTACGTCCCACAAAATAGGTTCACTTAAGGTCCCTTTTGTGTCTGCACCTTTGTGTCCAAACCTTTCTGTCCGAAGATGCTGAGCTCTTCCATTACATTTGAGAGTTGAGCATTTAACAAAAGGTCAAAAGGCTGCTCAAGTCTCCTAGGTCAATCCACTAGCTAGTGTGGACAAGATTTCTGTAGCTAACAAAACACAAAGGAATGAGCTGACGTTGTCTCTGTCTGCTTTTGAATCCACCAACCAGATACCACCAAGCTTTTACATTTGGGTCAGAGGAGGGTGAGATTGAAATGAATTCTTCCACATCTGTAGCAGAATGAACTTTTTCTCACCTTGAGATTTAAATGTATGGCATTCTTTAAGTACATAAATCTTTGCAGACCATAGACTGAGAACACCATTACACTACGGCAGTTTTCCCAGCAGCTCAGGAGACAGGAAAATGGAAGGTAAGAGTTCAGTTGATGTCTTGATAAAGCTGTCTTTGACACTGTGCCCCCTAGAGACTATGACTTTCCATCATCAAATATGAGCAACGGGTGGCGAAACAACCATCAGCCAATGTTTATGCAGTCCTTTGAAGTTGGGAAATGCTTCTCCATGCTTTTTTTTCTTTTTTTTCTCCCCAACTTCTGGCAGGCATATAAATGGGACATTTTTACCCAAAGCGCTATTTTAGCCTTTTATTTTACAGAGATAAATTAGACATTTTATTCCATTCTCTAAAAAATAATAATTAAAAGAATAAAAAAGTCTGATTTGATTCCTAATATGCAGTGAAAGCTTAAGCTGGCTAATAATCACTAATATACTACTTAAGGCTTCCTCTGACTCACAGCCAACTGCAGAGGGCAAGTCAAAACAGCCTTGGATAAATAATTAAAGCATTTAAAGATGTTAGGCTTATATTTTGATCCTAATCTTTAGCTGGTATAAATCTGCCCAGCTCAACAGAACGAGTGGAGTTGAAGCAACTGAAGACTAAGTCTTATTTTCAAGACTTCCCTAGGTCATAAGTGAGTAGAATTTATTTTTATCAATATTTCTAAATCCAGTTATTTATTTCTCACTGACTGATAGCTTCTGAAACATTTTTTTGAATGGGAATAAACATAGATTATTACCCTCTCACAGATTATGTGCCAACTGCAGAAGTGAACTCAGGTAGTGCTGGAATAGACATAATTTTATTTTTAAACATGGATCCATCTCATATGACGTTGGCTGTCTGCTAGGCTGACATACACATCTGAGCTAGTCACCCTGGGCTCCTTTTAGGATCAGTTGTGATGAAAAGATGCTTCAAAGATTTAATTCACTTTTCTTCTGGTAATCATCTAAAATACTTCAGATGATCTGAGATCTAGAAGTGTCTGTTTCTGCCTACTAACTATAAATGAGAGAATATAGCTAATTCACACCTTATTATCTAGATTATTGACTATAAATTAAGGTGAGATGAATCTTTTGCCATCAAACAATCTTGTCAGTTAAATGCACTCCGGTTTACACAGAGCCTCTGCACAAAAGGGTGTAACTCAAATGAAACTTCACAGTTCACCAGAAGAGTGAGACAACTGATGCAAAACTCTTCTACACAGTAGTAAATTCCTCTCTCAAACTGACTACGCAACAGACATGTTGCAACTTTCACCTCCTTCTGTTTGCTTTCCTTCTTCCAAAGTTATTTTTTCTCTTTTCAGTCAAAATTAACATAGTCTTCCCCACATGTACTGGGTACCCTGAACACCAGTGAGGATTCCCTGAGCCCTGCTATAACGTAAGGATCTGTAGGGGCTGTGGTCAAGTGAGCGGGATGCGGACCACACTAGGACCAGTGACAATGTCATTCCATTATCCCATATTTCCTCATCAACAGGAATAACAGAATCTGGCAATGGCCAGACACCCTGTTTTGCCTTGCTTGCAAATCTTGATTGGCTATTATCATTACTGTCTGGGGTGGGTGGATAAAAGAACTGCTGCTCATAGGAATGAGCTTTTTAGTGGTCACCACCATTTGGGTAGAAGCAGGATCAGAAAATTCAGATCTCCAGGGCTTTTCATCCTATCTTCCCTCTTCCTGTGTTGCCTGAAAAACCCTTTACAGAGGCAACATTCAGTTTTTCCTGCAGTCCTCTGAGTGTTTGAGCTACTTGTGCTCTGATAGCCTTAAGGAGAATGTATCAGCTGCCAAATGGAGCTGTTTTTGCTTTAGGGCTCCACACACTCCTGTTGCTTAAATTGTGGTCTACAAGGAGAATTCAGAGAAAAAATAAAATGAGATATGGCTGCTACATTACTGGAAAGTTGAGATGCCTTGAGATAGTGGATTCTAGGGTCAGAACACTGTCTTTGAAGAATGAGCATTCTTCCACACTTAGTACATTTATTACGTAAAAGACACAAACCCAAAGTAGTTTAGGAAGAAGGCCAACATAATTTGGTCAATATAACAGTACTTTTAACCAAAATACAGTGAACCTTTTGTACTAGTTGTGGAGATCACAGTTATAACATATAGGAATAATAAAAATGGCAAATCTTTTTTTTTTTTTTTTTTTTTTGTGCAAACACATGTATCACCCCTCCCAGACATCTGAATTCCACTGTCCACCTAAGCACATAAAAACATGCACACAGGGCCTGCACCAGTTCTGAATGGTTTTTCTCCCAGGTGATTAGATCCAGCAAAGCACATCTGGATCTAAACCCAGATGTGTATGTCAGTCTACCAGACAACCCAAGTTATATGAGATGGTTCCAAATTAGAAAACATAGTCCTACCTACTCTGGCACTACCTGAATTCACCTCTGCAGCAGGCACAGAAATAAGAGTGTATAATGGAAACATTATACTCATATGTAACAAATCCTTTGGACAGAGCTACATACACCCACCATTAGTAAAGATCCTCAATGAAAACTCAGAGGCATTTAATGTCAATCTTCGCCAAGTATTTACTCTAGAAATTGTAAATAAAGAGGATTCTGAAATTTTCAGAATTACAGTTTCTGAAATATCTATTTTACGAAAATCTCTCAAACATGGTGTTCTTTTCCCCACATCTCAGTGTTTGCAATCCTAGTACGTATGTAGGAGTCCCATGAAGTGGATTGGGAGTCAGCCCTAGACACAGACCCATGGAGCTCTGTGTCTATCTGTAGGCATCTCCATAAGTACCAGCTATCTAAGCTTCTACTATAGCCAGTGAAGGTCTCATTCATATCCAAGTCAAAGGAGACCAGAAACTGGTTCAGCTTACTCTTAAGCAATCAATTCCATTTGGTCAACTGAATCTCTATTTCTAAACTCAGGGAATTGCATTGGTTAGATTTCCACCGAGTATTGTGAAACCTTGCTCTCTTGTGGACTCCTACAGATGTACACCTGGGGCTCAAGTCTCGTTTCTAAACATAGGCATCTACTGCCATCTTAGATGTGACATTTGCCCAGACATAACAGGCACGACACAGGACCTAAGGACAACTGGCAGCTGGAATACAGGTAGAATATCCTAGGACATCTCAAATAGCACTGAACGCCGATGTTTAAGCGTCTGAATCATAGGTCTATATTTAGTGGTAGTCAAGCTGTAGTTGAGTTCCATTCTTACCATTGTCACTTTAACCACCCAGAGCAGAAAAGCCACAGTGAATTGTACTTATAAAGAAAAGACAGAGACAAGAGGGACAAAATAGACTGGAGAAAAGACTGACAAAGACATAATTATAGTCTTCAAATACCTAGAAGAAAAAGAAAACTGTTCCCCATATTCAATGAGTATGGGAAAAATAATTATGAACATACACTACAATAGGGACATCTTTCTAAAGAAATGGATCATTGCAAAACAGAGTGGATCATCTGGAAAGGCTGTAGAGTGTCCGTGCCTGGAAGCTTTGGTGAGCAGGTAAAGGGCATGGTCTGGGTTTCCTCCTGAGGTCTCTTCCAGCCTCACTTCTAATGATTTTATGACTGTATTTTTCTGTGCTAGGGAATTGGAAAATGATCTCTGTGGGTGGAAATGGACTTACCCCCATCACATAGGCCTCCTGACACCACCAACAGAATTTTAAATGAGGAGCTAGACAGTCTGTAGTTCTTTAATAGGGCTTTGCTGCCAAGGGGCCCAACATATTTCTCATAATGAGGCAAGGGTAGGAGGAGAGAAGAGGGAAATTCCTCCATTCTTTATATTTCCATAGTATTTTGTAATTAATTTGATGCTTTTACAGAAAATTAATTGGTTTTTGATAATGAAATAGAAAGGACTAGCCAGACACTGGCAAATTAAAAAAAAAAAATCACAGCCTAATAGGCCCCCACGTCAGACTGATAATGCTGTCTCCCTCAGGTGCTTAAGAAAAAAATAGCCCAAGAGGAGACACTGTGAAAGTACTTGTCAGTTGAAGGGTTAATCTGCCTTCCTTCCCCACTCCCCTGCTCCCTCACAACTAAAGCTAAGCAGATTAATTAAAACTTAAAAGGATTCTGATTTAGTTATGAGTAAGAAAGTGAAGAGCTGCAGCCTCACGCCTATAATTCACCATTGCAGAGTAACACTCGGACAGGCCGAGCTGTAATTAGCTTATGATGTACTATGTTCCCTGCAATTCTTCACAAAACCTCTCTTTTAGGTTTTTCCCTGCCTTACCTCCTCTTGCCTCTCATCCTTCCCGAGATGAAGGCATTTAAAAGTGGTAAATATTAATTTGTAGGAAGATGACAGCTGTGGGTCAAACAGGAGGCTGATGAATCGGCTCCATAAACTCAACAGGTGTCCTCTCCACTTCATCTGTCATCCCCTGGTGAAACAGAAAGCCGTTCTATAATATTTCTACTTAATATTTCATTTTTTCCCAATATATTATCGGTGGAAAAGCAGTGAGAGGGGGAAAAAAAGAGATCCACAGTCATGAGTATCTCTCCCTTCCCCTCAAAGTATTACGAAGTGGAGCAAGTTATTTATTTTCCACACATAGCAGGTAAATTCCCACATTATTACTACAGGAAATAATGAATTTCTGTTGTCATAACTTTCAGCCATCAAGCCCACAAACCATAAGTGCAATTCTTCCCGTGTGGAGATCTGGTACAAAAGCTATACAACTACTTGAATATCCTTAAAAATATGAGGATGAAAATGCTTAACATGTTATGATGGCTCTTTGCATAGAGATGATAATCCATCTATGAAGCTAATCCTGCCTTTTGGATTTTGGTAACGAGCTCCAGTGGGAGATTTCCTATAGGAGGCATACTTGAATAACACCTGTGATGGCATCCATAATACTAACTGGACAGATCGGTCTCTACTGTGGGATGGAACATACTGCTCTTTTATTTTGAGAAGGTAGAAGCTTGGTAGCCAGATGGTGTTGAAAATAACCCCCTAGAAACTTGAAAAAAAAAAATAAAAAAATGGAGGCAGTGTTATTTCGCATGTTATACCTTAGTGGACAAAATATTCACTGAGGCTTTGGAGGATGCTGATTTATTCCTTTCTTTGTTGGAGGGAACACCTGTATGCTGCTTAAATTCCACTTCAGGGCTGGGGGTCTGGGGACACCCAGATATGGAACTAGATCCCTTGGCAGTGGGATCACCTCTAAACTTTAAGTGACCCTTATGCCTGCCTTTAGGTACCCGCCTTCAAAATGTTTGCTACAGGCTTGCAGCAGCTGGTAGAAGCAACAAAGAGGAATTTCAATGGAAGCCTAATGGAACAAATCCCAGTTCTTTTAAAATTACAGCCAGTTCTTTTAAAATTACAACACATGACATACAGTGATCTCTGCAATTCCTGAGTGACAGCAGAATCCAGGCACCTTTGGGTGACTCCAAGGATGCACCAAGCACCTACGTGACGGCAACTGCATTAAACCTGCGAAAGGAATAATAAATGAATAAATAAATGAATAAATAAATAAATAAATCAATCAGGCCAGCTGGGCTCCTGATGCCTTTCTGACTATCAAGGAGAATTAGGCATTTGTCTGTAAATCTCTCAAAGCACTCAGTTCAGCTTACGATGCCATTTGATATGCAGCAACTCCCAACTGCTGCTCCAGAGGTGGTAAGGTCTCCCCAAAGTCCTGAGTTAGATCTAGCTGCCCCTGCAGATGTTCGGGATACCTCTGGCTTCTCAAATTACACCTTGATGTCTCCATGAGGCACCTGAACTAAGTCTGGAGTGCTTCTCAGTGACCAAAAGACCTTTGTAAATCAACTCAGGCTGCATAATTCAAGTATAAAGCAAGGGACTGAACAAGCAAATTCCCTCACTGGTATTTTAAGGTGGATTCAGAGATTTCAGCTCATATAGGCAATGATAAATTAAAAAAAAAAAAAAAGCTTTCCAACAGGAAGAGTTTTTAAAGATGAATCAGGAGACAACAAAAACAGAAAGTATGGATAGTTTCTAGTCCTCTTCTCGAATCCAGTAAGATTCCAGAAACTTTACAATGCATTTGTCAGTGCAAATGAAGACCCTTAGCCTCCCCATTTCCTAACAAGAGACCAGCAATTTTTGAAACTGAAAAGCCCAGTACAGGGGAAAAAACCATGGAGAGATCTGGAGTGGTGTAGGCATTGCACAAAGTTAACAGAGACTTTAGGGGAGCTGGGTGCTTTGTCCAAACTGCCTGGGTATATGTAATACTTGTGCTCTCCTATCCCAGGTCTAAGCCCATTGCCAGGATTCCCGTTGGCCTCTTAGCTCTATGTGTAAAAATACATTATCAGTAAGCACAGATTTTTCCAGTTTTGTGCCTGGGATCATGTGGAGATTGGCTGTGAGAGAACAGAGATGTATATATGCTTAATGTATTTAATACTGCATGTCTATAGGTCTGCTTCATAAGCTTTTCTGCTAATTTGTTATACACCATTTCCTATGTGGCTGGTGGTGGGTCCTTCCAAATTCCTTTTTAGCAACTGTTTATGAGACCAATTATTGATTTTCCCTTTTTAATAGCTTTGGAAGGCAGAGTTGTTGCTGGGGTTTATTTTTTTTATCCTCAAAATTTTCTTCCTATAATGGATGAAATCTGTTTCTTATGATTTCTAGATTTCTTATTTACAGTCACACAGTTTACATCACTGGAATATTAGAAATTTCTATTTAGGTCTGTAAATAACAAAAGCAAAAAAGAAAAACAATAAAAAAAATCTTGTATATATGTCCAGTTTTTACAAGTGTAATTTCTGCCAATTGCAAGGAAGCATTCCTACACTTAAAGTTGACTCTGTGTAATATTTGGGAAAATGCATCTGTTTTGGTTCTCTTATAAGAATTTTGATCACTTTTTGAGGCAGTTCCCAGGGCTGTGAACTTTGTCAGGGAATGTCCCAGTTGTCAAGACCGTGCCTTTTGCCAATATTACAGATGTTACTCAAATTTGATGGATTTATGTACTTTCAAAAATTTTTATTTGCCTACTGTGCCTTGTGTTTCTACATCTATGCCAGAATGAAAGATGCTCATGAAAGTTCATTCTTTACTATTGTGCCTATCTAGTTGGAAAACATTTTTAACTATTACTATTATTGTTACTTCACTCTGGGCAACTGTGCATGCCCAGGGAAAAAGTGATCGACATCAGACTGTGAAATCACAAGTACTCTCAGGGGCTGTGAGTCTTTCTCCATATAAGCCCATCGCTAACCAGCAATGACATCAGGGTATAACTGCTTGTGACTGCGAGCAGGTTTTGTACAGGTCAAATCAACACACGGATAATTTTTTTTTTTTTAAACCAAAGATTTCTTCTAGATCCCTGACATCTCATAAATTAAATTTTTGTGGTTGTTGTTGGTTTTTTTGTGTTTGTTTGTTTTATTTAAGAAGCATTTAATAGAAGTGCACAGTGATGGGTGCATAACACAATGGATATGCAACCCTCATTTTGGCTTTTCTAGATGATGGAGATGAAAGAATTTCCAACAGGACCGCTTCTGGTTGCTGCAGTTCCAAGTTCTTCTGACAGGAAAGATCTTCCTAAATGATCACAAACATCTGACATGTTCCTCATCCTGTGCCCAGAACAGTGCTGTCTAGCACTGCAGAAAGGATGAATTTGTACTAGATCTACAGCACCACATGAAAACATAGGAGACGTTTATAATTAAAAAAATATTTCCTCTTACTCTAGGGCTAAAATTTTTAGACTAATTCTCAACTGGTTTGTAAAAGAAGATGTATTCAGTAAGACCAAAGACTCTATAGACAGTTTTTTGGTCTCCAGCAATGGTCAGTAATGACTGCCTGTTGGGAAGGAGCATAAAAAGGAAAATATACATTGATGTTCCCACATCTTAGCTTCCCAGCTTCCTGCAATCTGTGGCTACGCAGTTTCCTGATGGGGGAGTTATTTCTTTGTCTATTGTAGTCTAGGAAGGGTTTTCCTTCCGTGTTTGTATCTAATTGCTTTTTGAACCCGTGAAAACTTATGACATTCACAACATCCCATGGCAATGAGCTTCGCAGTTTAATTATGTGCTGCGTGAAAAAGTGCTTTCCTTTAATCATTTTGAGCCCGCTTTATATAACTTTATTTGATACCTCCTAGATTTTGTATTACAAGAAATAGCAGATAATTGTTCTTTCTTCACATCCTCCATGATTGTCATGATTTCATAGACTTCGGTCACATCCTGAAACAATTACTCTTTCCGGGCTGAAGAGTTTTATTTTAGTTTATCTCCCTTTACGTGGAATCCATTTCATACCTTTAAGCATTTTTGTTGTCCTTTCTTTATTTTACCAATTTTTCTATATTTATACTAGAGGTATCATACAGTTATTTACACCTGTTAAAAATGATAGCATCATTTTATCATTCTAATACAGGAGCATTTTACACCCACTTTTGAATACAAAGATGTGAGACTGTGGAGAGTTAGCTTCTCCACATTCAATAAATATTAACCAGTTTCAAATAATCGTGGAAAAAATCCATTCGAACTTGTGATGAATTCTGGATTCCATTTTTTTTAAGTATTTATTTAATATTTGTTTTGATTATTCCATCTGATGCTCTCCAATCTGGTGGAGAGAAAACAATATGTTCTGCTAATGACTATGTTTTTAATGTCTGATGAATTTTCTTCTGTGAGAGAAGGACACAGCTCTTTCAAACTCAGCAGCTGAATAGATCTATACACCCTCCGGCAGAATGTTGCCAGGATAATGACACAGCTAATGTAATTAATTAACCCTTTTGAAGTCTTAATGTTTCAAAATTTCAGGTAATGGTATTTAGGTAGCAATTTTATTTTATTTTGTTTTATCTGGACTTATGTAAGATTGCAATTTGATACCTAAGCAAGAAGCACCCCCCCCAAAAAAAAGAAAAAAGAAGGAAAGAAAAAAAAAAGCCTCATCGCTCTAAATGAAAAAACAGGATAAATTAAGTAAACAGAGAATTGTTAAGCTATATAATTTTTAAAACTGCATTTGCCACGTCATATGCTAACCATAAAAAACCCCCAACACTAATGTTTTGCTTTGTAAAAAAAATAATATTAATAAAAAATATAGCTTTGGTTGTGAAGCGTGAAACATGGGTTCAAAACCTAGACGTGCTATGGATTGCAAATCACAATGTGACCTTGGCTGCAACACTTAATTGCTGTGTGCTTCATTCCATGATCTTTAAAAAAGGGGACAATATCATTTCCTTATCCTTGATTTTTATCTACCTCATTTATTCAGGCTGCAAATAGGGCAGGATCTGGTCTTTTTTTTATGGTAGGAACAGCACTTAGTACAGTGAAGTTCTGAACTTGATATAAACATTTTGTTACCGAGTCCTGCGGATGAGATGACAGTTGGTGTTGATAAATATGTCTAGGCAACTAAGTAATTTGAAGTTGCATTTTAATTCTATTCAAGTAAGATGACTGAAATCGTGGTTTGATTTATATCTTGAAAATCTGGAATAATTCTGTTGAGCTCTCGGGGTTCTTTCTCATTTCCATTGAGGTGACAAAAACTTGCATTAATTGCTTTTATTTTTATCTTGGAACTGAAATTAAAGCATGTCTGTTACTTTAAGATTATATTTGGTGTCTTTTTTAATCCATGGAAAAGCAGTTTCAGCGTTGCCACTTTTTACCAGGGCCTGTAGTGATAGGACAAGGGGTAATGGCTTGAAACTGAAAGAGGGTGGATTTAGATCCGATATAAGGAGGAAGCTCTTCCCTGTGAGGGTGGTGAGGCACTGGAACAGGTTGCCCAGAGAAGTTGTGGATGCCCCATCCCTGGCAGTGTCCAAGGCCAGGCTGGATGGGGCTTGGAGCAACCTGATCTAGTGGAAGGTGTCCCTGCCCGTGGCAGGGGGTTGGAACTAGACGCTCTTTAAGGTCCCTTCGAACCCAAACCATTTTACGTTTCTATGATTCTATGCAGGTGACGTTCTCTGTCAAACAATCCAGTGAATTCCATCACTGTAGAAAAGAAAACTTTGGTCTGCTCTTTTAGAGAGCTGCATCCCCTTCTCTGCGCATTTTTACTAGGTATTTCAGTTCAGAAACTACAGGTGTTTACAGTTGTGATTGTCCAGGTCCTGAACACTAAATCTCCGTGAAGGCACCTGCTATGCTCAAATCTTTTCCATCTCTCTGTTAATGGCCTTCTGTAAATGCAGCAGCAGAACTAGCAGCACTGGGAAAGATATGTGCTTTAGCTCTCTTTTCATTTTTCAATTTTGAAATGATGCTTTCTTTCTCAGAATAAGGTTATATTTTTAAAAGGTTAATTTATTTTGACAATGCTAGGGTGTATGAATTTAACTTTTTTTCCCGTGTAAAATTAACAGAAACTTAACCAAGACATTCCATAATAAAGATCAGTCAAATTATAGGTTTTTAATTATTCAGGATAGACATTTTAATTTCAGTTTCTTTTGCTAAAAAAAAAAAAATAAAAAAAATCAAGTATAGGTAAAATCAGGATATAGGAAAAAACACAGTGATGCTGCCAAACTTGTTGACCACATCAGAGGGATGTCAGCTCACTCTACTGTTAACCTGTGTTGCTATTGCACTTCTGTGATCGGCAATGGGTATGTAAATGCTGTAAGGAGAGCCCCTCCACCTGCTATAATTTTTATTTCCGGGGGTATTCGTACTCCCAATGTTCCAGGCGAGCTCAGGAACCATTCAAGACAGAGATGGTGCAAACACATGGTTAAGACACAGTCCTTGGAAAGTTTATGAGCTGTCTGAACAAAGGGAGAATGTTGTGTAGAGCCAACGCTGCGGCGCGCTGAGCTCAGGTAATGTCAAAGTGACATGAAATTCCTGTGGCAATGGCGAGAAATACCCTCAGAGCTCCTCAGCATCTGTGCCTTGACTCCGAACCCTTCTTGATGCTGGACAATGAATACAACTCAACACGGTTTTATGTGTTCGTCCCTTGTAATGCAAGCTCTGTTAAGTATCTGAGCTGATGGAAACAAGGCAGTTGCTCTGAGGGAATTCTGTCTTCATTTTCCACACCACAGCTGTTTTCTTGCATTTTTTTTCATCCCCAGTGATTTTTGGGCTTGTTGCTCCCTCCTCTCCGGGAAGATTTGATCCACTATTGAGGATATTCATGGTAATACAATATTTATCTGTTTTTTGGTTTTTTGGTTTTTTTTTTCTTTTTCAATTGTATATATTTATTCTCCATCACAGTAAGATGTTATATCCTAATACAGCATATCTCTGTAAGCATCAAGCCCTGTCTTTATTGGCCCTTGCAAAGAGTAACTCAGTGCAGTGTAGCAAGTGCTGTATTTTACAAGGCTGCCTGTGGTTCCAGGAATCATATCCCAGATGAGCATTAGTGCAGCTGATTTTCAAGCTATATTAAGGGAAAAGCTGACATAAGAGCCAGGTACACTGGTTTTACCCCAGCTGAGAGATTCCCTGTGCCAAGGCAGCACAAAGATCCAGTCCTTTGGCTGATGCTTGCAGCATCTTGGAAAGAATCCTATTTTCATGCCCCTTTTTTTCTGGAAATGAGCATTCCAGTGAGTGTGCATTCAGTAGTATGTGCATGCTTTAGTAGCCCAGAACGCTGGCACTAATCCCTTTTTGATCTTGGTGGCAATATCAGAGTATTAACAGAGGCTTTTTAATTGTGAGCTTTTAAAGAGCCATATTAAAAAAAAAAAAAAAAAAAAAAAAAAAGAAGATATGCAATATAATCTTGCCCAAATGTTATTTCAATGCCAATAAAAACCAATGAATAGACTGAAGACCTTAGTAAATAAAACCCCGTTATTTTACTTCAGGGATTGTGATTGTTGGCCAGACTCAGGATTTTCACTGAAAATGAGATTGGTGGTTTTATTTTAGCCTGAGTAGATAATTCACATTGAAAAATAGTTTGATAATTATTCTCATTAGTCAACTAGGACAGAGTAAGATGTAATGGATTTAAGCTGCAGCAGGGAAATTTAGGTTAAATTTTAGTAGTTAAAAAGAGAGAGAGAAGAAGAGATGGTAAAGAAAAGAAAAAAATGCAACAATTCAGGGAACAAAATAAGAAGACATGATGTGAAATGCTGAAGGCTGAGAAATGACAAACCTTACCAAGGACTTTTCTTGATTAAGTAAAGCATTCCTTAAGTCCTGTGAACACGTAGGAGCATATTTCCTTTATTTACACATTTTTGTTTTCATTTCTATAAAGTGTTTTGCTCAAGAAGCAAGCCCTGTTTTGGTATTTAGTCCTAATAAATTCAGTGGTGCTACGCGTGATACGCAGGAGTAATCAACAAGCTCGATCCCAGTTTAGCCATTAAAAAATTAGGAGCCTAGCCTTAGTTAGATATCTAGTCTCCTGCAGTCAGACAGACACATCCAGAGAAGCATTTCAATTCTGATGTCTTAATCACCTCTTGTAGGTAGGATTCAGGGATCTCCAGGGATTCATGTGTCTCCCCATTCCTTAAGGAAGGAACCTACACCTGCAGCTCAGATGGCAGACCTAACTTTTTTAGCTGAGGTAGGTGTGAGTCAAAATTGATAAAAGGGACTATCTCAAGTAAGTGCCTACAGAAAATAAGTATTATTCAATAAAAATCACTTTTCTGAGATTCCCAATGCTCTGAGACAAAACAAGGAAGACAGAAAATGAGTTTGGAAACTGGTCCATGACATTAAACCTGTAAAACTGTTATTATACTAAGTTGAAATTAGTACAATGACAAGAAATCTTTCAAGGCTTTCTATATCATGTAATCAAGCAATTAATCCCTTGACCCATCTCATTGAACTGTAGTTTTCTAGAAATAATGTTCCTTGACTAAGTTAGTTGTCAGGACACACCCCAATGGTCAGCAAGGAGAGGCTAGGTCCCAGGGAGAATAATTCATCTCATCATAAAATTAGTGTCTCTTTTAGTTGGAATTGTTTTCTGTCTTGACATATCTATCTCCTTCTAACTCTAGCAGGAGCATAGTCAACTAGCTCAGACTAAATGCCTGATTTTGATATTGGAAAAGTTAGGTAAGATGACCTTTGCCTAGAATGGAAATGCAAAATGAATTCTTTGCTAAGGACCTAAAATAGCTGTTACTGTACTGAATCAACTAGCAGTGATTGATGACTCTTCTTGGACTTATATGAATGTGTCATAGGAACAATATTTTATTTACATCTGAGAACATGACCTTTCTGAATTGCAGCTGTAATTCAGAGGGAAATAGAATAAGGAGAGAGCTCTGAATAACATGAGTGAAGCACCTACACGTCTGTGCCAGGAGTCTTGGGATTGGGGTACGAAGCCTGAGAGCTGAATGAACATGCCTGCTGAGTGTGGTGGCACCGAGAGGGCATAAAACTAGTCTGAAAAGGTTAAAACTAGACATTAGACTGTTCCTCGTAACTAAATTGGGAATTACTGTTGAACCTTTTGGTCTAATAATGAAACCAGTTTTCATCTTTTGCGATGTAGTAAATTTTCGCAGAGTAACAGAAGGTTACAGGTGTTCATCAAAGACTACAAACAGTAGATTTTAAATGCTAGAAGGCTGACAGTGTATCAGATGTACCCAAAACCTACTGAGGATAAATGTAGCATAATTCACTGAGGGACTGCATATTGGTCAGCTCCAAAATCCAGCTCTTCCCCTGGAGAATTTTTTTTTTTTTTTTTTTTTTTTTTTTTTTTCTATGAGAATGAAATTGTGTAGATATTTTTTAGAGATTTTTTCCCTATTTTAATCCAGCTTTACTGAACAGCTCCTAGTAGTCAGTTGGGTATCTTTAGTCTACACATAAACAACAAAAATCTTTGAAGATTAGACTTTTTCTGACAGGTCCCCATAAACTTCCAAATTTAATTGGGAGAAACAGCGTAAATATGGCTGAAGTAAACTTTCTGTTGACTTCTGTGCTGTTTGCATTAGTTGTCCATAGCTACAGCTGCTCTTGGCACATTCGAAATACTGTTCTACATCGTGAGAGAAAGAAAATGTGTGTTCAGAAATGTGGAAGTCCTTTGGAGCAGGGCCACAGCAGCTGAAATTCAGAAGCAGTTCACTGCTGTTAATTAGTCTATACCAATGTATAACTCACAAAAGCAAGAGCTTGACGTGCTGTTGCATTCATTCTGTTTATAAAATGTTTATATGCATAGTCTTCAGAATATTTCATTAATTTGCCTTGTTAGTAATAGTATTTGTAACATACATATATGGGTTTTCAAGGTAATTGCTTATGTACATTTCTTGCAACAGTGCAGTGAACAAAATTTGAAATGGACCTTAAAACTAGTTTTAATTCCCAAATGGAGATAGTTGAGGATACATCTGCATGAGTAAACGAAACACTGCTGGAAAAGGACACAGGCACTAAAATGTGGCTGTTCATACTGTGATACATCCAGAGCAGTCGTCAACGTGGTTTTGTTCCAGACCAACTAGTGTTCTCCCAAATGATTTCACCGCATATTTGGGGTCTCAGTGTGGGCCAAGGACAATTCCTCTTAGGCAATTTGGATGCATTCACGCTCTTTTGGAGGCTGAGGCAATTTAGTAGTACGCACACAACCAGTCTGAGCCTATTGCCCTCAGGAACAGGGAACAGGTCTTGGCAGTATTCGTCTCACTAATAAACAGTTACCTGAAATGCTGTACCTTCTAAAGGTTGGTCCTGATTCTTCAAATTTAGAGATGTTCAATATCCTGACTGCATCCACCTTTCCTCTCTTGAAACTCTAAGTCCTATACTGGAAAAGACCTGTAAAACTGGAGGAAGAGCTGCAATATATATCTAAGAGAGTTGTCCCCAGTTACGTTTTTGTTCTCTTGCACAACAGTGAGGAATTTACAAAACATGGCAGCAAGTTTTGCTCTTTTTGCACCATTTTAAACAGAACGTTGCCACAAAAGCAGCGTTCCAGGATGGGTATGCCTTTTATCTCTGTTAGGTTCTGATTCATCAGGGACAGGGATGTTGCTTGGACTTCAGGATTTCCCCTCCCCTTGCGCAGTAATTGTTCCCTGCCAGCGGTACTGAGACGTAACTTGGACTAGTTTGTGATTAAACTTAGGAGTGCTGTGAAATACCTTCCTACACCAGGCAAGAGTAGCATATCAAACGGAGAACAAGCATCATTAGCATCCACTTTGAACTGAACAACAAATTTGATAATGTCTGCACTAATTTGGCATCTCCTTTTACTCTGAACACTCTTTGTAACACAAGGCAATCATTCCTGTGGCTTGTTTGTTCCTAGCAATCATATAACAATTTTAAATCAGTAAAGTGCAGTGCATCTTAAGTGAATACTTTATACCCATACAATAATTTGCAGTTTATTTTGACACAACTATGGTTTTGAAGCTTTTAGGGGATGTGAAAATCATTATTGCTACATACAAGAAAAGTCTGGGTAAAACCGTGGTATGTGGTTAACTTTTTCCTAATCCAAACTGTTCCCTCAATTTTAACTGCAGTAGAAGAAAAATATATTTTTATTTTTCTAGCACTAAAAAATTCTGTTGCTTGTCCATGGGAATGATAAAGTAGCATTCTCCTAAGTAGTCTTTAAGAATGAGTAGAGGGTGTGTATTATTGTGAAAGAAGGGGAGAGATTTTTCAACACATGGACTGTACTGTCTTTCTTTCCCAACATTTCAATATTGTCAGTCCAGAAGTTTAGATAATAAATTTCAACTACAGTATTCCCGCCCCACACTTTTTCACCCTTCTGATTTTTTTTTTTTTTTTTTTTTTTAACATTTGGAAACCTCCTACATCTCTGGAAATGTTAATAGGCTAATTATCACCAAGTTAATTTGCAAGTCATATTCCCTCCTGCCCCCACATTAAAAAAAAAAAAAAAATCTCCTCCCCCATTTTATTTTTCGGCAAGTAAAAAAAAAAAAAAAAAAAAAAAGGCGAGTGAACTTAGCCACAAAATAAGTCAAGGGAAAAATGAAGTACTAATTAAGAAAGCTGGGGTTTTATGCAAATGACTTCTTCACCGAAGACAGTCTAATGAATGTGCCCTGAGTCGATCCGTGTGCGTTTTCGCCAAGCTGACAGCTGGCTCGGAGGAAGGTCAGACAGAATCAAGCGTGCACAGAGCATAATCCTTCAGATTGGCAGCTCTGCCCCCTGGTCACTGTTTGATTATCTCCCAAATTGCTGTATTTCACAGAGATAATGATTTTTTATGGTCACAGATTTGAAGACAACTGCTGTATCCTGAGGGTTGTCGTTCTGCAAGGAGACACTGCTGCTTCCTTCAGAGGAGAAGAAGGGGGGAAAAAAAAAAGTTGCGTTCTCTTTTTTCCTTCTCTCCCCCACTCTCCTTTCCCCATCTCTCCTTCTTCTAGTTATTTATTTAATTTATTTAATTTATTTCTATTTCTTGTAGCAAAGAAGAGCTCCCATTCCTACCAATTAGGCAACTTGTCCCATTGCAGCGTCTCCGGGAGGAGGGCAGCGTGCCGCTGCAGACATTCCCGCGCTAAACCCGGCCACATCTCATGGAGATAACACAATTCTCCAATGAAGTATGAAAGAGCAAACATTCAGGAGCAGAGAAATTGAGGGAGGGAGTGGGGGTGGACTCTGAAGGAATTCTCTGCACATGGTTGCTGTTCATCACTGCTTGGTGGCTTGCTGTCCTGATGGCCAGATATGCTGGGCCTCGGGGGGTTGTAAAAAAAAAAAAATAAAAAATCACGGGCCAGGAAAGAGGATAAGTGCCAGAAGCAGCAGTGGTGGAGATGGTTTTCAAAACAGGCCAGGTGCAGATGTACAAACAACACAGCGTCTCACACTATTCACATCCCTCACATTGGCACCTGTGGATGGATTTCCCCTTTGAAGCTCAATGCTCAAAGGGGCAAATGCTTCTAAAAATATGGGTACTCCAGAAAAAATGGCATTTAGTGCTCCAGGAGGGATTCAGGCAGAAAATACGAACTGCTTGTGTCCCAAAGAGCTGGTCATGCATTACCAGATGAAATGCTTTTTCCTTGGAAAAAATGTTCTCAAAAGTGAGCTTTGCAAAAGAAGATGTTTGCCAAGACAGACAAGGATAGAACTTCTGGCAAAAAAAGAAAAACATTCTCGGGTGTACACAAAACATTGTCCTCCTGTATCTCAAACCATATCAAAATAGCCAATAACTTGGTGGTTTGATCACTCAAGGGGCAGATTGAGGGATGCAGGTGTGGATTTATCTATCTGTTTATTATTGATCTATTATTAAATATTTAATTGAGCTTTCCCTTTATTAATTTAGTCATTTGAATTTTCTTACATACCAGTAGAGAGAGAAGGATATTTTATGAGTGCTGATGGATGGTGACTCCCAGAGCAACAGCTCTCATGAGAGATGAGCTGTCTTTCCGATAAGTGGAAATAATAATAATAACCAGTGTATTATGAACTATATATAAAAACAGGAAGGTGTGTCAAATCTTTCCTCTGGATCAGGGAAAGAAGCAGCTAATTTTCTACACACCCACTCTATCCCCAAATGCTTCGTCTGGAAAGCAGGAGCAAATTGGAGAATAAGCAGCAAGTTTCGGAAGATTCTCCTTGAGTACGAAGGAAGTGTTTTGATTCCTATACTTGGACAGGAATAACTTTGAGGGGCCTGCGAGAAATAGAGTCTTTCTGGAAGAGCAACAAATTGTGATCGGGATGTCCTAAGGGAAGAGAAGATAAAGTTGCCTGATGTCTGTACACTTGGTAAGTGGAAAGATTGGCTGGGTATCCCTGAGGCAAAAACCGAAAGCCTGTAGATCAACTGACCAGTGGGAAGGTCCTTGCTTCGCACCTGTAAATCTAGCATAGGGTAGGAGTTTCTTTTCCTGAGGGAAAGAAACAAGCAAAACATAGATTGAGTCAGCTCCAATGTGGATCTTTGTTCCTTTGGAGCAGGCCCTGTTTCACAACTGCTCTGACAATATTGAGCTCTCCTTCAGTCCCCACAAGGGTTTCGCTCTGTGTCTCGTGACCGCTTCTGATCAGACACCTACCTGAGCATCCAAAATGTCCTAGGCTGTGTGCGCTGGCCTGCTGCTGTAGGAATTCAGCATGCTGCTTGGGGAGTTCAGCTAAATTGCTCTAGCACTGACTGATGGGCCTCAAGTCACAGTGAAGACAGTAGAGGCAAAAATGAGAAAAAGTGCTCTAGTGATGAGTAGTACAGCACCAAATTTGGATGTCCGGAAAACCTGGAGTAGATCCTTAGCGCTGCCATGGAAGCTTCATCTTTATCTCAGTCCTCATATCCAGACCTCTAACGTATACACTGAACTGTGCCCTATTATTGGAGAAATATGGCATCTAGCTAAAATCACAGAAGGAGGAATCACTCTTGCTTCTACAAGCACATGAAATAAAATGCACAGTGAACTATTCACGATTCAGAGCGTTCCTTTCCTGTACATACTGACAGGAACTAGAGCACAGATTGACTTGATCTTTTTAGCCTCTGTCTATACTTGCTTGAATAGGTTTCTTCCTTTATTATCCTCAATATGTTTAAAGGCTTACAGGGAAATAATGCAAGAGCCCTCCTGTGGCTGATCTTAACACCTACCTTTCATATTATAGCTGTAAGAGACTAATAGTCAAGTGGCTAGAAGTATCTGCTTTTAATAATGCACAATATCCTCTGAGTTATGGATGGAAAAAGCTGATTATGCTAAACTATCTCCAAGCCTGTATAGAGTTACTTCCTACAGTCAATTCACACTTGTTTTTCTAGGCACCATTCTAGCATTTTTTAAATTCCCGCACACTGCTGTTCACAATACTATTATAGGCAAATAGCTAACCCTCTAAACAAGTTTATCTAGAAATTCACCCACAATTTCACATGGGAAAAGGGGATCTAACTAAACCCTCTCCTAGTACCTCACATGTTTGTTTTCAGTCTTTAATGCTTGCAATCTTCCAACGTCTGTAGACTATTGCTTCCCCTCAGGGCTGTATGCAGTGCTTTTAATCCCTTCTTTTAAACTGATCCCTCACAAGTCCCCACTCTTCTCCAGATGCATTTGCTCTTTTTTTTTTCAGTCATAAAGAAGTATCCAGATGGATGAGGTACTCCCACTAAGTTGCATCAGAGCTCACTATTGAAGAATTGCTCCTCTACTTAAATATGTAAGGACATCGTGTTGGCAGCGTTAGGTCACACTGACCTGGTGATGACATTTTCTTGACCCAGTATTCATTTAGGTTTTACGTTCAGGTAAGTTTCCAAAAGTTTCTTCATTATTAATTTTTAGTTGTGAGGTATCTTCTTTGGTTGCTGCAGGATTTGGTGTCCTTAAATCATTCTATGCATTAAGAGAAGAGTAACTTCCCAAGCAAGGTAAGCTCAGTGATGTTCACAGAGGGCTGAGCTGCCTTAAATAGGTAGCACACGAACCACAGAGTAGCTAAAGCTGTCTCAAAACTCCAGCCTGCATTGCCAACCAGTAACTTGTTCATCGAGCCAAGCTCTCAGGAGCAGAGGCCAGCTGAGAAATTGTAATGTGGTTACTAGACTCCACCAAAAACCAGAAGATACAAAATAAGATTTGTAATCAGACAGCACAAAAAGAGTGTAAGACTCTAAAGTGTAAAAGAGGATGTATTTATTTTTTCATCTGAATCAGTCATGGTTATTCTGGCTGCCTGCCTAGCTGCCAAAAACTGGAGAAGAAATCACACTGTGATAGGATCCTGGAAGAAAATAAAATCCCTCAGGCTATTGGAATAGTTAGCATTAGCCCTTAAGAAAAAAATAATTTTTTTGCTAACTAATAAAGTGTATGAAGAACAGTATGAGCCCTGGATAGCTATGGTGGAAGAGATTAAGATTCAAGTTAGTGCTGTCTTTCACACAGACTAGGGCTTTTTACTGCACTTTTTCACATCACAGATGAATGCCCCAAGCACCAAGCCAAAAGATCTTTCAAAGTGAGTGATCAGCAATTCTTTTCCTGATGCAAGAATCTGCTTCTGCTGCTTCTGTAAGAACAGGTGCATACATTACCTGACACAATTAATTTTGACAAAATAAAATTTTTCTACCTATAATGGTTTAATGAGGAAACTCTTGACTTCCTCTAATGACCTGTCCCTTTGTATCATTGACTTGATGAAAAATCTGAAGTCTAGAGGAAAAGTGAACTCTGTTGCCTATCCTATTTCAGGACTAAGACACAATTTTTCAAGAACTGCATAAGGAGTTGTACATATTTTCAGTGAAAAGACTTCAAGACAATGACTTACATTTTGGAAAATATAGAAGAAATGCAACAAACTCCATAATCTGAATGAATCTATAAGCATCAGCAGACCATGTTCAACACAATTATTTGACAACAGCACCACTAGATTAGATGAACTCTTCAGAGAAGCAGGGAATAACGCTGCAGGACATGATGAATAGATTATCAGTCCAAAAGGACTTCTCACTGGTACAAAACTGGTACAGAGCCAAAGTGGTAGTGGAAACACTGCACTTTTTAAATGCTTTTAGGATTTTTCAAACAGGTAAAATTCGGAGCTCATGTCTGAGTATATCTCACTGAAAATGTATGAATTCTGCATAAGACTAAATAAATCCGAAAGAAACTAAAACTGTTATGGGGTGAAAAACGTTGGTCTCGTCCGTAGAATACATTCATTGATACAATTAGTAATCTTAATGTGTGGAAATTTATTGTCCTCATTAATGCCTAGTAACTCAGTTGAAACAGTTTACTGATGGCTTCCAAAGGCAAAGAATTTCACAAACAGAATAGTGAAGGAGTCCAACCCTTCCATCCCCTGTGTTAAGGAAATATGATTTTACCTTAAGACAAAAATTAAAAGGGAAAAGGTATAGATGCACCGTTCTGGGATCACGATAGAACATCTTCCCAACTGCGTATAGCTGAGGCTCCCAGGTCAGACATGCCGTAGTCCCTCATGCTGCCTACCAGCTAGGTCTAGGTTGGTCCCAGCTCAGCCAGTGGGAACTCTGAGATTTATTTCCACCATCCCAGTACAGTCAATGCAGAAAATCATATACAACTCATTCAGGGGCTTTGGTATTTTCTTCAGAGATAGCACACCCTTCCTTTAACTGAGTCGAAATTTATAGGCTACCTGAACAGTCTTTGTAAATGTCCAAAGTAGGAAATCTGATTACGATGCAATGTTTCTTCTAGAAGAAGCTGACGTGGTCATCCCTACCACTAATCTTCCCCGTGCAAAGACTTTGTCAGCTGAGCTGCATTTATTTCAATGCTCTGTATTATAAAAACCATACATCATTATGGTTTATAGATTTTTAAATATCCCTTCTTTCTGGCAACAAAATGAAGGCATTTCTAATCTTGGCTGTGTTCAGAAGATGCTCGCGTTGGTTGCCTTTATTTTTACGCAGACTGTGTAAAGAAAACATAAACTTCTTTGGAAAAGCTGTAAGTGAAGGATCAAACTGCGACTGGGTGGGGGGAAGGGAAAGAAGGGAGGGCAGGGAGATCTATCCCAACCAATTAGGAATACCCTGTGAATTAGGCAGACATCAGTTGCAGAACTTCACCCATCCTCCCCAGCCATGCCCCTGGATAAAAGAGAGAACCACAATGGTAGTTAAAACAATTATCATCCAGTGGAGCTTGATTCTAAACTGCTCTGCTAGAAAGTGGCGAGGAGCAGTCAGATCCTAACGCAGCAAGCAATCGCTTTTTCCTCCCCTTGGGTAGAGAAGCTCCTGGCTTTTTTAAGCAATTCTGTACCTCTGAACTAGTCCTTGCAGGGCTTTGGGGTAGCATGCCAGTGGCACTGCATCCCATTATCATCATTGCATGTCACTGGAGGCAACAACAGGAAAGAGATGCAGAAAGGACTGGGAATGAGAGGAGACATTAATAACAGTGTACTGCTCTGTGCTGACAAAAGCAGGAGAAGGTATTGAGAGGGCTGCTAGAGCAACAGAAGGAGGAGAGGTGGAAACAAAGGGCACAAACATTAACTAATACAAGATAGGACCATTGTAATAACCTTGGTTAGAAAAGTAGTAGTGGTTAAATAGCAGGCATAATTACATGTCATGGCCCATGCCATTTTTTGATGCTGGTCAAAGCACTTAGGGCCAGATTCGCAGAAAATAGCTGTGTGTCTCAAAGACAGAGAAATAAAAAAAGTTGAACTTAAAGAAGTTCCTAAGCAAACTAGGAGCCTGTCCCACTTTTAAGGGGACCTAAAAATATGCAGCATAAAAAGCACAAATGCTGTGTCTTTTCTGGCATATTGAATGCTACTACCATCCCTTGGCCTCTAGGTCAACTGGCACAGCCTAACTGCATCCACGCTCTTAAACCCTCATTAATCCTCTTAAACATCGAACTCAAATCTAGACAGCTACATCTAGCCTTCTAAATTTGACCTCTTAAATTGTAGGCTGACTCCCTTACCAGCCGCTCTTGCTGATATTATCTCCAGTTGTACACTTCTTCAAGAAAGAAAACCTCAATGCTAATAATTTAGGAAAAAATTCACCTAACAAATCTCCATCATTTCTTGCAGTGCCCTAGATTTCTTTTACAATAAGTGATTCAGCCTTCTGTCAATTTAACATAACCATACAGCGAAAAGCTGTAAGGTTGCTGTAGCATTCTTCAAAAATACAAGTAAAAGAAAGGAAACATGGAATGAGGTTCACTTTCCACCACTTTCAGGATCTTGTTGCCCTGTCATCTTCCTTATTCAGCTTTGGCTGTCAGTGAAGAAAGTGAAACTATTAGATTACAAGTCATGAGATCCAATTCAGACTTTTTGAAGAGATAAATTGCACCCTCAACCTGTTTCTCTCCTTTGACTTGATGGGAGTCCAGACAGTCACTCCAGATACAGACAGTTGGGTAATAGACTTCCAGACTCTGATGATTCTCACTTTGACATACAACCCTCTAGGACCTTGTTGTTTCACAAAACATGAGGATTGTCTTATTTCCAAATCTTTGTTACCATCATTGATCTCTACATCTAAAATTGATTAATTTCCATCAGCCAGTTCCAATTATATCCTAATGATAGGCAGCTCTTAGGTATTTTAAGTCAAAGGGGATCATTATGATGATTAGTCTGACATAGCAGAGAAAGTAAATGTCATCCATTTGGTCTGCTTTTGAGTCCCATAAACAACCTTTCAGTTTGAGCAGCATCAATTTAGTAATGGCTGCTGCCCAAACAGAACATCAGGGACTATACATGTCTGCATTGCTTTCTGACGGCTCTATCTAAATGCTCCATTCTTCACTCTCCAACCATCTTGCATTCCCAGAGCTAACGTGACTGTAAAATATTGCAGAACAGGTAGTTTCTGGCTGAAAGATGGGATCTTTAAAGTATCTTGATGTTATTACCATGGCATTTCCAGGTTGTTTTAGACGGCTGTTGTGATGCAAGTGTTCATCATTGGCATGGCCATGAGCCTCGAACTCATTTCTAGGTGAGATTTACCATTATGTTCTACTGCATAGATCCTATCTGCATTTCTTTACATGGATATATCTTTGCAGAATGAAATGGCCCTTGCAAAGGTCTTGGAAAACAATGCTATTCTGTCTTCTTTCTCCTAATCTGAGACATTCTTATGAAAGGTGGGAGCGAGGGGCGACCTCATTGCTATCTACAGCTTCCTGAGAAGGGGAAGTGGAGAGGGAAGTGCTAACTCTTCTTCCTGGTATCCAATGACACAAAACATGGGAAAGGTTCAAAGCTGCACCAGGGGAGGTTCAGACTGGCCATCAGGAAACATTTCTTTACCGAAAAGGTGGTCAAACACTGGAACAGGCTTCCTAGAGAGGTGAGAAAATGGAGAAAAAAAATACCCTTAATTTATCCCTGCCACAGACAATTTACAGCATGGACCAGGCCATAATATCCAAAAGCAGCATTACACCAGCAACCCAGAACACCCCATAAATCTCAGGACCAGTTAAGGCTTCGATTGACTTTGCCATTGCCTCCACCAGACTGTGTGTAGCTTAACAGCAGACTCAGCTAAGTATGTAGGTATCTAATCTCCAGTACATATCACATACATGTATGCCTGAGCACACATGGAGGGAGCATCTCGAGAATATCTTTTCCATCATTAGCATCAACAGTTTTTCCTTATGAATATTTGCAATAAATAAATGCTTGATACGGGTACGCTTGTAACAGGGAACAGGGAAAGGTAGGGGGAGGGTTACGTCCTCATTTCTTGGCAGAAATGAAAAAAAACACTATTCAGATTTAGCTCTGTTTGGAATAAATAAAAAACAAACAAACATCTCAATGCACCCAAAGGCTTTGTATAGCTGGAAGCTTTATTGATTCATATACCACCCACATAATCTGCCAAAATGCACTACACTTTTTTATTTTTTTAAAAATCTTCTTCACAGGAAAGTCTAACCCTCCAAGCTCATTTATTTGAGGGAAAAGAATTAAATAAATCCTTTAAACACTACTAAGTCTGCTCTGGAAAAAGCTTTTGGTTGTGACTCAAAAGAAATGCATTCTCTTGTCCTGTGGGAGCTGCATGAATTTTTGGGGAGCACCATGGCCAGCCCACAGAGAAGCGATGACTTCTGTCTGTCATAGCTGACAGCAAAACAGAGGTTGTTAGATGAGGTTCTTAGAAAGGGAAAAGTTCATATCAGGTCACTAAATTTCAGCATACTCCCTGGAAACCATGACACTAAAATCCCCAAATGCTGACAGTTGTATTAGAAACGTAGTCTGATCTTTTGGAAGAATTGCCGTGACTTCTGTTTTGAGTGGGAACAGAAAGAGGAAATATCCCCGCAGATGCGCTATGCGTAGCAGCATGTAACCTTGTGGGGGGCTCACTGGGAGGTGATGAATGGTAAAAGCAGGATTAAGTATGTGAGGCTGCATGACTTGGGTGCTTTCTACCCAAATTACACGTGGTTGTCTGGTGGCAGATGAGTTCAAAGCGTTCACCCAAATCTTGCAACAACCCGGGACATTTCTCTACTCCTGGGGCAAATTGGTACAAAAGAGCTTGCACCTATACCTTTTTTTTTTTTTTTTTTTTTTTTTTTTTTTTTTTTTTTTCCCCAAAACTGGATGGATGCATCCAGACTATTTTCTGGGAATAGTCCCTAGTGCTAGATCATGAGCAGGGTCTGAGAGATGTTTCACAGATTGTTTTTGTTGTATGGGAAAAAAGCATGTTATGCCACTCAAGCATTTAAGAGTATGTGCAATTGCATTCCAGTGCCAGAGTTTTCATAGGCCACTATAGATGTAGTTGGAGGGATTTAATTCCTATAGTTTTAGATAGCTAGAAAGTTCATCTAAGCTAGTTACAATGCTGTTTGTAGTCCACCAAGAGGAAGAGACATTTTTAGGACATGATATATGGCATTTTAAACAAAACCTCCCAGATACATCGGATGACTTGACCCCAGGGTGTTCGTTTCTATGAAAGGACCCCAAAGCAGCTAGCTCAAATATAAACTTTTGCACTGTAGTCATGTGCCATTAAATAAGAATGAGTTCAACTCAGCTGGCCCTACATCGCAGGCTTCCTTTTTCTGCTTGGCACTTCTTTCTCACCATCTGTAGATCCCTCCACCCCAAAAGAGGGAACATGAGAAATGTGTAGTGCAAAAGTGACTCTGCTGAATGCAGAATTATTTCTCCTTTCCCACCCACAGGAATAAAGACCTACCTGGTGAGAAGCAGCTCAAGGGCTTTGGTTCATTTTCCTGCAGTTCAGAAGCCAAGGCCAAAGTAGAAAAGAAACTGAGATCACATAAATCCCAGCCACGTGTATTAAACAGAAGATCATCCTTCAGACTGGCTAAATTAGTTCGTCAATAAGATGCTTGAAGGGCAAGATTTCATACTTGCAGTCTGTTGCCAGCAAAATATAAAAGCGAACGAGGCATTTATGGAATTGTATATTTCTTGGATGGCAGCTTAAAAATTAGACGTAATTGAAGGGCTAAAAAGAAAGCAGTTTCATTGTTAGGAATGAAGGGTTTAAAAAAAGAATTAAAGAAATTTTCAACTTGGGTGTAGGGCATAATTACAAAAACATTAAAGCAAATAATTGGTAGCACTGTAATTTTTTCCTCCCCAGGTAACTACCATATGTATTACACAGTGAATCATTGACTCTGTCCCTCCTATCATTAATTACTGTGATGCATAAATAATTGGAAAATTATATGTTCCAAAAATGATTTAGTAATACATTTTATGCATCTAATAAGCACAGGCTTTTAATCATCACTAGACATGTTATGATAAATTTTACTCTCCGTCTCAACTATTCCGTTATCTCTTACTTATACGGCTGCCATCTCCTTGCATGCAAATACCACTAAGCCACTTCACATCACATACTTCCTAGTGGATGCCTTTTACTGGGCTTTATTCTGCTAGACGTTTTTGGTGTTGATATTTTGGCTTGAAATTCATTTAAGGGTGTTCTTAGCCTCACAGAAACACATTAAACTATTTATCCTAAAACCATAAACTATTGTTTAATTTAAATGGAAATGTCTTAATCTCTTTTTTTCATCCATTTAAACCAGTATGTACCTTTTGTTTTGCACAGCGGGGACATTTCAAAGCTGTTGCTATATATTGAACTGAAATATCTGAAAAATCTACTCTTTTTAATTAGAAACAGTAAAACATATTTTAACATGTGCTGATCACCATGGTATCTGTTATTTTCTTTCTTCAGGTTTAACTCATTGTGTTTGACACTTGATCATCAAGTTATATGACTCAACACCTTAAGGAGGGACTCAGCCTGGAAAAGCACAAGAACCACTGATATGTCAAGACATTATTTCAAGTTCAACCCAAGCAACACAACCTGTCAAAACTGCTCAAATTAAATTTGCCACTCTGCAGCTAATCATCCATGCGTACTTCTAGTGCTGTTTACAGTCGTAGTGCTTACAGAACTTGCAGCTTTTGCACACAAGACAGATGTCTAGGTTTGTGACTGGCTAAGTAAAGGTGATAATGAAGTTGTTCGGTTCAGCAAACTGTCTTCAAGTAAGCGTAGACTTCGCAGCAATTTTGTCCAATTGTATTTCTGATATACACTTGCATACCAATTGACTACACAAAATATTGAAAATGGTTATTTATTTCTAAGCCAAGCAATATACAGTAGGCTCTGTCTTTGGTGAGCCTATTGCTATTGTCTTGAATCTTCTAACTCTCCTTAGTCATGTAAATAAATTAAAAAAAATGTTACCCATTTATTCATAGCTACTAGACAGACAATTTAAGTATGTCTCAAGTTCCAAAGATTTATAGATGTAATAACATTTATAATATCTTGAGCCTGGGTTACCGTATAGTTCAGGTTAATACAGCACAGTGAGTAGCCAAACAGAAGACAAGGTCTTTTGTTGATTCACTGAATATGCAAATTCTTAAGAGTTTAACCCTACTCTCTCAGGACATGTAAGTCCATTTCAAACCGACTGCTGCTTTCACAAGGCTGAAGGGGATGCAGAAGCAGAATCAGACTTAGTGACTACCGTAAGTATGAGAGGGGCTTCAGTATATCTCAGCGTATGAAATACCACATGCCATACTTACTCCACTTATTTAGAAGGTGGCTGCCATCTTGGGCTCCTCCGCAATTCAGGGCCCGGCTAACAGAGAGGCTTTCCTCTTAGATGATCCCCTGGTTGCAAAGTTTCATTCCGAGTTCCTGCTAAATATCCTGTCCCCTGTTCTGAGGAGGAGAGGCTGCACCTGGAAACTCAGCTCTACCCCTTTGGAAAATATCACATGCTTCAAGCAGCCCCCTCTGATTCTGCCAAACTGCTTCTGCTACCCCCAGACAAGGGGCTTAGGGAGGACGACTGCTAGGAGCTCCAGGGGGGATTCCAGGAAAGCCTTTGTATAAAATAACATGTCCTGACCTTATGGAAGCAATTCATAGATGGAAATCTGGATTGCTTCTGGGAGGAAAGGCTCAGCCATTGAAGTCGACAAGACAAATCACTGCCAAGAGTTTCTGTGCCTGCAGAGAATGCATGCCAGGGAAGGAGTGCAAAGATGTCTTGTTAATTCTGTTGTGATCCAAATCATGACAGAAAGCAATGCAGGAAGTTAGGGGACTCATTCACAATGAAGTGTATTAACACTCGAAATAATCTCTGGCAAAAGCGTGATATCAGAAAGTTTGACTTAACCATGGCAACATTCACCCTACTCGATTCCCCTCATTGAAAGTGTTATGAAAAGAGGTGCTGGAGAGGTGTGGAGCATAGAAGGTGGAAATGTGAGAATTGAAATCCCTTCCCTGCTTCCCCACACACAACAACCTGCTTTGGCTCTCACATGTGCAAATCCCTCAAAGCAGCTTGTCTTCCATGGGAAGGAGGTGCAGTTGGCTGTGGCAATATCCACTCAGTCTCCTCACAGCAGTTTGATACGATGAACAGGTGGAACTGGTGTCCGACTGTCCTGAAAAAAGAGCATGGAATCTGCAGCTTGGTTCAGTTCTTGTAATTCATTTCAAGACAGTGATTTTCACCTGTGAAATCTAGTTGTGACAAGTCACTAGTAATTAGCTTTATTCTGGAGTTCCTAAATCTCTAGAGTTCTGTTCTTAACCAAGTCACCCTACTAGGTTTGGTTAGTTTTTAAAAAAATATATTTTTGTCTGCAATATGCGTAGCTGCTGAACTTCTATCTGGAATAGCTATCAAAGGAATTTCTGAAAAGAAACCTGAGCTTTTAGCCTATATCTGTAACTGTATAAGTGCCAGGTCCTGTTCTACAACCTGGAGGCCATCTGGCATAGGCTAGCCACCTCCATACTATTAAACTCTCTCAGTCTCCAAAATGGTTGGTTGCATCCAAACTGTTTATTGTGAAAGGCTGTGTTAACTCCCAAAGCCCGCTGAGGAGTTGAGCTGGAAGCCAAAAGCATTGCAAGGAACCCTTTAACAATTTAGCAACATGGAAGGTAGAGTTTGAGAGCCTATGCCCATGTCCTGCCACTACTTAGTTTACTAGTCTAGACTATAGTGGACTGGAATCACAAAAGAAAGGAATACCAGGAGGCAATGCCAGGTCAGTGATATTTTTGAGGGAGTTCCAGGTCTGGAAAGGCTAATATGCCTACTAGATACTGCCTATCTCCATAGGGAAATAGTAAGGAAGAGGAAAAAGAGTCTACAATATAGGTGTTCTCATGTCCTTAATAGTAGAAAAATACACTGGAAAATTGCTCCCACGTAGGTGGGAGAAAACATCTTATCATCAGAGACTTGAAGAGCCCAGACTTATCAAAAAGAAAATGAAGACATAGCAGCTCTACTTTTTCAAGGAGAAACTACCCTGAACTAACAGGCTATTTAATCAGGCAGGTAAAGGCATAACAAAATCCAATGGTTGAAAGCTGGAAGCAGAGAAATTGGAATGAAGAATTAGACACACATTTTAAACTGTGAGGGCAATGTAGAACTGGAACATATTGCCAGGGCAAGGGATGGAGTTTCCAACATTCAGTGTCTTCAGATTAAGTGTAGATAACCTTCTGAAGAAGCTTTAATCAAGATACCGATCACTAAACTGAAAACAAAGCAAAATGTTAATGCCTTCCAAGGGTGTTCATACAATTAAAATGGATTAGACAACCTAATGCATCTTTGTGGCATGAGGACCTGCAAATTCTTCACTCTTGTCCCAGTGGGGTCAAGTATGAAAGTGGCCCTTCAGCAGCCTTGGTGAGATGGGTAAGGCAGAGCCAAGGCAGGAGGAATTCAGGGGAAAGAAAAAGAGTGACAACTGATGATCACAGAGATGCAGGCTTTGTCTGAAGGATCAGCGTCTCCCTTTCTTTCCCATGACTGCTTACTTATACTATCCTTGGCAAAACGCTCGGAGGAGGGGATGCTTGTGATCTATCTTAGTAAACTAAACAGCTTCAGGAAATATTCCCAAGCACTGAAACTTGATAATCTATACCATTAAACTGTGCGAATTGGAGGTTATTTGGCTCTGGGCCCCTAGCCCTCACCCAAACCATCTGCAAATTAGGAAAAGCCAAGGACCCATGCCAGTAGGCACTTCAGATGCAGCCTCCTTACTCCAGAAGCTAAGGGAATTCAAGAGTATGGATGTCGGCCATTCTGTGCCAGCTGGCCTCAGTGATGGAGAATTAGTCTAGGCATGTTTAATTTACTGGTATAGACATAATTCTTTTTTCCCTAAGCCATGGTAGTTATCCAAGGAGATATGAACTAGTTTGAGTTCACTCATAGTAGACCTCACAGTTCTCAGGACAAGATAGAGGACTGAAAATAAAGGTCTAGGGATTTTGCTGTTGTTTAGTATTTTCCCTAGCACTCTGAAGATATGTATTATACTGTAGTTTTTATCTGAAAGCCATCTGAACAATTTTGCAAGGGTTCACAGTCTTGCTGCGTGCAGCTCTTAGAGTGAATCCACCAAAGCTTGAATCTCCCACTTTTTCCACGTGGAAAAAAAATGTGTATTACTGTTGTAAGGCCTTTTCTCAAGGTGACACAGTAGTAAATCCAGGGAGGAAACCCAAGATTCATTTCTTCCGTGTCAGGTGCTCTCTAAGTTTGAGCTATCCTTCTCTATGCTCATCCATGTGAGAAAAGGAGGTGATCCATGGGGACTATTCATGTGAGGTAGGGCCATATTACTGAACTTTCCCTTTGAGAGACTTTCTGCTTCCTTCCCTCCCTTCCCCAGATCAAATCCATTTACTACTTTCAGGCAGGGGTAGAGTCTCCAGTGTCACATTAGAGAGAGTTTTCATTGACCAGCAGCCAATATATGAAGCCAGTATATATTGCTTCAATGAGTCTGTCTAAATGACCTCAAGGAATGGATTTCAGGTCATATCATGGACTGGCACTATCCAAACAAGACAGATCAAGACAAGGTTTTTGGAGTGTCAGAAGTGGTTTTAATTTAGATTGAGACATGACAAGTTGTCAAAGGAATGCCATCAAACATTAGTGTTTCTTTTCTTAAAAATACAATATGGTGTATTTCCACCATAAGGCTTGTATAAAACAAGAAACAACCCCCTCCCCAACTTTATTTTGAGCCTTTGTTGAAAAGAGAATGCAAAAGTGCTCCTACTAGTACATAGAGTAAGACTGACTTATTAGCAATAAAGTACAAGAATGAACATTTTATTGTTCTATTATATTTTTGAGAACACAAGAAAGAATTGACAATGTATTTATCGGCTTTCAGCTACAGATACTTGAACCCAGACTTTCCAAATTATTGTCTAATCAATGGGCCATGAAATCACCCATCGTAAGACAATTCTGACTCTTGCTTGTGTAAAGATTTGAAAACAATAGTTGTTCTCCACTTATGACATTCAGAGAAAGAATTACACATTGGTTAATTCTGTCCACTTCCCAAAGAATTAGGTGTTGAATGCAAACTCACTGCTAGCCCCAAATGAATAGCTTGTCAGTCATCCCTCTCAGAGGACGTGGTGAGAACCATTTTGCTGAACTACCTCTCCGTAACAACCTGTTAAAATGAAGCTCCTTCTCCATTACAGGACACAGGTTAATTTAAATCATGACCATTACAAACTGACTTCTCCAGCTGACAATAAGAGAAGAAATACTCATCTCAAACAGACCACTCTCTGTGAAACTTCAGAGAGCTTGTTATTCCTGCCAGCTCAGAAAGCTGCTTCTTTTTAGCTCACGCTCTGGAGACCATTGCATTACCTCTGGAGTTCACCAATCTGATGCTCAGAGGCTGGCACAGTCATTCACAAATGAAAGAAAATAAAAGAAGGAAAGGAAAACTCTTGTGGTGATCCAAACTGTCTCTGTGACAATATTGGGCATGGCATCCGCTCTCCTTCATGGAGCAGGGATTCAACCTTCAACTGCAATCTCACACGTCCCACCACAAGACCTGTGTCCACATGTCTCTTCCATAATCTTATATGTCAAATGCAGTTGTTCTATGATCTTTTGCCTCTTTGTACGATCTTGCACGCCAGACGCGTTTGCTCACTGCCAAATCCCTTGGATCCCTAAAGCGGATAATTGAGAAAACCTCACACTTCAGATGAGGAAGTCTCACCTCCCAGCAATGCCCTACATCCCAGAGCTCCTGCTTAAACTAGCACATTTATACGTACTTTTTTTCCCTCAACGCTTCTATCAGGAGTTAAAGTGCTTGACCCTTTCCTTAAAAGCTCAGCCTGCATCGTCATGTTCCATAGCAAGTTGTTTCCATAGTAATTAATCTTTTAAAAGTGAGAAAGTCTCTGAAATGGCTCAGGTCTTTGTGAGACTGGCATTTTCTTCAAAACAAAATCCCAAATGGGACAACGCTAGCCAAAACCTGAGAAAGCGGGAGAAGGAAGGCAAGAGATTGAAAAGAGGGTGTGATGAATTGCTGGCACTTGATGGTTATTGCTGAGTTAAGGACATATTTGCCTCTTACTTCTAGCTGTTGCAGTACATTTAATTTCATCATGTTTATTGGGAATCTTCCAAAATTTATTATTTACAAGACATGGACAGGCTCAGTAGCATCTGTCAGGCCAGCATCGGTCCCTTTACCTGCAGTCAGGTGAGTGACCCTGGTTTCTCTCTCCCCAGCTCCGCACATCACTGACCTCTTCCCTTTCCTACCCCATCGCTCCTGCTCCCCTGCACCACTTCTTTGGGCATCAACAAAACGGCAACTCTGCTATGTTATCAGCTCAGCTGTGACGGAGTAAATTGGGAGGCTTCCCTTAATCACTCTAGGTGCAGGTTTACTGAAAAATTTATCTCTGACTACAGGCCAGGTCTGCAGCCTCCCAAGTGGGAGAAACCTTCTGCTAATTTGAATTTGTCAGAGTGGAGCTGTCTGGTTGTTTTTATAGCTGGGGAGGACAAAGTAATGATTTTTTATTTTTATTTTACTGTAAGCAGACAAATATATTAAACAAAATTGGGTTCCTCAAACAGCGCCTGGGAATGAGGTTTTCTTTGCTGTTACAGGAGCTGGAATTGTCGAGCATTAATTCAGAGCTAATATTTTGAAGCAGGAGGTTTTTCAAACTGAGCTGTATTGCTTGCAGGTCAGACTTAGCCCCCTGAGATTTTCTTTTTCCTTTTTCTTTTTCCTTTTCTTTTTTCTTTTTCTTTTTCTTTTTCTTTTTCTTTTTCTTTTCCTTTTCCTTTTCCTTTTCCTTTTCCTTTTCCTTTTTCTTTTCAAATTTTCCTTTTGCTTTCTTACACGTAACACAACACAGAAAAAGTGGGAACTGTTGTTATGACCTTTCCTACTGTAGAACCCATGTGCTGCTCTAAAGAAGTATTATTGCAGTTCCTTCTCTGGAGTGGCTGGAATGCAGAGCATGTAGGTTTGTGCACACAGCCACATGCGTGTGTGTGTATGAACGAACATTGTGAGTAGTTACTACATGTCAACCTCCATGTTACTTCTGTGTCAGGGCAGATTGGAAATTTTTCAAGAGGATCATCCCCATAGTATCTGAGTGGTAGAGCTAGTCAAAGTCTTTCAGACAAATATTATGCTTTAAAAAGGAACATACTTTCTTTAACACCCCTGCGTAAAGTCCTTAAAAATTACTGTGGTTCTATCATTTACGTTGATTAAAACTGTAGGGATGTGATGAATACATATATATGATGGCTTGAAGGAAAATACAAAAACTTATTCCAAAAGGCAAGTGGAAGTTTTCAGCAATTCCTAACAATTTTGGAGGTGGGAGGATTATTATTTCAGATTTTTTTCCCCAGCTCTATGGAGCATCTATTGCCTGAACTGCAACTGACTGATCAGAAGATCCAAAAGCCATAGCAGAGAAGCTCAGATACAACCTGGCAGATGCTTGACTGTGAACTTTTGCCAGCACCTTCATGGAAAAACCCAGTGTGGTGAATCCTGTGTCTTTACAAGCCATCAAAGTGCCCTTCATTCAAGAGGAGAGAAACCACGCCACATCCATGCTGTATCCAGCACGTGTTGCATGATCGTTGTTGTTCAACCTTGAGGCTGAGCGGTGAGATATGAGACCTTCCTCTGGGTTGCTGAAGACTTCACATCCTGTTAGAAGAAGCTGCAGAGTGTGTTATCTCACAGATGGTTCTCGGTAACCTGGCTTCTGGAACATATTCACCAAATGTCTCATCACCCATGAACCACAGCCCTGAAGGAAATATCACAAGATTAAAAAAACCAAAACCCCAAACAGCAAAAATCCAAGGTTTTAAAATCTCTTTTTTTAATCATTCTGAAAATAAAACAGGCAAATTTTACTATTTTCTTTTTTTCTGGGTATTGCTCTCTGTGTTGAAGCTTAGTATAATAGGGTACTTAAGCATTTGTTTAATAGTATGGGAATTTTCACTGACTGCAGTAGGTCACATTCAAAGTGAACACTTGATAGGAGCATGCGTACAGATTCCTACTGAACAGAGACTACTAGCAAGGACAAATCTGGTTTTGATAGAAAGAAAGGCAATTTCTCAACAGCAACAAAAAAAGTGAGCTGAGGAACTTGAAATTACACATTGGTCTGAGATGCTATTTTATGGAGCCACTCTCAGAAGCAAGACTATGTTAAATGAGTTCAAAAAGAAAAAAAAGGCAAATGAAGAAGAAAAAAATCTTTAGGAAATTCTGTTTTGCTTTCTGAGAATGAGTGATTAAAATATTTGTCTAAATAATTGATGTGACTTTCTTTGATGTGGCAACATTGTGCTCTTACTGCTCCAATTCTTACTGCACAGGAGTGTCTGAAGGATATATTAGTTAACATTTGTAAAGAGCTTTGCAGATAAAAGCTCTGTGTAAGTGTGATTACTACACTTCCAGTTGAGGAAATATGTTTTTCTTCCTCTGTTGTTGTCCATTCTGATTACTTTTATTTTCTTTTCAAAGAATAATTTTTTTTTTTTTTTTTTTTTTTATGTTAAAAGAGAGGTCTATGGATGATTTATCTGTCACGGTGGACTCCAGTTTTTTTTGTATGACCACCAAATATGTCTGTTTGCTTTTGCAAAAGGATTGTGTTTTAACATGATACTGAAGCATTTTGTATCACAATACCAATTACATTCTAGATGGCTAAAGACATAAAAATACAAGTGCACACTGAATATCTTTCTTGTTTGAAAGAGTACCAAAAGAAAACCATTCATATTAAGAAACGTGTCATATAGACTATTTTACCTCCAGTGTTTGTGATTAGAGTTCTAATGCTGTACTGCTTTTAAGCGTGACAATTTCTTTTCTACATTGCAATGACTTCAGTCAATGACGAGGAAAGAAAAAAAAAACAATCCCAAACCACCAACAAAATACCCTGATTATTTAACAACAGAAAAATGAAAATAATCAGCTCTATCTCAAGAAAGAGAAAAGACACACAGGTAAAGACAGTATTGTACTGGAAGTGCAAGCTTTTTATTATTATTATTTTTAAATAACAAACAAAATAGCAAAACATTTTTTCTCCATCATAAAAAACTGACTTTGATCCCCAGTACAGCCATTGAGTGGAAAATTGAACCACACTATAATTGCTTTCCCTGTGACCGATAAAGTGGTGTAACAAATTTTGTGTTTGAATGATAAAATCAGCAATTGGCCCCTAGCAATTCCTTCTACCATTCCTCCAAGGACACCAGCGTCCCATCAGGCTCCAGGGCTAGAGCAAAGGCTGAAGAACTGTAAATCTACTCCAAGTTGTTGTTGTTGGATACTCGCTTTCTCTGATGCTCTTTTCTAAAAAAAAAAAAAAAAAGAAAAAAAAAAAGAGAGAATGCTATGTGAAAAACGTTTATGTGTTTATTTGCTTGATTTTTAAATGACTAGGGTAAGTACTTCTAGATCACCTAAAAAATACAAATAAAATGGAAGCATTAGGTGGAAGCTTATTGTAGCTATATAAACTAAAACTATCTCAAATAAAATATATTTTACTCCAGAGTAAAATCTTGTTAGAAGGAGAAAATTGCTTTCCTCATAAGCACAGATAAGTCCCAGAGCTTGTAGATGCAGAAAACACCTAAGAAGAATTTCCTCCCAGGAAGGGAGAAGGGTTATGTTTAAGCTCATTTTGATGAGGTTTTAAGGTAAGAAGCAAATCTTTATCTCACAACCAGTGAAGCAGCAATTAAAGGAGTTTGAAACAAATGGAAATTTTAGATGTAAAGAAACAATCATATTTATCTCTATTTATTTGTAAGTCTAATTAAAGAAAAGAGAGCGTGAACTGAGTGTTATTTGAATTTACACCTTTAAGCTGATTATAGACTCAGAAACTTCCTTCTAGTCCCCTCTTTTAAAAGTTACTTCTCTTTATTTACTTTTCTTACGCAGCAGATAGGGATTTTAGTCCAAATCTCCAAAGGTGTTTTTAGTTTCTCTCGTGGATATTCCCATGAGCTCTACCCCAGGTGGTACCTATCCGAGCAGTACCCACCTGCCTTTGCAGGTCTGGGTTTCTTGGAACTAATGAATTTCACTTTTGCAAGGCACAGTCACCCTTGTTTTATAATCATCTACTCTACTGCAACTATGTGAGTGGATGGGAAAGAATAAATTATTTCTTATTTTCTCTCTCCCTGTTTTTTTTTATAGTTTTCTCTCTACTGCTATTTTTATACTTTCTACTTTACCCATCCTTAATGAAAGTGCCAGGCTGCTACCTCCAGGTGAACTAAAGGCACAGAGGTGAGTGCTCAGCTGGTGAAAACTGTCATTGCTTCTTGTTTCCTTGGTGACAACGTAGATGCAATATCCCATTCCACAGTTGCCTCAGTTTAGGTCATACGCTAGATTATTTAGCGTTCCCTACTGTTAGGATAAAATAATGATCAAGAAGCAACCTTGGGATTTAAATGCACAGTGCCTTCACTTTGAAATAAATAAATTAATGCAAGCAAATGACTAATGCCGTGTCCTACTGTCTTTATTTCCCTTGCTGTCATTTCACTGATACGGTTTGCAACATAACACACAAATAATTTTAATGGTAGAACTGGTGGTAGGCAAGAGAGTAGATGGCAATATGGGCAAGATGGAAATGAGTAGCCAGGTTCAGGACCTCAGACTGGATTGCTGTGAAAAGCAAAAAAGTGCATATGAAAATGTATAATGAGCTGTACCTTTAGTCAGGCCGTAAGTATGGGCTTTGAGAGAATTAATATTTAAACTCTGTGACTACATCTATAATAGCAAATTAAATAGTTGTGGGCCACGGGCATAGAGACTAAACATTGTAATTGCCCTGGTGTAGTCCAGTTAGCATTGCCCTGAATGATATCCTGACACAGTGAGGGACTTGACACGGTCCAGAGACCATTCCCAATAGGTCGTTTGGATGCATCCATTCAGTTTTGGAGGTCCAGACAGTTTAATAGTATGGATATAGACCATCCCATGCCACCTGGCTCTAGTGTTAAATGGGCCTGGCACTATTTAATTTATTAATTCAGAACTAATTGTTCTCCACATTTATTAATACAGGAGTAATTGTGGCTCCACATCACCTATACAGGCAGAGCTTGAGAGAGTCTCCTTCCTTACCTAAAGCAAAACTACTATGACCTCTGAAGATTGGCTCCCACTCAGCTATACTGGTTTAAGACTATATTTGGCTTACCGTCAAACCAGCTCTGCAAAACAGCCAACTTAAAACCAAGCTCACAAGCAGAAAAAAAAATAATAATAATTTAGAGGTCTTTGGAGGAAAGCATTATTTAAAACCAGATTATTTCACTGATTCAGCACTAGATATCAACCCTCCAAACAGCTGATTTAACACAGTTAAAGGGATATTAATCTTTAGGGAAAAGAGAGACTGCAATGAGTCTCTATCAATAGGATCTGGGAGTGGAAATGTTTTAAACTGGCTCTGGTGATTTGCAATATGGAGCCGTGAGTGCAGGCATGTGCAGTCAAGTCCCTGCTACCTGCTATGCCCTCTCTTCTGACATGCATGGCTACTGGGATGTGATGCAGCAATATGTTGTTGCCGGATGCCCTGTCGTCCTCCTCAGTGCTCAGTTATGGCTGACTAGACAATGTTAACAGGTACATATGGACTCATTTTACTCGCCTTCTCCCATGTCTTTCTTCCCGTATATAAGACAAAATGGTTACCTGTCACACCCATGCAGACCACTTCTTAAACTTTGGGTCATCTGACAAGGAAGGGGTCGCAAACCAGAACTTTTATCACCTTGTAGGATCCTTTGAAGCGTACAGCTTTCTAGGGTGGCATTCCCTCATCCCAGCACATCATGACAGTCTCCCTCTGGCTCTAGGAGCCCACCCGACAGTGGCCACCAGCTCCTGTGGTCCACTGGGCACTGCAGCAAACTGAGGAATCACGGAGCAGGAGGAGGTTTGTGGCACCACAGTCATAACCGGTTCACGCAGCTGAGATTTGGGGCAATCTACGAGGAACCATGAAGCAGAAGCTGCGTTTTCTGCCCAGCACATTGTGGATCAGCAAGTCCGCCTTTGCCTGCTTACAAGGGGAGCGTATTGGAGAAATGGACCCAAATTATTGTAACTGTGTTAGTTACTTTGCTGTACATATGAAATCCTTTGCCTGCCTCAGTTCCAGTAAACACTGAAGCAATAGGCTGCAGAAGGGTATTTCTTACAGCACTTGCTGTGCTTTGCTGTTCTTTTTCGCTTTCTGGGCTAAACTACTGCAACTTGTTGCATTGCCAAGTTCAAGACCCACCACCAGCACAGCTGGGCTCCATCAACACCCGCAAAGGGAATGGTGAAACTCAAATGTACTTATCTTTTAATTAAAAAAAAAAAGGATGTCTTAGGCAAAGTTGTCTGAAATGGATGTCCACAATGTCTTAAAAGCTTCCTTAGACACTTTGAAACCTGACCTGTCATTTCAGAAAGTCGGTAATTTAGCTAAAATCAGGGCTCTAAAAATTAAGAAAGATATGGCCAATATAAATCTCCAGTTATAAATAGTGGCATCCCTTTTTGTCTTTGTCTAATGTTTTTTTGTAAAATTAATACTAAAACCAGCTACCAGTGGGTACCCGTATGCTGGAAACCAATACAAGCACTCTAAAGCTGGCCACATGTGTTGCCCTACAGAAGTGCTTGCTCTTCTGAACAGATTTGAGATGTAAGTTTATTTGAGCTCAGCCCACCTGAGTACCCTTGTGGGAAGCATGGCCCATGCAGAACTATATCCCACGTGCAAGGCTTTTTTTGTGAACTTTGGAAAACACCAGTTAGATACAATGTCCTAGGTTGATCCAAGAAGCCTCCTGCTGGTTCTTTGTGAGGTGGGACAGAGAGAGTCCATCTTTAACGATGACAGTGACATCGGCCCACTTTCTTTTGGGCAAGATGGCTTCAATCTGTGGCAGCTCATCTGTCCACTCCCACGGCCCGAGTCAATTCCTGGCTGGTTTGGGCAGTCCTGATTTGAACTATCGTAAGCACAATTAGATGAAATCAGAAAACACTGCAGGTGTTAACTTTGCAGAGCAGGCTTGTACAAAAAACACATTGGAGGATTTTATGTATTGATTAAGTGGAGTAATATTAATATATCTTTTGCCTGCAGTCAGTTTCCCTCTCTTCAGAACATCCCCAGTTGGGAACCAAGATATTTTCCCTTATTCCAGCTGAATACTAATGCCATAAACTTTGGTGTGACTGTTTGACCTGTGCCTCTTCTTTCTCCCGTATTTTATTTTATATTATTTATTTTGTTTTATCTGGTTCTCCAGAGATAATAATTTCACTATTTTTTTTCCCATTCTCCCTCTCACGTGTCCTCCCATCCCACCACTGACGCAGTGACTGATGGTAGGCAGCTCTGTCTCCCTTGACCTCGTCAACATCAGAAAGCATTTTCAAACCTCAGTCATCTCTGACAGCCTTTGAGCAGAGAAATGAGACAGTCTCCCTGACACAAAGGCTTCTGGCCTGGGGTAAAAAAACTCCTTTTGAAACAACAACAACAAAAAAATCCCTCCGAACACTCCCCACACCACACAGCTTTTCATTCATCTTGCTAGGCAGCCCCTGTATACCGTATTAGTTTTCAGAGTTTACAGTCTTTTTGTTTATTGTTGGCCAACCACCACACCTAAGCTACTTTGCTGTTCTGCTCTGCAGTTTTGTAAGAAAGCAAGCCAATAGTTTACATACGGCAATTGTAATGCCTGAGTCTGTGTAGATAATTGGCCCTAAGCTTGGTTTCAAAGGTTGCTTCTGCATACAGAGACTGATAAAAGCATATCCTGAAGAAACGTGGGAGACTCTTCTGGAGAATAACATACAAATTTCTATTCAATGGAGAAACTGAGGCACTGGGAGGATTGTGTGAACTGCTCAAATCTCCTCTTTCCCGCCTACTACTTCTGTTTTGTGAGATCACACAGAGTACAAGCCTCTTGTAAAAGTATTAGCTCTCCAGCTCCTTAGGACAACACCTACAGTTAGGTTAACGTCCTGCTTTTCCAGTTCCCACTGACTCAAATGGAGAGCTGCTTGCCTGGATGCAAAATTCATCACTTAGCATTCCAAAATATACCCCTATGAATTTCATTGTTATTGATGCCTGGCTTCATAGAGATGGAAATTATGGGCACACCAGTAGGGAGGGGAAGGCAAGTGAATGTCTGAAGTCCCGCAATGCTGGCTGAGATGGGACAGCTCAGTTGTTGATTCCCACAGCCCCCAACCTCCTGCAGTAATGTGTAACTATTGTTCCCTGCTTTTTATCAAAACAGACACGTTTGCTGGGGTTTTGCATCTTGCCACATGGAAGGGACAGATGCTTTTGCTCATAACGTGCAAGAATTCCCTTCTATTCTTCTCGACAGTGGTCCGCTGAAGATTTGTGCTAGAAAGAGCTGTTTCTCAGACCTTCTGCTGAGCTGCCTCCATTACACAAATCCACCCTGGCTTTGCATTTGAAGAGTTTAGGCAGTCATCAGCTCCCCAAAGCAGCCCAAATTGAAATCTGAATATCTCACAGTAAGACCACAGCCCCTCAATGTTCTTTCTGTTGGAGCAATTGTTTATGACAAGAGCACCGAGGGAAAATACCGTGATCCTGATTCCTTATGTTTTCATCATTTTGGACTCAGATCTGTTCTGATAAGACCAACAGCAGCATTTGACTCCAGTCTTAATCCAGTCAGACTGCTGGGGAGCAAACCCAGGAGGTTCAAGTACAGCGAGAGCACTTATGGCATGGTATGGCATGCCTCATCCCTGAGCCAGTACAGCACATGCAAGCTAGCTGCGAGGTCTGACTTTAATCCCCAGCTGTGACTTGGTATTTCTTTCTCATTACAGGCTGCAGGGCTATCAAAGTTGGGTGAATGGTTGCAGATAAATGTCCAGACTCACCCTCCTAAGGAATGTGCACGTCTTTACTGAAAAAGAAGGAATCCTTGCTGAGGGAAGAAATGGAAAGTCCCATTCGAAATGAACTGGGAACTTCATGCCAGAGATGGGACAAATCAGGCTTCCCTTGTCAATGTTTCCATTTTTCACCATGAAATAATAATAAATAATTATTATTACAAAGTTCCCCATGTGGGTTTGGTGGTTTTTTTTTTTTCCTTTTTCTTATCCCCCTCCATTTAGCGTACAGCAAGACTACCAGTATTTATGGACCTTGTATTGCTAATGGTGAGTTTGGCTTTTGTTTTGTAGGTCCGGATCAATCTGAATTTCTGGCACTGTTTGCATGGAACATTAAGTGCCAAGATTGCTAGATAAGTGCCTGTAAAATAGAAATGAAATAAATAAATAGAAGTATAGCTGCAATAGCCCTATTTGCATCTTTTCAAGACTTCATCTGATAAAGGAATAAAAACTCAGTTTAAAGTGAAACACCAGGGGATTTTTTTCTTGTCTAAAAAAACAATAGTAAAAGGGAGAGAGGCAGAATTAAAAGAGTTCTGAAAGTCTGAAAGGGACATTTTTTGTTACACCTGGCTTTTGTTAACTAGCAAAAGTATATTTTTTATATAAAATATGATTTATTTTACCAACCAATGCTTCAAGAGAAAGAAAAGATCTTCTAACAGTTCCAAAGATGTAGTTTAAAAACAAGCTTTTGAGCATACAAACCCATCTTTACAGTTTTTCTTGGTAACTTTCCTCTACTATCAGGAGCAAAGAGAATTCCAGTGGCCAAACAGCCAGAAGTTACTTGTCAGGTATTTACAACTTGACATTTTCATCATTCCTTGATGAGAAGATTGTTTACTTGCTTATTTTTTAGTTTATCTCTTTTCACTACTTCAAAGAAAGCTAGTAAATGTGCTTTGGGACAACTTTCAGCAGGTATTCAATGTCTTTATTTTCCAAGGATCATTCCTAAAAAGAAGAACTTTTGTGTTGTCCTGTAGCTTCAAATAAGGATGGTAGTCACACTGATTCTTCAACTTGAATATGTGAATAATTTCATTGGACTAAGCTTAATGATGTTCTTAGGGACTTCATTAAGATGGGGTTCAATATAGAAGTCTTACAGCACTGACAACAGCTGATTAAAAAACAAATCTCATCTATCTGATGGCTTATTAAAAAAATGCTTTCTTACCTGGCCTTGCCATAGGCAAGTCAAATAGTTTTGATCTGAAGAGGTCTAAGGAAGGATTACCTCCCCTCTCTATTCCTCCTGCTTAGGTGGTTCTTGGTCAACTGGTGTGATGGTTATAGTTTTGGGTTGGGTTTTTTGTTGTTGTTTTTATTTAGAGAGTTAACTACCTTAGCAGGCGTCACCTACATGCAAGGTTATTTACCTAAGCCACAGATGACAGCAAATAATATTTAGCTAGAGTTGCTTTCCTCTTTCCTTCATGTTTCTACTTACTGAAGAATTTTTACTCGGGGGGGAAAGAAAAAAGGCAAACACATGGTCCTTTTCTAACAGTCCAGGCAAAGAAGCCAATGCAGAACAACAACTAGGGTATGATTTATTGATCAAACTTCATTCTCTGAGCAGTATTTAGCATCCATGCACTAATAAAAAGAAACAGACAGCTCTGCTTGCCTCCTCAAATCCTGGAGCTTGCTGTTAATTCTTCTGAATACATTACCTGAATCAAACGCACAAGGCTGCTCTTGGCTTTGTCCCTTTTTGAGCCCCAAGGTATGATTTCCATGGACCAGCACTGAAAAATACCTAAATATTTCTCCCTGCTGCCATCTCTCCAGCCACTCCCAGCAGTTGAATCACAGTGTCTTGACTGTATTAGGCTCCAGGGGGTAAGCTTGTTCAGTAATAGCCCTGACCTTTTCCTAGTGTTGTCATTCCAAATGACATTTATGGCATAAACAAGCAGTGACACAAAACTGACAGGCCAAGTTGCCATCTGAGAGAAGAATCACAAAATAGAAAGAAAAAGACTTCTAAAATCATTCCCTAAATTTAAAAAAGAAAAAAATCTCCCTCCAGGTTCCAAACATTCATCCCTTAGGTGGCAAAAATTATTTTACTGTTTGATAAAGCTTTTATAACCCTTATTCTGCAGAAAGTGCCATTGTTATGATTCTGCAGTCAGACTTTAATCATTCTGTCTTTAAAAAATGCAGTTGGGAGAGGATAGTTAAGGATTCATGCTAATATAATTTAAAAAAAAAAATTGGCCCACAAACCTAAATGGAGAGATTCATTCTCCACATTTTATCTGTCCAAGAGTGCCTCATCTATGCTTATCTGTCTCTGGTTAGTAGAGGGAGATAAGTCACTGCATGGTCTGAGTCATCCCGCCTTTGCATGAGACGAATCTGTTTAGATTGCCTACATCTCTAAATCAACTATGCAAGAAGATGGCTAGTTTAGACAAGGTATCTGAATTACAGGTGTTTAAAGTCAGAAGAGATGAATCCTATCCCATATTACTAATCAGATTACATTCACAATTTGCAAAGGGTCCTAAGATTATTTATTAAAATAGTAGTCCTAATTCCAAAGAGCCTCTTTTAACACCTCAGTTGGGGCTAGGCCTGGGTTGATGATATAGTACAGTATAGGGATTTACTCTGGATCCAGGCAAGCAGGAATGCCATGAATTGTTCCTGTAGGACTTCCATTCCCAATGAGCAGGTCTCTCCAAAATTAGCGCTAGTGACACCATCTTGTGTGGCAGGACTTTTTGGAGATCATGCTGAGAAAACAGGACCTCTTCCAGGAATGCTTAAGCATGAAGATACTGATATTCCCTACAAAATTAGAGGGGTGAGAATTCACGTCTGCTGACTTTTAGTCTTCTGATCAGATGACAGTACTTAATGTCTGTCAGCACCGAGCTTAGCCAGCTATGTGAATGAGAGCCGTGGAGGAGTAGGGCGGCAAAGAAGGCGGTCTGGAGGCATGTGTATATACTATTTATAGGCACAATGCAAAACACAATGTATGTGCACTACACTAGCTGTATCTGCCAAAAAGCGTGCCCTTGTAC